>NC_142769.1:17162853-17506603 GCF_988280905.1 Pimephales promelas
CAAACTCAAAGGGAACACAGAAACTTATATATTAAAGTTAACAAGGTGACAGCTCAACCTAACTAATAACAGTAACCGAGGAAACTAAAGAGCATCGGTAATCTAAAGAAAGGCACACATGTGACAAATAAAAACAAATTGGAAGTCCACGAAAACTTAAATTAACTGAACATAACAGTGACACAAGGACTGTAAATGTACTGTATAAAAACCATGGGTAACACTTCATTTTCGATAGTCTACTTTAGACATTCTACTAACTATAAGTAACTTTGCAACTACTGTATATGTCAACTTATTCTACTAACCCTAACCCAACAGTCTACTAATAATGAGAGTTATTTGACATGTAGTTGCAAAGTTACTCATAGTTGGTAGATTGCCTAAAGTGGACTGTCAAAATAAAGTGTAATTAAACTGTGTATAAAGGGACTGATATTATTTTACAAAAAATAATATCAATTATTTTACATAATAGTCACAAATATTATTTATACTCATAGTATATATTATGTGTATGTATTATAATTAATAATTAATTTATATATATATATATAGGCTATATATATATATATACTGTATATATATATATATGTATATATATATATATATATATATATATATATATATATATGTAGGCTGTGTGCATGTGTGTATGTGTGCTGTATAAGCTACCAACAAATACATGTTTAAATCCTCTTGGTATGCTCCTATTAAAGCCTCTTCAACAAATTGTTTTCCACAGGAGAAAATGCAGCAGTTGAGGGCAACAATCATCAGCAACAGAGAGGATGATGAAAGTGTCTATGGTAGGTTTATTCTACGCTCATCTGTTCAATAAATTTGAGATACATCGCTCATACAAAGTCTGATACAAGGCCCCAAATTTCTATTTGATTCCAAGAGTTTTCATAAAGGTGTTTTTATAAGTTCTGATTGGATAGACATCAAAAGACTGTTTCTCTGCTTGTGTTGATCATTCTGCACAATGATTAATCAATCTCAAAATATCTCATGGATCAGCGAGAAATGCTGTAAAGATTAAAGCGAGAATATGACAGATACAATAAAGTCACTGTGGGTGAGCAAGACGAAATGGAAATATATAGTACTGTATGTCAGTTAACAGGCATCTTTTCTCTCCATCAGATAAAATCAGCATTATTCATCACACGCCAAGTAAGTGCCCTGTCATGAAAGCAAGAAAACTTTCTCTGTTGCTGTTACATCTCTCTATCTGTATCTGTGGCAATGCAGCTTTTTTGTTTGTCTCAGGGGAACTGTTAGCGAGAAGAATGGCTTTTACATAAGGGTTTCAGACTCTGTGTTGGGGTAAAATGGTCTTTGAGAAGACATAGTACCTTTTATACACTTCTGTTAGTGTCTCTGCGATTTATGTGACTGTCAACGTACCAATATAGAGCCAGCTACCCTTTACTAAGCTCTGTATAGACCATTTCACAAGATGTAAACAACACTGGTCCAGAAACACTTCCTGTTTCAGTTTGTAACTGTTTTCTTTATTTCACATGTAAAGAAAACATCTTAAAGATGCTTGTTTAACTTTTTGATTCAATTTTAAATGTTCTGTTGGTTGTATTTTATCCCAGCTTTTATGAAGTGTTAAAAAACTGAAACAGTAAGTGCTTCTGGACCAGTGTTGGTTACATCTTGTGAAATGGTCTATACTCGTGAAAAAAGTGTCTGATAGTTTATTGAAGGGATGAGGTGAGGATGTTTCCCTGTAGTGCTAAATGTGTATATGTATTCTGTGTAGCTGCACCTGCAAATGAGTGTCGAAGATCAAGTCAGCAACTGGACACAGAGTTCTACAGTAAACCACTTAAAGGACAGAATGTGAGTTTATGAGGGACGTTTTGTACAAGTACTGTTCCTCAAGAATTCTATATTACTTGGCCTGCAGATTGTTTTAACCAGTTAGTAGTCTTATTTATTATCTATTCTTTTTTTCTAGTCAAATTTCTTGAAGAAGGCAGACAAGCAGTAAAAGTAAGTAACAAACAAACCATTTATCATTTTCTTTAAATAAAAATGTGCACAGTGATTTTGTAAGTTGTAATGATTGAGCCAAAGCATAACACATATTTAATGCAGTACGTGCCACAATATGTTGTCACCATTATGTCAAATGAATGAATTAATTTATTTTGTCTTATTTCAGTCATCCTGTTTGAGGATTTAAAATGCTGCTCTGAAGAAAAGCATTACACAGGAACTGATACATTGTAGGTTATATCAACACAGTACAATATATCGCGGAAATTTGTAGCCAAACTGTGTTTTTTTTTTAGCGAAGTGGTGGCTAATTTGTATGAATTCGTACAATCCCAAATTTGTTAGGGTTAGGGGTGGAACTTCATGCTTCCTTTCTTTGTTTACTTTTTTTAAATCATGTTTTCATATGAATCACTTCACATTCATACAAAAGTGCCATCAAGTAAAATATTTTTTTTTTCTGATGAGATTAGGTTAGTTGTATTAAAAAAAAATGACCATAATGAATCTTATCATATCCCACTATTTACTATTTTACTATCCCACTATTTGTTTCTTGTTTATATTTTCCTTAATGCTTCATAACATGTGATTGACTTCTGTAGACTTTAGAACCACTGCTCACTTTTACTTTTATTACAAAAATATATTATTTGGACAACACATTTATCATTTCTTTAAAATGTCAAATGTATTATTTATATCCAATAAAGAGCATTAAATGTGAGACTCCACTATAATTTGATGTCTTTTTAATGTTTTCGGTTTCATTGTTTTAAGGGAATTTTAGTTACATTGCATGTTCTGGTCCTAAGGGGGTGCTGTGCTACTAAGCATGGCGATTGGATTTCTCATGTTGTATGGACAGGCATTTTGATAGATGAAAACAAAGCCATTGCACATCCCATTCTCCCAGTGGACCTCTCAGTACCATACGGATCACTGATTATAAGTAAGGACACAAACAAGCGTCTGGGAGAAAGCATCTACAGAAGTGAGGTCTTCCCACACGCCACTTCTGTGTCAGGGGACACAGATCTAATGCGGATCTGCGATTCGAGGCAAAACCCCGGGAGCGGCGCTGCTAACCCGCTCTGCCTGCCAACCCTAGCAGCTGGACACATTTGCATTATCAATCATGCTCTTTGTGAATAATATGTATTAAAGCCTCGCTGCTCTGTAGTGCTTGGATGAGCCAGTTCTGCCTCCAGAGATGATTCGGCTCCTGCAGCCTTGGTGGCATTTGTGCCGTGTGTTTGCCTGTCACCTGCTGCTCTGGGAAAGAGATGGGCTTTCTGATCTTGGGCTGGATCAATCTTCGACATTCCTTCTTCAACTATGAGAGTGTTGAATCCAGTATGAAAGAGCACCAGCCTGAACAAGATAGGGAAGCACACAGGCCCTCCATCTTATATGAGCATTCAGTTCACATGCAAGAGAAATATCAATCGGCAGCATCTAATCACCACTGTTAGTTGCCAAAATAAATATGATCATTTATATCACTAGTCCTTTGCCTCTTATGGAAATTACCATCAGGAGCTCTCACTTTTCTCAAGCTGGAAGAGAGATGATAAACCCTACACAAAGGATTAAGTCTTCCCTGAAGTATAGAGCTTTATCAGGGGGAGTGAAGGGCAGGATTAGGATTCAAATGCACCAACAATACTCTCATAATACCACAAACTGATAGAGATCCAACCCAGCTGAGGCTCACAGTCGACTGCAAAACTAACACAGTCTTATCCCAAGAAGTCATATAACTGACGTCTTGGGACGTCTTTTGACCATACAGTACGTCAACATCCGCCTTTTTAGGGTACCCTTAAACGTCGGTTACATGACGATCCCGGGCCGTCATACAACTGACGCTTTACCTTTAACATCGGTAAGGTGACAGGGTAGGTCAACCCATTCTCATCCTTTAGCGCAACGCATTCTCACACCAAGGCGTCACCTTTGACCATGCTTCAATATTTGACGCTGTACCCGCCCTTTAGCGTCAGTTACATGACGCGATCCTACGGCATCATCTAACTGACGCTAAAGGAAAGCGTCAGTTAGATGACGCGGTTAGGTTTGGGTCTGGGGTGGGGGTAGGGTTACACTCGATCCTAGGGCGTCATCTAACTGACGCTAAAGGGTGCCTAAAGCGTCAGATATTGAAGCATGGTCAAAATGCTTCCCAAGGAGTCATTTAGGTGACTCCTTGGGGGTGAGAATGGGCTGTTTAGCGTGGGGTAGGTTAGGGTAGTCTCATATTACGCTAAATGATTTATGATGCCTTGGGTTCGCGTGAATATTAACGATAAAAGGTGCCATGTGCGTAGTATAGCGCCGTTTTGTCATATAGCGTTCTATGTGACGCTAAAGGATGAGAATGGGCTGGTTTAGTGGTAGGTTTAGGTCTGGGGTAGGGTTAGGATCCGATAACGTCATCTAACCGACGTTTAAGGGTACCCTAAAAAGGCGGATGTTGACGTATGGTCAAAAAACATTCCAAGACGTCAGCAAAACCTATGGTAAATCCAGACAATAACTCTGCCATATATCAGCAATTTCCTTTTTATGATTTAGACTTCATTGGATTTTATTTTATTTAAACTAACCTTTCCAAATTTCTGTGGTAAAAAGGCTCTTGCGCAGATATGTAAAATTATAGTTCCCACAGTTTTTTTTTCTTTTTTTTTTTGCATAACAGATGCCCACGGGTCTACGAAAACACAATTGCACACAAAAATGTATTCTAGTCCCTGTCCCTGGGATTAATACCCAGAATTATACACAGCTGCTTTCCCTTTGCACCCTAATAAAAATCACGCAATTTCACAGCCAGTGGCATTCTCTCATCCCATAATCCCCCTGCATGTGTACAGTACATGTGGCCCTCCTCAACAAGGGCCAAGGTCACTGTCGGGGTACCTCCGGTTGATAAGAAGAGCTTTGATTTGGGGTTCCTGCCTGGGAAGAACCAGGCCGTTAAATGGAGTCCACCACAGTAGGATCCCCCCACCCCTAGCCCCCCATTCTGCCTTTACGCTCACCAGTGTCCTTATGAGCAGCCTGAAGCAATGCCAAAGTGTTTGACATTAACTGAAATGCATTGAAATGAGTCACATAGAAATATGTTTTCAGAGTTAAACCTGGCTTTAAATGAGCCACAAACCTTGCACCGATTCTCAGTCACCACGCAGCTCTTATTAGTGTAAATGGCACTCTTCATTAACATGTTGCTAATGGCTTGTCCTCTTAATGATGAGTGTTTGTAATGCTAAGGACAATGCATGGAGTGATTGCGAATCAGCAGATACAAGAGCCAGGTGTCCTCTGAGTGTGTTATTGCTGACTGCACCTCAACAGATGTTTAACAAAAGACTTTGTTGGAATACTGGCAGGAGAAAATCATCAAGCATGAGGCACTGACCTAACTTTTCACTTGTTATTTTAATGCAATGCGTATAACGTATTTGATATTTACAAACTCCCACAATGGGCTTGTTATAACAGCTATGTTATTAAGTGCCTAGTCATCTGTTATGTAAAAGACCTGCAAATCACCTTTTTTCAAAGTAAACTAGAGGCGCTTAAGACGTACACTTGGCAAAATAAAGACAGCATTAATCAAGCATAGAAGAGGAGAAATCAAAATCCCTGTGGCTGAATGTGTTTTGAGAGATACTGGAAAACCTGGATACAGCTGGGCACAACTGTCTCTCCTCCTAAAAATAAAATATCTGGCTAAAGAAGAAAAACAAGATAACCATCAATTTACAGTACATATTCTGGAGATAGAAGTAGTTCTGAACAGAATTCTGTTGTGATTTAATCCCTCAACCTTTCCCCTGGGTGTTCCAGCTGGGCTTTTAATCTCTGCCTGTGCTTTCTTTTGTAAACCTTTCACAGGCACAGCAGAAGCAGGGACTATAATTCAGTAAGTCCTTCGCAAGCACTTTCTAAAATGCCATCCGCCCCCCAGCGGAACGTTTCAATCCTCCATCTCCTCTCGCCTTGGTTCTGGTGTTTTGGTGCCCCCTTCCAGAGCTACTTCATTCCCCAAAGGGCCCAACAGCATCTGGTGCAAGGGCAAAGGTACACAGGACAGCACAGCCCCTGCCGACCCCTCGCCTGTCTGATCAGGGGCCAAAAGAGACCCCTGGAGTGTGGCTGTACCCCTGAGTCTGTGGCTAAAAGCCCCTGTGCTGGAGCTTTGGGTAGATTAACAGCACTGTTCCCCAATGCAGGGCCTTTGTGCAGCAGCGCCCAGGCGAGGCCAAGCTGTCTGCGGCCACAGGGATGCAGTAATTCCACCGCAGGTCAGCGGCTCTGCATTTTTAAGCAGCCCCTAAAAAGGTCACTTCCGCTGAGGCGAAGCCAGAAGACTGTCTCTAGGAAGCCCGGTGACTTGCGTTCCCCACCAAAGTCGCTCACAGATTGAATCAAAGGCTACGATGATAAACAGGGATGGCTAAAGGCTTTATCTTTTATTTGCGCTCCGCTTCTTCTAAGAGGGAGTTGAGTCTTTGAAGCTGATGGTTGTGTTTTTGCAAGGATGTTTTGGCTGCTTGATGTCCTCATGAAGGGCTGTGGTATGTTGGGGAGGTTTGATTTAGTGTGTTTTTATAAGAGTTTTAGTGGTTGAACAAATACTGTAAAGCATGAAAGGACTGATTGCAGAACATATTTATATTTAATAAATGCTTGGACCATTTCCAGACCTTGTGGATGCATTCTGCATGCAATGAATGTAGACTTAAAGTTTACTTGGCTTTTTAATATTTATACTCTTTTCAGCTTACCCTACCCAAATGTCAAGGTGCTACAGACTATTCTTAAAGCTAGGGTGTGCAGTTAGTTCCGTAGAGGCTAGCAATAGCAAGCTAGTTTTGAAAGCAAAAACTCACACCCTCTCACATGAACGTCAAAGCAGAATCTGCAAAGTGTCACCCCAGACAGCAAACTGACATTGAATCAACGTGGAAACGACGTCTCTCATGACATTGAAACAACGTTGATTTTGCTCATCGAATTAACGTTGAACCAACGTCAGACCCGGCATTCTTCAAAGCTAAATGAAAATTCGAAAATTGGTTTGCTTTCATAACGTTGAAACAACGCGTTGATTTCAAGTTGATTTTCCGTTAGTTTTGAAAGAATGACGCGTCTGACGTTGGTTCAACGTTAATTCGATGAGCAAAACAATGTCAGATCAACGTTGTTTCGATGTCATGTTTCCACGCTGATTCAATGTCAGTTTGCTATCTGGGACAAGAGGCTGTGTTAAATTATCTCATGTCTCATATATATACTGTATATATACTATTTAAAACACTTCTATTATTGATTGTTATCAAAACAGTAGAATTAAGCATCCAAGTTGATTGTACTTAAAAATTTAAGGCAGCAACTTTTTTTTTTTTTGCTGTATATACTCAAATGAATAGTGTTGAAGCTAAGCTAAGCTACGGTGGCCGAGAGAGCTCACCGCGCTGCAACCTGATGAAGACGCATGCAAATACAAAAAAAAAAACTTGTGCAAATATAAAAACGCATGCAAATACAAAAAAACATCCACAAATTAAGAAAAACATCTTCATCAGTTCCACAACACACGTGTGCTCCAAGTACTCACAACACCACCAAATACAGAAACGCTGCAAGTAACACGTCCACAACGGAAATGTTTCCGGGGAACCAAATAAGTGAACTCAACTGCAAAAAAGTCAGAATTGCTAAATATAAACTTAAATGATATTGATGTTGCACAGTTTTTGAGTGTGCGTCTGCTATTTTTACAATTTTGTAAAAGTCTGGATTGTGAGAAAGTAGCAATTATCTATTTTTTTCTGTAGCGGAAACAAGCTTCCATATCCATCACAATCTCATAGTAATTCTGAACTATTTTTACATTTTGATAAATTGGTGGCCAATTCATGAAAATTTGCATAATCTCATTTGTACATTTGCGCAAAATCCGCTTATGGCTCGTTGACAATGATTTATGGATGGACCTTCATGCTGTTTCATACAAATTCATAAGAAATCTGCATCTCGAAAAATAGTTAGGCTTTGCACTAAATTAACTGCTTTTGTTCAGAAAATAAGTTCAAATGATCATAGAATGAGATTATGACAGAAGCAGTCTTGCATTGACATACTGTAGTGAGGTGTTTAACAAATAAGAGCATCAACATCACAACAAAAGCTTGTTTAATATATACTGTATACACACACACACACACACACACACATACATATATATATATATATATATATATATTTGCATTTATATTTATATTCTGAACGTATAAACTATATAAATATATCACACAGTCCTCATAACTTAAACAACCAATAATTTACAGAGTGAGGTAGGGTAGGAAGGGAGTGGGTTGTGATGTCATGAGCAGAACAGAAAATGGGCGGGTTCTCGGATCACCAGTATGGATGTTGTCATTGACAATGTATATTGACATGTAAACCAATGCAAAACCCAATCATCAGCCTTAAGTGCTCGGGACACGGCAGAAGGTTCCACACAAGCCTGATACTCGCGGCAGCCCGGGGAAGCATAGCTCTGGACCAAACTCGTTATGCTAGCACATCCGGGGACAGCAGCACAGTCGAGCCATCTTCTCTAGAGGACTCCAGCTCACCTTGTGATGCGGCGATATACATGATTTCATCAGCCGGGGGACCGAATGAGGCCATGGGCCCGCGGGCAGGCCGGCGAACTCACTCGGGACCACGCGGGTTGCAATGTGAAAGACGGGGTGTGGACCGTCTTAGGTCACCCTAGCCACTAGCCGAAGTATTATCTCACGTGGAGAAAAATAGATCGGGGTGTTGATGAGGGGACTCTCACTCTATTGAGCTCACCGAGTCTAGACCGCAACTTGTTTTTCGAAAATCATATTTCATATGTAACAAGAACAGCCTTTTTCCACCTTAGAAACAATGATAAGCCACGTAACATGCTATCAGTTTCTGATGCAGAAAAGTTAGTTTATGCATTCATGACCTCGAGACTACATTACTATAATGCTTTATTAGCCGGTTGTCGTGCATCCTCAATAAACAAGCTACAGTTGCAAAAGTTCTTACTAGGTCAAGAGGATATGATCATAACACCGATTTTATCATCTCTACACTGGTTACCTATTAAGTTCTGTATCAATTACAAAGTACTACTAACCTATAAAGCCCTAAATGGTTTAGCTCAGCGCAGTCTCATCCCAAGACGTCATACTACTGACGCTTTTGACCATACGCCAACATCCGCCGTTTTAGGGTACCCTTAAACGTCGGTTAGAAGATGTTATCTAATCCTAACCCTACCCCAGACCTAAACCTACCCCGTCACCTAACTGATGTTAAAGGTAAAGCGTCAGTTGGATGACGCCCCAGGATCGTCATCTAACCGACGTTTAAGGGTACCCAAAAACGGCGGATGTTGACATATGGTCAAAAGCGTCAGTTGTATGATGTCTTGGGATGAGACTGTGTTATTTAGCTCCTGTGTATTTAATGGACCTTCTATCGCCCTACAATCCATCACATTCTTTAAGATCACTAAATTCGAGGCTTCTGGTCATTCCTAGGATATCTAAGTCCACAAAATGAGGGAGGGCACAAAAGGAGGGAACAAAGACAGTGGGGCTCGACAGCCTTAGTCAAACGGGTTGGCTCGTATGGTTGGGTTGCGGAGAGATTGTGTTTTTTAGCATCTACTCCTGTGTAATGGAAATCATTATGAATATCAGCTCTGCTAATTATTTCCCATCTGCCTTTCTGCTGTTATTTTTGAATGCTGCCAAAAAATTTTACAATTCTACAACATATTTTTTACAGCTCAAAATCACCTTAAATTATAACACAGTGGATATTTACTAATCAGAATCATCCCTATCACTATCAGAGGCATCATCCCATGTAGGTCTTTCTTGTTTCCTGTGAAATATTTGCACAATTTTGGCACCAACATAAATCAGTACAAGGCAGTCTTGCGGACATACAGGAACATCGTCCAGTCTCACATTTGCTATGCTTGTAACTGCAGTGGACTGCCTGCAACACACTTTCAGGGGCAGGATTTCTAGTCATCCAGGTCACTGTTAACTCTCCATCCTCGAGGTGCCATCCATTGCCAACAGGTGAAGGGGCACACATAGCTTTCAGAGAAGGTCTCATTATGGCTGCTTGATAGTTTGCCCTTTTGCAGTGTTGGTACAGGGGGTCACTTTATCGGGGGCATGGATAGTTCTGGATGACGCCATGCAGAATGCTTTGCATCTTGCATTGTTCACACTTTTGGCAGATGACTGGCCATACAGGTGGGACACATATGTGCAAAGCAGCTTAAAGGTCACTGGTCTTGGTTACCCAGCTTTGTAAATGCAGTCAGATATTCCTCTTTCTCACAAGCAATAGAAAATGCCTTTATTTTGCCTTTGCCATAAAAGGCACTTGTAGAGTCACAACCTGAGAAGGTATGGATCCCAATAAGTGCCAAACACACACGTGTGCCAAGAGCTGACGACACCTTAGCCAAGTCAATGAGCCTTGTTTTGTTGCCAACCTCCGTGGAAAAAAAATACAACCTACATGGTAAATATGGCTGCAGACTTAAAGAGTAACTAAACACTAAACACTAAAACTTTTTTTAGTTAATGATCTGTAAGAATGGATATTTATTAATACCAGTCATTGATTCAAGTAACTTTTTTGACATTTGTTTATAAAGTGTTTTATTTCTACAATATATAGTGTAAAAACGTCTTACTGCTGCCCTCTTCAGGTTGAACAGTGGCTACTGCAGTTGAATTTTCCTATTGGATGTTCCGCACTTCGTGACGTACCCAGGTTTCAGCTCACCACGCGACCTACGCCTTTGGAAGCATAAAAACTATCTTGTGTCGTCAAAAGCACTGTAGGAAGTCAGGAATTGGAATTGTGAGTATTGAAAATGATCAGGACAGAGTGTTTTAGCGTCTATTTTGTCCCCTCTATCTCCACTGGGGTCTGCCCACTTTTTCAGCATTTTCAAATATTGCCAGTGGGTGGAGTCAGGCTCTTACCAGGGGTTTAGTTACCCTTTAAAGGGGTCATAAACTGGCTTTTTAAATTTTATTATATTGTTGTCTGAGGTCAACTTATGACGTTCGCTTGGTTTTTGCATTTGAAAACTTCAAAATTAATAAGTAATAGGTTATTTTGTACCCTAGTTTTGAGCCTATAGTTGAAAAACGCTCGTTTTTTTTGGCCGTCTCGCACTGAAGACTTGGAAGTAAATGCCCACTGCTGTGAGTGGATAAAAGTTTTGCATATTATAATGAGTTTCAACTCACCTGTTGATGCACTTGGGGGAAATTGTTTTGAAAATGTCCAATGTTGTAAAATGGTAACCGGAATGATTCGCCCATACATGTTCGACCCAGAGTCTGTGTGTTGCACAATTCCTGTCAGATCCAATATAGACGGCGCAGCACCGTTCTTTAATCTTAATCAGTCTGAAATGAAGCAAACAGACGGACAATGTTTTATCTCATCAGCTGGAACGTCATTAAAAATAAAGTTGATCCATGCAGGCCTATTGGAATCCAGAGGAAGCATATGCAGCGACTGTCTTCTTCCACTGTCTTCTAGGCCAATGTTTTTGCATGTAGCTATGTGTGTAATGGGTGGGCGGGGCTAAACCTGCCGTGTTGAAGTAGGCGTTGATCTTCTTCTGCGGGGGTGGTGTTTCTGTTTTATCCTCTTTGACGTCATAGTTCCCCACTTTGAAAAACGAGTCGTTTGCTGAGGCTGGTGTCAATAAAAGCAATGTTTGATTTCTCAGTTCATCACCCCTAAGCAATCACTGCCACATCAGTATCAGTGCTCTTGATGACTGCAGTTTGATGTTCCTTGTGCATGTAAAAACAGCCTGGTGTCACATTCCCCATGGTCACATGTCAGATCGTCAACCGCACTGGGAGTTTGTAAACCCTCTATTACAGTCAGTCACACAGTGACACAGGTCTCCATGTGCTATGTACAAGCTTAAGTCCTTGCCCACAGTGGTAAGATCAGCCTCTCGCCACACAACATAGAGGAACTCTGTCAGTGCTTCTTTGTTTGTTCCATATGATTGTGTTGTTGTCTTCTGATCTCGTCCATAAATTTTCACCAGTTGTGTACCACCAGCAACTCTATGTGACCTTTCTAGATTTTTAATACTCATTTTCGGATACTGGTCAATCACAAAGTCTATCTGTGTACAGTTGTGTTTCAGATCAAGCTTGACTATGTACTACACTATAGTGTCTGCAAGCTCTCCTAAGGTACTTGGTATGGACCGTATGGTTTGAATGACTGCCATGCCATCAAAGAGAATAGCTCCATTTACCTTTGATTTCCAATAAAACCATAAGAGCTAACAACGTTTCTGCCTGTGAGAGATGGTCCTTCTGGCGTTTGCCTCCGAAAGTAATGTACTTGTCCGTTTTCTTACAAATTAAACACGAGGCAGGAAGCAAAGGACCAGCAAAGGCTACTGGCAGGCCGGTCCTGGACCTAAATTTCTTTGTCGGATATTCAACTGTAGCGATACTAACGTTACTACCTGATGTCACAGAATGGCCTTGATTTTGAGGGATGCTGTGTAGCGCGTTTCTTGGCCGCATCCAAAGGCTTTTTGTCAATGAAATGTCTGAAGAAAGTAGAGTGAAACCCAGTGTCTTCGGGAACATTGTGAAACTCGACTTCTAGACAATGTTTGTATGTTTCTGCTATTCTATGATTCTCACCTTGCAAACCAAGCTACCATTTGACGCAGTTTCTGAATGTACTGTATCCCACTGTGTGCGTGTAAAATCCTTTGTTTCTTCTTTCTTTATGGACATGAGATGCATGTACTGTAGCATTGTTTAAAATACTCTTTATGGACTTTTGAAGGAGGTTTGGGTATAATTTCCTCTTCTTCGCTACTTGATATTGACAAGAAGGACGCAGACATATTGGACTAATGTTTACCTGTTGTCCCAAAAAAAAAAAAAAGACCACCTTATTGGTCTAGCGAGAAGCACATGATGATTGTTCCCCGAAGCCAAAATATGATTACGCGAGCAAAGAACTATTACCGATTTAAACAGTAATAAAAAATAAACTGAAGGATTACACATGGAGAACAGTCATTCGTTCATCAAGTAACGTACAATGCATACATTCTACCGGTGTGTTTATTTTAATGTCTTTATATTAATATGGTTTAGGAGAAAATATTGTGAAATTGAAAAAAATGTCACACATTACCTCAATAAGAATAAATAAAAAACAACTCTCCTTGTGTTAATTCATCAATTTCTTCATTACTACTCTTGGATGAAAAATAGGAAAAATAGGAAAGAGGCCACACTATGCATAAAGTCACTAATGTTTCAAACAGTCAGTTAATAAAAGACAACAACTGTTAAACATATAACAAATGAACATACAAAGCACATATTAGTGTTCCGTTTATAAGAAACAACTTACTCTTGGATGAAACAATGAAACACTGCAATGCAAAAATTACTACAACACAAAAGCCTCTTAACAAAATGGTGGCAAAATCACCCATATTTCAAAACCAGACCCCCACTACTATTGGGTCTCATCAGAATTAGCTGCTCTCCTCAGCAACGAAAGAGATTAATTGTCCCACCCACCACATGTGCAATAATAGCTTGACTCCATGCCCAACCAATCGAGTGCGCAATGGCAGTCCACAGAGTAATTGAGGTGATTTGGCAAGCTCTTCCTCGCATACATCGTTCCATAAAGACATCCTATGTCACATGAGGACTGCCCACATATCGCCTCAAGGAGACCTGTGCCAAGGATGTGGTGTAAACATGAACTGGGGCATTGGGAAACCAATGTGTACAAAACAAATGTGTATGTGAATGGTCTCCATCAGCATTGTGACTCTGACTGGGCTGTAGGCAATGTGCTGATTCTCAGTGGGTGTAAATATTGCCTCTGGTCTAAAATTAGACATTTGTCCATGTAAGAGATTGCAACGATGTCCTGACACCTGCCCACAACAGTTTCAGGAGGCACATATTCATTTTTTATCTCATATGATACTCATGCTGTCAATACAGTAAATGAAACTTGAATAGGGAACCATAGGAAACTTGATACTTAATATTCGCTCAATCTAATTTTATGCCATGGAATAAATGAAAGGAATAAAATGACTGGGAAATTTTCCCAGTTTCTCTCAGCCTGAGGCGGCTTTAATGGCTTTTCTCCACTTGGATGCAGGTGAGGGGGATTTGATTCCAGCTGAATCATGTAAGAGCCTCCCCCCTGCCTCTCTTCATCCAGGTGTTCAGCCAATCCCTTTGCTTTCTGCCACTGGACGATCGCCATATTCTTATTAAATCCTGCAGGCAGGCTGAGCACAGCCTTGACACGCTGCCCTCCATTTTACAGAACCACTGCACAGCGTTTGTACATGCTCATCTGAAAAGCAGGGAGGAACGGAGGTGAACATGCACATCAACGTGCATATGGATCGTTATTTATGCATTTGGGAAACATTTTGTGAAATTTAGGAAAGGGAAATGTAATTCCTTCGAATGAATGAACAACTTTTAGACTTGTTATCAATGAATATAAAATGTATGCCCCACAGCATTAGAACAGGTCCCTCTTCCCATCTCATGACCACCCAGAGCAGTGTCTAGCTTCAACCTGTCAGACTCCACAACAACCTACAATTTCCAAACAGACTAAAGTGTAATTGTTGAGGCATTGACTTTACGATCTTTACAAACTCTTTAAACTGTGACATTTTGTAGACAACCCCTTGAGTTTTACAATATATGGTTTAGAGCTGAATTTATCGTTTCCTAACTGCCAAAAACACGTTTGGCTGGTTTCTCTGGAGAAACTATAATTTGTCCTTTTTCTCACACTTAGCCTGTAATGAGAAAAATAATTTGACTTAGGACTTAAAATAAATCTCAGAGTTTGTCTCTATTTAGATTCTATCACCATGCTTATATACCCGGGGTGCCAGCTTTTACTGCATTAGTTTTGATAAGCTGAGCTTTTCTTACCTGCAGTCAGTGACACCGCACACTTCCACTAGGCCCCATATGCAAATTATTATTAATGGTGATTAATTTACTTGGCATCCTGTGCTAAGCCTGGTTATTAGAAAACGAGAGTGAGAAGAGTGAAAAATACTCCCAGGTTGCGTTTTTTAAGTCCCACCCCCAACCCAGCTTCCAGTGTTGCTATAGAAACTCCCAATCAGTGACTGTTGTGCCCATGCGCTTGGCGTGGGTTTCGGTGGCGCAGGTGGAATGCATATGGAACAATGGCCCATCTGGGTGTGCCAGTGGCGCCCATTTTAATCACACCGTTTCCACTGTGCTGGCTGATGGAGACATTGAGTGGGCTGTTGGGAAGCCGCCAGAGCTCATCTACGGTGGGCAGAAATGGACCATAGAAGGAAGGTTGCTTCAGATTTGCTCACATGCAGACTTTTGAAGGATTAAGTCCATTGGTCAGCCAACAAATCATCTTATACTTGATTATTGTAGTTTGTCTGCTCTCTGTATTTATTTCTTGTATTTATAGTTTTCTTATTTGAAGGTGCACCTTAGGCAAACATCTATTTTCAAACGGTTTCTTGAAAATAAAATAGATGCTACTGAACCCACATCTTTCTGTAAGTATGCTCACCCAAACCATTATAACCAAACTGTAATGCAAATGCTAAATATTGCAGTGGACATGGGGGTGTATGCTTAATGAATCATTCAGAGCACCTTATCAATTGAAGCACATTTAGAACACTGAGCATAACTAGAGCAGGTTAATTAAAAGACAAAAGCCAAGGGGGTGCCTGGCAACTCTCCTGGTCCAAACCTATTTATGCCATGCTGGGCGGATGGGGATTTTGGGGCTAGGAATTTAATATTGAGTTCCTCAATATTGAAACCCAGCAACATTGCTTCTACAGATACATAAATAAGTCAAGACCGCACCATTCTTTGTACCTGTCCTATTTATAATGGTGCTATCAAAGACGCAGGAGACATAAAACTTGATTGCTAAATCGCATAGTGCAAATGTTTTTTGTAAGAAATCAGAGAGTGTGTAATCTGTGTGATATGATGAAACTAATTCGTCATTTTCATGAGCTTTCTTTTGAGATTTAAAGTGCTCTCAACAATCAAAAAAAAAGTTTTACAGATGGCCTCCAAATGTTTGAAACTGAAGGGGCTTAATGCTTTGAGACTGCAGAGTTGTTTAGTTTAGTTTAGTTTAGTTTAGTTTAGTTTGATTTTTGGTGCCCTAGGATTTGAAATTGAATTTATCTTGGCATAGTTAAATAACAAGAGTTTAGTACATGGACTCGTATTTGAAAAACACCCCTGAAAAATAGGCAAATCTCCAACCAACACCGACTGTGACGCAACAGTCACGATCATTAATATGTGCACCTCCAAAACTCTGCATGCCAGCCCATGTTCAATGACAGGCAGAACTGCGAAGCAGCCGAATCATCTGAAGTTCTGCGGGTGAAGAGACAAGCAAGGATCATAGGGAAAATGGCAGGTGATGGAGACAAATGTTATGTTTCAGGGAGTGCAGGGGATGTGAGGGCTTTTCATACCCTTCCCACAGAAAACAAATGTTGGTAACACTTCCTTTTACAGTCCAGTTACCCAATGTAAATACTATGTACTTATTTTAAGGGTAACACTTTACTTGAAGCGGTGTGCATAAGACTAACATGACACCTTCATAATCATGACATGAAGGAAGTTTTATGTATGTTTGTGACAACTGTCATTGCTCCGTAAGGACATTTTTAATGCAAAAAATGACATTGTTTGAGATGTCTTTGTTATGACACCTTGACATAAACCAATACATTATAGCCTGTCAGTGTCTTTGTCATGACAGCTTGATATTACTAAGACAACACATCCTGTCATAAACATGACATAACAGATAAATTATCAAACTTAACCACATGACAGTTTAACTTCATTTTATGTCAAGTTGTCATAACAAAGACACTGACAGGTTATGATGTATTGGTTTATGTCAAGGTGTCATAACAAAAACACCTATGACAATGTCAAATTGGCATTCAAAATGTCATTATTGAGCGAAAGACTCGTAATGACAGTTGTCATAAACATGCATGACATATGTCATGTCATGGTTATGAAGGTGTCATGTCAGTCTTATGCTCACCCCTTCAAGTAAAGTGTTACCTGTTTTAGTAACTACAATTACTGGGTAATTACTAGTACTAATCCTGAACCTACTCCTAACTAAACCTACCCCTGTTCCATGTAATTACCTTATATTAGCCAGTACTTTAGGTAAGTACACTGTAAGTACTGTACTGTAAAAGGAAGCGTTACCCAAATGTCAACAGGCGTGGTTGATCTTTATCTGTAATCGGATACCGGTATGCAACAGTTTAATTGAAAGTAACAATTATACATAACTAAATAGTATGCCAAAGTATTTATACTGAGGTTATTTTTTCTTGCCTGGGTTGTCATATAAATTTACAAAATAATACTGTAGATATATTTGTAAATTCCCTTTTGTCAAATAATTTTACTTTCGCCTATTTCATCAACAGCACATTAAGGGCTAACTACGTTAGTTTAGTTGCTCACAGATAATGTTAGCTCACTCAATCCTTCTAGCTAATGTCACATTCTCCACCAAATAAGTTGAAGCTATTTATTTGACAAGGCATCTAACGTTCATTTGTTAGTAGTCCATTGGTAGTCCATAGTCCATTTGTTAAAGGGGTAATGAACTGGCTTTTTATTTTTTTTATATCAACTTTTTTTTCTGAGGTCAACTTACGACGTTCGATTGGTTTTTACATTAAAAAACATTAAAATGAATAAGCAATAGGCTATTTTCTACCCTAGTTTTGAGCCCAGCTCAATAACGCTTTTTTTTTTAATGGGCGTCTGCAAGTAAATATCCACTGAAGTGCCCACTGAAATGCCCATTGAAGACTTGAAAGTAAATGCCCACTGCTGTGAGTGAACAACAGTTTTGCATATTGTAATGAGTTTCACTCTCGACCTGGTTTGTCATCACGAGGTAGGCAGGCCTAAACTGGCCATGTTGAAGTAGACGTTGATCTTCTTCTGCGGGAATGATGTTTTATTCTCTTTTTCGTCATAGTTCCCCACTTTGAAAAACGAGTCGTTTGCTGGGGC
This sequence comes from Pimephales promelas, assembly GCF_988280905.1. Lineage (NCBI taxonomy): Eukaryota > Metazoa > Chordata > Actinopteri > Cypriniformes > Leuciscidae > Pimephales > Pimephales promelas. The sequence continues at coordinate 17,181,111 of NC_142769.1, forward strand.
TGGTGTCAATTAAGCTTTTATTGGACTAACAAGGACGTTTTCAGTTCTGAAACTTACAGGATATTGTTATAATATGATGACCTCTTAGAAGTCAAAAGCTCAAGGAAAATTTGATTTCTCAGTTCATCACCACTTTAAAATGTTTTATTTTTTGAAAACTGACGTATGATTATTTTGCACACTTGTATTTCAGAATGTGTGAAGAGAAACAGTGAAACAGCCAGAGCAGAACTCCTCATTACTATTCATGACCCTTCCAAATAAGGTAAAAACAGACCATTTCATTCTAGGGCCAATTTCTAGAGTTGAAAATGGACCTGTAAAGCAGTATCAGTATCACCATTTGCCTCACGTAGTGCAATACATCTCATTCGCATAGAGTTTATCAGGTTGTTGATTGTGGCTTGTGGAATGTTGGTCCACTCCTCTTCAATGGCTGTGTGAAGTTGCTGGATATTGGCAGGACCTGGAACACGCTGTAGTATACACCAATCCAGAGCATCCCAAACATGTTTAATGGGTGACATGTCTGGTGAGAATGTTGGTCATGCAAGAGCTGGGATGTTTTCAGCTTCCAGGAATTGTGTACAGATCCTTGCAACATGGGGCCATGCATTATAATGCTGCAACATGAGGTGATGGTCATAGATGAATGGCACACGGGATATCTGTGCATTCAAAATGCCATCAATAAAATGCACCTGTGTTCATTGTCCATAACATAAGCCTGCCCATACCATAACCCCACAGCCACCATGGGCCAATCGATTCACAACGTTGACCTACATGCATGCACTCTGCCATATGCTCTGTACAGAGAAACCGGGATTCATCTGTGAAGAGAACACCTCTCTAAAGTGCCAGACACCATTGAATGTGAGCATTTGCCCACTCTAGTCGGTTATGGCGACGAACTGCTGAAATGGTCGAGACCCCGATGAGGACAATGAGCATGCAGATGAGCTTCCGTGAGATGGTTTCTGACAGTTTGTACAGAAATTCTTTGGTAATGCAAACCAATTGTTGCAGCTGCTGTCCGGGTGGCTGGCCTCAGACGATCTTGGAGGTGATCTGTGGTTGTGAGGCCGGTTAGAAGTACAGGCCAATCCTCTTAAACGCCTTTGGAGATGGCTTATGGTAGGGAAATGAACATTCAATTCATGGGCAACATCTCTGGAGGACATTCCTGCAGTCAGCATGTGAATTGCATGCTACCTCAAAACTTGCAACATCTGTGGCATTGTGCTGTGTGATAAAACTGCACATTTTCAACGCATTCTCACCCCAAGGCATCACCTTTTGACCATGCTTCAATATTTGACGCTTTAGGCGCCCTTTAGCGTCAGTTCAATGACGCGATCCTACGGCGTCATCTAACTGTCGCTAAAGGAAAAGCGTCAGTTAGATGACGCAGGGAGGTTTAGGTCTGGGGTGGGGGTAGGGTTACACGCGATCCTAGGGCGTCATCTTACTGACGCTAAAGGGCGCCTAAAGCGTCAGATATTGAAGCATGGTCAAAATGCTTGGGGGTGAGAATGGGCTGACATTTTAGAGTGGCCTTTTATTGTGGCCAGCCAAAGGCACACATGTGCAATAATCATGCTGTCTAAACAGATCTGGATTATCTCAACAAAGGGGAAGTGCTCATTAACACAGATTTAGACAGATTTGTGAACAATATTTGAGAGAATTTTGTGTACATAGAAAAAGTCTTAGATTTTTGAGTTCATCTCATGAAAAATAAGGGCAAAAACAAGTGTTGCGTTTATAATTTTGTTCAGTGTATATATACTGTATATTATTATTATTAGTAGTAGCAGTAGTAGTCGTAGTAGTATTTGTTGACATTTTATGTTAAAGGGTTAGTTCACCCAAAAATGAAAATTAAGTCATTAATTACTCACCCCCATGCTGTTCCAACCCCGGAAGACCTTCGTTCATCTTCGGAACACAAATAAAGATATTTTTGATTGAATCTGAGAGCTGGATCACTCTTCCATTGGCTTCCTAAGGAACTGGCTCTTGACGGCCCATAAAGTCTTTAAAGAAAATGTTTAAATGTTCCATGTGCCTACAGCGGCTCAATTATAAGTTTATCAAGCGACGAGACTACTTTTTGTGCGAAAAAAACATAAATAACGGCTTTATTCGACTATTCCATTACTTCCTTATTGGCACATGCGCGAGAACTGAGACGAGGACGTTCTCATTCGACCACTTCTTGTTACCGGCTGCTCACCGCTTACGAGTTTTACCGCCCCCTACCGTATAAGATGATGATAAGGCACACTGTCGTTTTTTGAGAAGATTAGGCTTTTAAGTGCACCTTGTAGTGCGGAAAATACGCTAATTGAAAAGCGTATGTACAGCGCGCATCTTCCTCTGCTTGTAAACAGAAAGTTTTGCACTTCCAGCTATATCAGCACATCATCTTATACGGTAGGGGGCGGTAAAACTCCTAAGCGGTGAGCAGCCGGTAATAAGTCGAAGGAGAACGTCCTCGTCTCAGTTCTCGCTCATGCGCGCCAATTAATAAGGAAGTAATGGAATAGTCAAATAAAGCCGTTATTTATGTTTTTTTTGCACAAAAAGTAGTCTCGTCGCTTGATAAACTTATAAATGAGCCGCTGTAGGCACATGGAACATTTAAACATTTTCTTTGATGACTTTATGGGCCGTCAAGAGCCAGTCCCTTAGGAAGCCAATGGAAGAGTGATCCAGCTCTCAGATTAAATCAAAAATATCTTTATTTGTGTTCCGAAGATGAACGAAGGTCTTACGGGGTTGGAATAGCATGGGGGTGAGTAATTAATGACTTAATTTTCATTTTTGGGTGAACTAACCCTTTAATGTAGTCAAGCATGTACACTTTCATCCCAAGCAGGATTATCTTTACAGACAGTTGTTAGTAGTTATTTTTCATTTCATCCAGAGACTTTGATTGCGTCCATTTCAATACAACTGGAAATCACTATGATAAATCAATCTTTCGTTTTACTGTTTGACTAAGCAATTTATGTTAACAGTACCAAATGCAAGATGCAAGAGACGTACTGTATACACATTTAAGCATGTAAAAAGACGCATTTAATCCAGCAAGAAACCATATGTAGAAACTCTGATGTGTGTGCATAAGAGTCCCTGGAGACACTGTTGTGTGTGTTTAGACGCAGGGGGTTGCAAACTGCTCAAGTTTTAATTAAGTCGCTACTCTTGGCACAGCATAGTGGGACAACCACTGAGCTTCATCAGACATAAGCAATTACATTAAAAAAAAAAAAAAAACCCAGAAGATTTTAGCTGGTAATATCACTACCTGAAGGCCATAAAGATATTGCATGCTGCTTAGAACAAACTATAAGAAAAAATAAATAAAAAAATCAGTAGAAAAATGTAAAAGGTTCTGGTAATGTTCTGCCAGTAGATTACCCGCTAAGGATCACAACACAATGTGATGTGCTATTCAAAACAAGGGTAAACATTTGTGAAAAATTCTTTCATATTCCATCATAATGGGAAAAGCACTGAGCCTCATCGAACATAAGCAAATAAACCCTCGAAGATTTCAGCTGGTAATATCACTACCCAAACAGTAGGGTTTAATAAAATGTCTGTAAAAAATCAGAATGGAAAATTTCTTATATTAACAGGACATTGTGCCCTATTTTTCGTTTTTATAAGTGAATGCAGCTAAAAAGTGAAGTGTCTCAATAACCTCTAACATTTCTGTCAAGATTAACATGTTAAACCCACACTGCCCTTATGAATAATAACTGTGTGATGGATGCTAATGTAGGTGAGATGGACTGAGAATGTATGTTCTCATGCCACTGTGATCTCAGTGTGTGTACGGTTATGCCCCGTTTGCCATCTGCAGCGGAGGGGTGGAGGGCGTAGCAGTACAGTTAAGGTATTGTGTGTGCTCTGACAAGAAGGGGGATGAATCTTTTTCTTGTCTGAAATAGAGGAATGGGAGATGTGGTGAGAGCCAAGTCGAGTACAACTCAAGAGCTTAAGAACTGTTTTTATTTTCAAAGGTGTCATGAAATACATTGAAACTGTTGCTGAGAGAATTTTAAAAGTAATTGTGTTTAAATTTAAGTTTAAAATTGTCTAAAATCCCTACGCAGTCAAGACTGACTGCCAGCGAGGCTCATTTGTTACAATCTTGGCTCAACATTAGACAGATCCACCTACGGATTTGCTGTCACAAAGAAAAGAACATTCCGGAAATATGTGTGAAAAAAATGACATTGCCGCCAAAGGTTTAGGATTAATATTAAGAATCTGGTTTCTCCCTGCCTTCAGACATGAGGGAGTCATATTAATCATTCGTTACTGATAAAGCGATCTTCATTCAATGAAACTACAATAATAATTTAGTATTATTCATTTTCTTGAAACAAACTTCATGCTTGTCTGACATGAAGGAAATATGATTAGCTTCTAATCAAGGAAAGAGTTACTACATTTTAGCTTGTTGGGATTTTGGACAATACTTAATAAATATACTTCACATATAACGCTCTCTCCTAATTGTTCAAGTAGGCTGTAAACAAAATTAGCGTGAGATAAGATACTTAACTTCAATCTTTATTAGCTGTACAGTAAACACACAATGCAGAGTTTTTCTTTTAAACAACTTTTAGTTGGAGTGGTGAAGAGAGCACACTGTTGGCTGGGAATGAGCTTTTAAAGCCATTTCCTGTGAGCTACGTCCATCATTGCTCTCCATTTCGCTGCGTTCCCCTTGTCAACCATTATTCATCACTGTAATGTTGTGCTGGGCAGAGCCCCAAAACCTCAACTCACAATGGGGAAAGAAATGGAGAGAGACCAAACACCCGACACAAACGCATATCATACTAAACGTCGCCCTGGAAGGGATACTGATACTACTGAGTGCAGGTTGAGCCACCTTCATAGGTTTTGCCATCTTTGGAAAGTTTCAATATGTTCAGTGCTAGTTTCAGTTGAAAGTCAATGCGTACATTGGGTTAAAAACTAAATGCTGCTTATAATCCATTAGACATAACATATTTGTTTTAATAACAGTTTAAGTGTGATTTTGAATCCCTCTAAAGTATTTGGCAAAAACTATTAAAGGCAAAAAGTTGGGTTTTAACTGGGAAACATATATGTAGTTTTAAAACTCTTCACCATTCCACTCCAGATTTTCTCAACAGCCATAGGCCGGTTCTGTATGGGCCTCTGGGGCTCGGGTAGGGAGAGGTCCTGTTGGGATGGAGATATGGGATTGATGTTGATTGTTTTAGCATGTGAGACTGCAGGGGAGGACAGGCACCGCTGCAGACTGCCTGCTTGTACTGAGGTTAGATAAGGTGAGAGCTCAAGGGCTGGAATGGTTCTTCTGGCCTCACGCCCACCTGTAAATAAAGTCATACTCACACAGGATCGTCTGTACGAGACCTTGTTTTGCAGTATTTCGAAAGTGTGAATGCAAAATTTACTCTTGCAGAGTGGATAGATTTTTTTTTCCCCCCATTTGATATTATCAGGGTTTTTCGTACATCAGAATGAAAACTTCTGCTGCCTAAACCTAGTAAACAAAGAGATATTAAGCAAAGCACAACACGCGTGCCTTCACCATAAACCACAAGTCTGTCTTATCTGCCGCTGAACTGCTGCCAGTGATTCCATTCACATAATTGACATGCGCCACAAACCCATCCAAATGAATTTTTGTCCCCTCATAATGCACTCTTTCCTCATTATTCATAATTAGCCATATAGTCTTTCTGTTACAATTGAAGAGGTACTGATAATGATTATGGCAATGATTATGTGTTTTTGCTTTTGTTGTTTGGTGTGTTTCAAAATGAGTTGTTGAACCCAGAATAGATGCAAATCAGCTGTATTGTTGTTCAGCATCAAAACTGCCCAAAACCTTCATAAATTGATGTTCACACATATAATTATATATCATTTGCGCATAATATCTCATGTGCTCACTGTGTGCTGCTTATGAACACTTTGTGTATGCACCTGAAACTGCGGTTCGACTATGAAGTATTTTGACACTTAAAAATATCTGATTTTAGTCCTAGACTAAAATGGCAATTGAGCTGTTTTAACTTAAAGCAACTTGCACCGATATATATCTTAGAATATGTCAGTGCCATTGTTTTGTCTCGATGCACAGGAATACTGTTTTTTTTTTTTTTTTTTTTTCAGAGGCATGTTTATAAACGCCAATTACAAATCCTAATTAAACTAGGATAAGAGGTCTATCTCTTGCTTTATCTCTTGAAGGTAATTTTTATGTTTACAGTCAGATTTAAGACTACTTAAGTTTGACAAAGACAAAAAAAAAACACACACATCAGTACGACATACACAAGTTAGAACATTTTTTATGAATATCCTGGGTAGTGATGCCAACAAGTTGCTAACTTTTTATTGCACAGATATGATAATTATTTGTGTTGACCGATATTTAACTGATATTTCAATTCACATTTATTTGTACAGCACTTCTTTTATTTGTACATAAATGTGTTATCAGATGTGACTGTCAAAGTGATGCCCCGTATGTCAGAAATGTGCATTTCTAAAGTTAAAAGAAAAGGTTCTATATAGAACCTTAAAAGGTTCTTAAGTGCTATATATACGTATTTGGAACCCCTAAAATGCAATGCATGTGAATGATCACAAAATTCAAGATATGGGGGTTAAAAAATGCAATTAATCAATATCACATGAAGAGTGCCATTTCAGTTTTCATCCTCCAAAAATCAGCATGATTAAAATGTGATATTAAGTTACTACAACAGTTTAAGAAACAATAATTTAATTACAACTCCAAAATGTTGCAGAATAATGTAATATATGACTGAATAATAGCCTATAAAGAACTTCTGTGCTAAAAGGGTTCTTTCAGTTCATTGTCATCTTTTTTGCATAAAAAGTCCTTTGCAGTTGAGTAAAGAACCCTATGCTATATAGAACCCTTTTTTAAGAGTGCACATTATGTATTCATTTTCAGCATAAAAAAATGTAGCAGTTGTGAACATATTGATTAAAATATAAATAAAAAAATTCCAGTTTTGTGTGTTGATTCAGAGTTGGCATCAGTTGGCATATGAGAATAGTACATTTAAAGGGATAGTTCACCCAAAAATGAAAATGAAGTCATTAATTACTCACCCCCATGCTGTACCAACCCCCTAAGACCTTCGACATTCGTAATTTTTGATTAAATTTGAGAGCTGAATCACTACCACATAGGCACCCATAGGGGATTGAAACTTGACGGCACAGAAAGTCATCGAAGAAAACGTTTAAATATTACATGTGACTGCAGTGGCTCAACTTTAAGTTTATCAAGCGACGAGAATACTTTTTGTGCGAAAAAAAACAACAACAACAAATATAACGACTTTATTTGACTATTCTTTTTCTTTGTTCTGGGCCTGAGGCAAGAGTTCAAGAGATTTCCACGACGCATGCACGAGAACTGAACAAGAAGTCGTAGAAAAATATCGTAGTTCTCGCACATGAGTAATTAATGACTCAATTTTCATTTTTGGGTGAACTAACCCTTAAGTATAGAGTCATCAACAATCAGCACTTATAAAAGCAACATGTCTGACATCTCTGATGTGTTGTAAAATAAACATAATGCAACTAATCTCTGTATTCTGCTTTAGTTGTGTATGCACATGTCACTCTCTGACTTTATAGTATATCACCCTCAAATCCCACTTTTCCCTGGTGAGCTTCCATGGGTGAAAAAAAAAAAAAAAATCTCTGCCTGGTTACAGGCGCTCACACAAACTCTCCCCCAACCTTTGCTTTCTTATCTGATAATCCACCGGTCACGACAAGACTTCCACATTACAATGGAGACCAGCTGAAGTGGAGATGCCCCTCAGGTTTTCTATGCTAATCTGAATATGCAAGATGAGGAAGACTGGCACTACTGCCAGTTTGACAGATGGACAATTAATCTGAGCTAATATGGCATCTTAGCCTGAATAAAAATTGCAGGATTGAGAGCTGGACCAGCAACAAACCACAGCTATGTTTCACAAGGAAACCTAGCTTTAAGAAATGAGGCAGAGAGATGAAATGGCCATGGCTGTTCATTCATATGGGTAGTTTTAATCACTCTCAGATCAAGTCCAGTAATCACATTAATATCATACATAATAACCTGCGATTTACTGATTGATTTCCAAATATTAGATTACAGATTGTCACACTTTATGGTATACGCTTCAGGCTTTAATTGTACAATTGACCCAAAGGAATGTTCTTTTGGTAATTAAAAAAAATCAGTAGCTTTATAACTAGGAAGTACAATGAATAAATGCACAATTAGTAGTATTTGATTAAAAATGCACAATGACTCATTAAGATCATTAAAAGTTCATGACCTCCATCTGTCCATTTTTAAAACGGTTGGGAATGCGTCAACTATAGGCTGCACCCAATACTTGTACTGCAGACACAAATTCCACATCCAAAAGAGTTGAAAAAATTGGTGGTTATTAAAAGATGTTCTCTAATTATAACTAGAGTTTAGAAAGCACTGGAAGCAAGGAAACACCAATATCAGTAGAAATAGATTATCCGAAACAAAGACTGATTGACAACCAAAGGGGCAATCTATGGAATTGCTGTAGTAGTGAAAATAATGTGTTTCTGAATTTGCAAAATTATTTCCTGAAGGGAATATAAGTTGTTTGAATATTGCTTTTTCTCACATCTGGAGGGCATATACTGGAATATACTGGAAGGGATGATTTCAATCACTTTAGTGTGGTTATGGTGTTATTTAGCCACTAGAGGGCGATGGTTTGATCAGCCTTGTGACCCTGCAGGTATGTTCTGTAACAGTGACCCGCCTGCACTGCACTCTGCATCATTTAATTTTTATTTGCCCTTATGCATCCTCATCTCATTTTAGAGAATTCCAAAGCTTAAATTTAACATGTTTTTGAATAAAACACCTTTCTGCTTTCCTCCCACAACATTTCTCTACAGCATTAGCCTAAAAAGATGTGGGAATGTGCTGTATCTTTTACTTTAAAACACTGAAACTGAGACTGACATCATTTCCTTTGAATACCATGGTATATATTTGAAATCACTGACCCTTTTTATTGACGATGTAATAGATGAGATCACTATCAGTAAAGCCTAGCAAACACAGGTGCAGAATTCTCTGCTTCCCACCCCATTTTTTTAAAGTTAATTAGCGATTTGTTCTATGGATATGACAAAAGGATTATTCTCACTTGCCCTGCTGTTAATCAGGACTTTCAAAGCATATTTTTACTCCAAATTCGAGTTATTTTTCCAAACCCTAATCTCGCCTTCCAGATGGTCCGAGTCTGTCTCTAATATAATTGGCTATAAATCTGGTGTGAGTTACAGCCTAACACATTGGAAAGACAGGTGCACGTTTCTATTTTCCCTTTTTTCTAGAGGCCCTGAGTTTCTGTGAAACTACTATGATAACACATGTCCATTGTGAAGTGAGAACGTACAAAAAATCAATTGACACGTTCTCTCCCTGTCCAGATCCCCATTTTGAGGAAGCTCTAGCCTTGAATTATGAAATTCTCAATGGCTTGAGTAATGCAGACACATGTGTCCTTGTACGTGTGTTATTGCACCAGAGTTTTCCACATTTTCTGATAACATAGGACCTATCAGGAGGTGAAAGCAAAGCAACGCGACACGTTTGAGGTGTCTGTAGTGTTTGGGGAGATCTGCAAAGAAAAAAGAGGGCAAGCAAGCGAGGCTACTTGAAGGGATTGAATGAGATAACTCAGGGGAACACTGAACATCAAGCTTGACCCCATACTCGTTCTCCACACTTGCTCCGCTCAGTGTGTGATTCCTCGCCGAAGCCATCTGGCCCTCTCTCTCCCATTCCCACTCAACATATTGTCATTCCCTCCCCCCATCCCACTCACACACACCATCACACCAATCTGTCCATTACCTACGCCAGCCTCGCAAGTGAGCCCACGCTCCTCCATTTAAGATCCCTTAAACGCTCCCAGTTGCCCTTTTCCCTCTTCAGTCGCTTCAAGGCTGATATCTTCCCTTCAGCTCTGAATGGCCAAGGACCCCATCCAGCAATCATACGGAGACGTCGGGAGGGGGGCGTCTTCTCAATAGCAGCCCCCCACTGGGGATAAAGTTCCTCTCCTGTCTACACATGAAAGAGCGTGTGAAATACTTGTGAGTTCCAAGACGTCCTAACATGCGTTGAGGTGGGAGGAAAGGGATCATAGTCCTTAAATTCTCACTTTCCTTTTCAGCTAGTTTGACCGTTGACTCTCACTGCGTGCGGTGCGCACATCTTTGTGATAGTTACTGTTTGGTGTCTAGATTGATTTGATATGGAGAATTATACCTAAATACGGAAAGGATTTACCTCTCTAGCCCTATTGTTGACACAGAAAATACAATTTTTAAGGACCAAATGTTGTCCTTCAAGAGGTCAAGTACATTCAATGATCTCACTTTTCCTAAATAATCAGCTTTCAATGGCAATTTGTATTTAAGAATGCATATCATGAATGACAATAGGTCCTCGCTGGAACTCATCTCTGATGGACCTTAGCAAAGGTCCGCTGCTAAGCTATTCATTTCCCTCTTCCCCATTTGCCTGTCCGTCCTTTAACCTCTTATATCATTTGGTAATGAATGGCCTATCACATCCTATCAGAAGTGTAGGAAAGCAGCCAATCGGAGGGAAGTGTTTCATGTGCCCTCTTGCACCAGTTCACCCACATGGACAGCCTGTGCCACCTTCTGTCTTTGTGTGAATGAGTGAGAGACATTCAGGTATCGCTGGCCAGCAGCTGTGGTGAGATAAATAAAAAAAAAGAAAGTGTTTGCCAAGAACAAGAATGTATGTAAATGAAACCCACAGACAGGCCAGATGAAACAGCAATGCATGTCTCCTCACATGGCAGGGTTGTAAGCTGTATTTGGGATAAAACATTTTCAGAGCTAAAGTAATTAATAAGCTTTGTTTGTGAAACATGGACTACATTTGAATTTTATTTTTAAGCAAGAACCAAAAGGACAATTATATATATTTTTCCTTAGCTTGGTTTACTGAAATATTTCTCTATGCAAAGGGAATAATATATTTAATAGTATATAGTATAATATATAGAATAATACAGTATGTGGGTCAGTAACATGAAGCTCATCTTTATAATTTATTGAAGCTTTCCTTATTGTTTGTATTGTTTGTATGTAACTGCTGACTCAACAAAACGTGATTTTAGTTGGATCTGTTTGTCTGTCTTTAATTTCGCAGTGTTACTGTTATATATGAATTATCATGTTAGGCTTGTAATGTAATAATGTAACGTAATGTAGCCAATGTTAGCAGTGAAGCATCTGGACAGGGGACAGCCCGATTTAGCTTTTATATGCTTGTTTACGTTACAGACACCACCACTATGCTAGCATACTATACGAAACCACGAAACATGTATTTTTTCTGCTTCCCGGCATGACGTTGCCGAGAAATCCATGTATACAGCATGCCATTTCAGAATTATTCCACTCCTATTTTTAAGTCACTTATTTGTATGCTATGGTTGGTCCAAAAGCCTTTGGAAACTGAATTAGCTTGTGCTGTTACACATGCATATACCATAGTGAAAAATATATACTAAAATGTATTTGAAATACATTTATTTTGTGCTACAAAGTGTACTACAAATACATTTAAATATTTATGTACTTAATATAAGTACCATGCAACTGTCCTTTTAGTATACTAAATTGGTAAGTTTGCTAAATTGGAACAACTAATTTTATACTTAATGCACTTAAGTTTTCCAGAAATGAGCATTGTGCAATAAAGACGTACTCCAAATAAAGTTCATGTAATATTCAAATCAATAACTTTCAAGTGATATGCCAGTAAATATGTGAATGGATTCGTGGTAATAGTATGAAATAAATGTATGTTAATTACATTTTGGTATAGACTTTTCCCCCCTAGGGCATTTAGCCCATGCATGTGCTAAAGTTGAGTAGCAAATATGGCTAAACCAAAAGAGCCCTCCTCTTGTAATAGAGGACAAATTCTTTTATTTCATTAGAAAGTCTATGACTACAAGAAGATTTCCAAAATATTAAAAGTTCCCAGAGACACAGCTGGCACCCTTATTCATAAGTTTAAAATTCATCCCAGAAAACCTTTGAGGGTGTTGAAGAAAAAGCTCTGTATCATTAAGGGGAATAAAATGTTTGATCAGAGCAACTGAGACTCTCAGTTTACTGCCGAAAGACTTGTAAGATGACCTGATGAAAGGAGGAAAAACAGAGTAAAAAACAGAGTCAGAGAATAAGAAGAACACTAAACATCTTTCCGAATGCCACTCTTGGCCAAGAAGAATATTAAAGGCCGACTTGAATATGCTAAAATTAATTGGAATAGACCTGTGGAGTTCTGAAAGAATGTTTTATGGAGTGATATGACTAAACAGGAATGTTTTGCACCAATGGACCAGTGGTGCACAAAAGGTAGAGCTTATGAGCCGAAGAACAGAATATAAATTGTATGGTGCAAGATATTGTATTTTCCACGGTATTCATGGTGTAAGATATTAAGTTTTTACTTGATGGTTACACAAAAGGCAAGAGTCATTATTGAAAATTTTCTTGACACTTTTTTGTTTGTTTGTTTTGTTTTTCATATTATTATAAGACACCAACACACACACAAAGAGTATATTTCTAAGAACTTGGCACAGTTTTTTTTATTTTATTTTTCATGGTCATACTTTCTGTGTCATTAAGCCAAATTAACTGTGCTGTGTTATTCCTGTAGACTTTTATTTGAACACATCCAACTTCTCCCCTCCACTCTTGGAGATCTCAGATAGCCAAAACACCATGCCAGCGCCTCTTTCAATGTCATCAGCCACTGAGCTGGGACCGGGTGCCCGCTCTGCCCACTCCGGAGAGTCTGTGTGTGACTTTTGAATGTTGCCAGGCAACGATTTTGAACCTTAATTATAAACAGAAAGCTGGACTAGACACAATAGTGACCCCTCTTGGGCAGAAGTCATTTCAGTCGAGGATTATTTAATATTTGCATACAAGTATATCAGGTTTGTTTCAGCACTTGGTTTAAAATCTGTAAGTCACAATTATTTGATTTAATCACACAGACAAAACAAATTAACCTCTGTGGATCACTGTACCCGGGTCCAGGCATTACTTAAGGGGATACTTCACCTCTGATGAATGTGTATTTAAAATGGGTAATTTATATATAAGAAATATGAAATCATTTTTGAATTTTGAGCTTTCTAGACTGAGAAAAGCCAGAAAATTTATTTTTGGCTTATGTGGATGAAAGACAACAACTCCCAGAATTCATTTGCTTCGCTGCCCTAAGAGGCCACGCCTACCGGCAAAAGAGCGCTGTAGTTAAACAACAAGTCTAGTCTACTAGCAATAAGTTTAGGCTACTAGCTATTAGCCACTGTGATGAGTCTGCCCGGGATTTCGAGATCCCAAAATGTCAGGGATTCGGCTTTTGCGTTTTACAGTCGCCATTCATTATGTTTACTGTGGCAAACAAGAGTGAGGGCCGCGGGAGAACAGAGCGAGGTTACCGACGAGCGACACCTGTGAGCCGCACCGGTCTCGTTTCTCACAAAGGTGCGGGAATTTTCTTAGCAATACTAAAACGCACAACAACCGATCACTTGTTTAGCTTTCATGTAAAGACTACTGTGGTAAGCAGGACGGCAGAGGGACATGAGAGAAGCCAGCAGTCATCCGAGGGGGGCTGCTGGCCGGTAGTTATGTTTTATTTGTGTAGCCAGCAGTTCCGTGAGTGACTGCTGGCAGGTATTTTGTTTGTTTATTTCATTTAAATAAAGTTTTTTTTTTTATTATTGTTATCCGGTTTCTGCCTCCTTCTTCCCTGAAGCTTGCTACAACTACATTCAGATTCACCAATCGGAATGAATTTAGTTAGATTGAAACAAAAGCTGTACATGTAAACAGTGAATGGCGACTGCAGAAAGCAAAAGCTGAATCCTGGACATCTCGATGGCCGGACATGTCAAGGAAAAAGACGATGGTCACTCCACTACTCAGCTTTCTCTTACTAATTTACTCAGCTTTCCCCACAGAACAAGAGCCTGCTACCTTAGCCTCCAAAAATAGATGGCTGACACTATGTGTTCATTCTGTGAGTGAGACCCCACCCACTATGGGCGGGTTGAAAACATGCGCAACAGCTCCTTCTACTGGCTGTAGTCTTTAGTCTCTGGCCAAAGAATCCTCCGATGACGCAAAATGACAATTTTTGCGTCATCAGAGGATTTTTTCCAGACAAAAAATACATAAATCTCTTGTCTTAGGGGGATATGAGGGTGGAAAGCATGGTAATTTGAAAATACTACAGGTTTTCTACTAATACAAAGCTTAACGCTAAATCCTGAAGTATCCCTTAAAACCCACTCTCATAAAACCTTCTCATGAACCACTTCAAGTGATAGCTCATCTAAAAATGAAAAACAATTACTCACCCTCATGTCGGTCATCATTTCCATTACATGAGAGTAGATGTTAAAACTTCATGCTGATTTGTACATGGCTTTCACCAAGATAAGCACAAACTAAGACGTAGCTTTACAGTAAACTATGCTTCTCCATCCATTTACGCTGTTACGATGTGAATCTTGTTCTGTCCGGCGTTGGCTGCAGTGTACTTGGCACGTCAGCACACACGATGGCTGTAACTACAGTGTGTTCTCCCCAGTGGACCAACATGACGACCTTCTGGATTGAGCCGAGCAGGGGACATCTCTAGGGTCTTCAAGGGGGCACCTTCCGTCCTCAGTGTTTTGTCGACTAGCCTACCGCAAAACACAATATCTGCCCAAACACCACCCCTCGTTCATGCAATATACACAGGAACATAATAACTGTAATTACTATGCAAACTATACTATTCAAGTTTTTCAAGAATTCTAATAAACCGTAGCGTGGCGACCTGTACACAGCCAGCTGTAATCTTTCCGTCTCAACCACAGCAAGTTGCTGCTCCTCTCTGCTGCTTCTTATAAGTTCTTTACTTTGCGACGCAACTCTTGGCCACTAAATCCGACGTCTCTGAGGAACCGGGTTGTAGAGTGTGCCACAAATCCCTGACAACCCACTTCCACTGGATAAACCTGGACTCTCCATCCTCGCTGTTATGCTTCAGTGGCCAGATCAGCATACCACAGTTTCTTTCTCTCATATGCCTCATCTACAGCATCCTCCCGTGGCATTGTCAACTGTATCAGTTGAACAGTGTGTGCTGATCCAGACCACAAAACAATATTTGGTTGGAGGTTAGTGGTGGCAATATCAGGTGGAAAAATAAACACAAAGAACAAGAGGGATCCTCTCCTACCCAGAGGTTTAGGTTCTGTGGAGATGGGAGAACATCATATGTTGACCTGTTAAGGAAACTGATCCTACACTCTTCCATTGACTAAAGGTCTTGCCAGCCCATCATGCGTTGTTCCAGACTCTCCCTGCTTGGCCTGGGAAATGGTCTTCATATACTTTATACACCTATCCTCCTGCTTTTGCACCTCGTTGACTACTAGCTTCCTCCTTTGAGCTGGGCCTGCCTTGTGTCATTTAAAAAAATCCTTTTCCACCAAAGCATTTTGAGAGCCGGTTCGGAGCCGGTGCCTACGCGCGAACCAGTTCTTTGTGTTTTGACAGCCAAAGAACCGGTTCGCGGCCGGGAAAACTGGTTCCAAAGCGACACCAACTCTTTGCTGCACTAGAACCGTTTTTTTTTAGCACGTCATGTTTACGTCGGGGGCTGGGGCGGGTTTAGATGTGTTCTAAGCATATTTTCTGACCATTGCAAAGCCAGGAGAAACTGCAGAAACATGCAAGCGTTTTTATTTATTTATTTTTTTTATTTGAAACAAAACCAAAGAAGAAAACAGTCACGATATGGAACAAATAAATGGAAAGAAAAAAAGACACAAGACAGGGGTACATAACTTATCAGAAAAGATTACATATCAAACGAAAATATTAAAAGACTTACATATTTCAATTGTTTTTAAAGTTTACACGAGTTAGAGATAATCCCAAAGAAATGTACTTGCAAGCGTTTCTAGCAACGTGCACAGTGACGTAACGACGTCGTTCCCTGGGCGCTCTAGTCAGTGGAAAAACAAACAGGTTCTGAACGGGTTCGCAAGTTGAACCAACTCCGAAACAACTTTGAAGCAGCACCAGTTCCGAACCAGTTTTTTTTTTTCGGTGGAAAGGAGGTATAACTAACTCGGTAACACTTTAGAATACGGTTTCTTCGTTAATGAATAACTACACAAGAACTAATGAGTAACACAATATTAACAATCTAGTAACTATTATTAACTAACAAGAAACTCTGATTAACGAACTAGTAAGTAATAGCGCACAGACGGAAGTGGTAGTTCACTATTAAGTAATCAATAACTACTATTTTTTTAATACTTCCCAGAGAACTACTGAAAAAGTTTATTAACAATCTAGTAACTACTATTAACTAAAATAAATTCTTATTAACGAATTAGTAAGTAATAGCTCACAGATGAAAGTGTTACTAGATACTTCTGTGGGAATTAATAATTATTTGGATTCGTATTATAAAGTGAAGATCATTGGAACTAACTAATAATTACTCAAGTGTTACTAAAGACATTTTCTAAAAGTGTACTAAAGTTCACCAAAAATCTCAAATGTTTGCACAAATCATGACTAGATCATGTAGTAACACTTGAGTAATTATTAGTTAGTTCCAATGATCTTCACTTTATAATACGGATCCAAATAATTAGTAATTCCCACAGAACTATCTAGTAACACTTTCATCTGTGAGCTATTACTTACTAATTATTTGGATCCGTATTATAAAGTGAAGATCATTGGAACTAACTAGTAATGACTCAAGTGTTACTACATGATCTAGTCATGATTTGTGCAAACGTTTGAGATTTTTGGTGAACTTTAGTATACTTTTAGAAAATGTCTTTAGTAACACTTGAGTAATTACTAGTTAGTTCTAATCATCTTCACTTTATAATACGAATCCAAATAATTAGTAATTTCCACAGAACTATCTAGTAACACTTTCATCTGTGAGCTATTACTTACTAATTCGTTAATAAGAATTTATTTTAGTTAATAGTAGTTACTAGATTGTTAATAAACTTTTTCAGTAGTTCTCTGGGAAGTATTAAAAAATAGTAGTTATTGATTACTTAATAGTGAACTACCACTTCCGTCTATGCGCTATTACTTACTAGTTCGTTAATCAGAGTTTCTTGTTAGTTAATAATAGTTACTAGATTGTTAATATTGTGTTACTCATTAGTTCTTGTGTAGTTATTCATTAACGAAGGAACCGTATTCTAAAGTGTTACCACTAACTCTTCAATGTTCTGCTGCCACCTAGACATTTTAGGAGTAGTTTACTTTTTCCTTCGTTTTTTCCACACCAAACCTCTCACTTCCATTTGCGTAAATGATGTCCCCAAATTTATCCAGCTTCTTTTCAACTGTAGTTAATATTTCCAATGCAAAGCATAAATCTGTAATTACTGTGTCCCATGAAGTTTACTCACAAGCTAGGCCATCTAACTCCAGGCCTATGCCCGTTGAGGTTCTTTTCTCTCTTATGCTGGTTAGTTTGAACGGGTTCACAAGTATCAATAGGTTCATCACTAACTGTGCAAACCCTCCTGTCCTCTATGACAAGGGGGCTGATAACCTGCGAGCTTTGGTTTGCTTCCTGTCGCTGGATTTCATTCGACTGACTTGACTGACTTCGTAATGCGAGGCCCTTGTCCCTTCCCCAAGCATGTAATCCAGTAACCAGTAAGAAATTCGTTCATGTTCGAAAAAAATGAAGATATTTAGGTAACACTTTACAATAAGGTTCATTAGTTAACATTAGTTAACTACATTAGTTAACATGTACAATATGTGAACAATACTTCTTCAGCATTTATTAATCTTAGTTAATGTTAATTCCAACATTTACTAATACGTTATTAAAATCAAAGGTTGTATTAGTTAACATTAGTTAATGGACTGTGAACTAACATGAACGCACAATGAACAGCTGTACTTGTATTAACTAACATTAACAAAGATTAATAAACACTGTAACTAATGCATTGCTCATCGTTAGTTCATGTTAGTTAATGCATTTACTAATGTTAACTAATGAACCTTATTGTAAAGTGTTACCGATATTTATAACTGCACGCTATTAATCATTTGTAAAGCATGAGTAAACAGTTAATTCATCATTTATAAAGCATTAATAGACATTAATAAGCAGTTTATAAATACAGCTATAAATGCTTTCTTCTTGATTTAAAAGCATATCTATAATGCGTTTAATAATTGTATTTTCACTTTGTTAATGATCAATTAATAATTTCTAAATGAAGTATAGCATTAATTACAAACCAAATATTTAAGAGTTGTCAGTCATTCATAAGATCACTTAGAAAGTGTAAGTAAATGTAGTAAATACAGGTAGTTATAAAGCATTTAGTAGTGGTCAGTTAACTATGTTTGTGAGCTCATCAAAAGTGAGGACTATTTATGCCTTGTAAAGCATTTAAAGACGATCGTCAATCTCCTAAACAGTAAAATGTAACTTACACAAAGAAATATTTAACAGCCTTTAAATCTCCTTTATAAATGGTTTACAAGGCATAAATACTCCTCACTTTAGATGAGCTCACAAACATAGTTAACTGACCACTACTAAATGCTTTATAACTACCTGAATTAACCCTGAATTACAGCATAAATACATGTCAGTAAAGCATTTAAACACACTCAGTAACCATCACTATATGTCTGAATAATAAGATGTATGAATGTACATTTAAATGGTTTATTAATCATTTACTTACATGTTCTAAGTAATCTTATGAACCACTGAAAACTCTTAAATAACTGGTTTATAAAAAATGCAATTCTTCATTTAGAAATGATAAATTGATCATTAATAAAGGAAGAAAATACAATTATTAAACAAATTATAGATATGCTTTTAAATCAAGAAGAAAGCATTTATAGATGTATTTATAAACTGCTTATTAATGTCTATTAATGCTTTATGAATGATGAATTAACTGTTTACTCATGCTTAACTAATCATTATTAAGGTGTAGTTATTATAAAGTGTTACCAGATATTTTAATGAAACTACCATTTGTCGTTTCATATAGTTCATGAACGATCTGTACAACGATTCCATATGAATCGAGCATTTTAGTCCAATTTTTCTGAAGAGAAACTATCACTTTGTATGATGAACAGATTGAATGTAGGTTCATAAACATAAACACATGTAAACATTGATCCACAAACGTTAAAAGAAGCTCATATGTACTTGCTTGATGCACAAGAACAAACCTCATTGGTTCTTGCGGAAGCTCAAATGCTGCATAACAAAAGAATGAATATCATTGGTTCTCGCACAACAAAGAAGCATGCTTGATCCGTTTAGCATATTGGATCTGATGTGTTCATTGATTAATGTTTAGATGTGAATAAATGCCTTAATTAAATCTCTTCATCATATGCGATCAAGTCTCTTCGGGAAATTTCTACTAACCTTGATCACTGTGGTTTAGTTTTACGACCTCTTTATGAACTTTTTGAATGCGTCAAATTTGAAAATTCTGTTATTATTAATATTTTAAGTTGTGTTTCGATGATGAACGACTGAAATGGGTTTGGAATGACATGAGGGTACGTAAACAATGACAGAATTTTCCTTTTTAAGGCACTAAACCACTAAGTGCATTCAATTTATTCTCCAGGTTGGGTAGATGACAGCTGGTGGGAATATTGGGTATCATTATGAGTTCCGAGCTGTACCCGTGCGCTCCCAGGCTTTGAGGTCCAAGACTAATCACTCAACCTTGTGAGAGTCAAGATTCCCAGGCCTTCAAGAGACCCAAACGCAGCCGCTGTCCCACACACACAGATACCCCCCCTTGGTCCTCCCCTCTGTGCGAACGCACTCTCATCTTAATGAGCGTAGAATTGGAAATCAGGCCTGATTGTTCTTCGAGCGCCTGCCTGGAGGCACGTTAGCGCTGGATGGAGGACTTGGGCCCTGAGAAGTCATACGTTTCTCTCTTGTTTTATTGTGAGCAGATCAGGCTCCACAAAGGGCTCGTTAGCTGGTCCCCCTCCTCTTCTGTCTCTCTCTCTCTTTCCTCTTCACCAAGCGGCAGCTGATTATGAATATGGGCTTTGGGTTCTAATTGAAGAGCTCTTTGGTGATGGGACGTGCTATGCCATGGGTTGGAGTTGTAGTGCTTCCAGTGGCTCGTCCCTTCACCATGGTTCAGGATCAAATGCTTAATAATACAATGGCGTCTAGGAGGGTTTGGTTAAGGGGGTGGGAATCTGCAGGCACCTGACATCAATGTTATATCTCTGGGTCATGATACAAAAATATAGTGATTCTTTATTGGATCTGCATTATACAAATAATTTTGACTGCAATGACGTAATGCGTTTTGTCTTCTTGTTCTGTATGCTAGTTAACCTCCTCTTTCTCAAAGGTATTAATGTAAAAATGAACCTCAAATATTTATCTTATTTTACTATATACTGATAGAGTATATTGAAGTAAAATATCGCAAAATGTTAAAATATAGATTTTCCCCCCACACCTCATTTAGTCAATGGTGTGGAAAAGGATTGTTTACCCAAAAAGTAAAAGTCTGTATCACTTACCCTCATGTAGTTCCAAACATATACATTATTACTTCATTTCTTTAGTGGAAAATATGAATATTTGAATATATCTGTCTCATTTTTTTAATGGATGTGAATGAGTACTGGGTCTGTAAAAAAAAAAAAAAAAGAAAAAAATATGCAAAAGCACCATTAAAGGTCTCATAAAAACTGGTTAAAATTCACTAAATTCCAAGTATTCTGAAACCATGATATGTTTTGTGTGATGAACAGAGCAAGTCACTATTCAAAACACTGCCATTGTGACCTAATTAGCAGTCAGTTGACCTCAGTGACAGGATCAAAATGATAAGTGACTAAATCATTCATGGAAAAGATTTGACTCAAATAAAGGATTTGCTGACAAATCTAGTTCTGTCATGTGCGTTCTAGAGTGGAAGTCAATATTTTCTGCAAATACCTGTAGTCAATAAATAAAGTTATAACGGTGAGTAAAATGAAGACAGAATTTTATTTTTGGGGGGAACTACTCGCTTGTAAAGGTCAAGAAATTGATTCAATTGATACAATTAATTAAAAGGTCTCTGAGACGAACCTGCATTGAGGCACAGTTATTCAACTCTGTAATTTAAAATGTGCCATTCATTTTAGAGGAGAGAGAGGTGTAGAGACCTCAATGGCCAGATTTATGCCAGTTCTAATGTGTCTGTCCTTTCTGTCCTTGAGAAGTGCTCAGTCACACTGTCAGCATCTCTAACACTGCGCTCAGGAGCCAAACCCCAGCATGCCAAAATCTGAGCTCACCGCATGAATATCACCAACTCAGTCGCAGTGCTGGAAAAATGAACAATGTTTGGAGCAATGCATTCAATGGAAGTGTGTGAACATGATATGACATAAAAGAAATACTGTCCATACAATTTCCTGCACAGTTTTATATGCACAGTTACATTCAAAATTGAATACTTCTGTTGACGAATAGGCTACTTCTCATCATAGTAAATCAGCTTAAGGTTGTGTAATAGATTGAGATTTCCCAGTTGTGTTTGTGGCACGGTAGAGATTAGTGTACAAATGCAAAAATATCCCAGAACCTCCCAAAGTCTCTCTGAACTGTATTATTAGATAAGCCTCTTTAAATACCCAGTGCAGACATCACAAGTCTACATACTTTATTCCAGCAGAGGGCAGTCCCCATCTCTACATACAAAGTAGCTACACTTGGCACTGCACAACTCACTGACATTGTTTTTGTGTCCAGTGAGTAGGTGAGATGCGGATAAATTTAAATACTAAGAGCTAATAAGCTAATTTGAGACCTGCGGTTGTCTTTTGCTGCCCTGTTCTCAAGCTCTCACTGGCGCTTCAGCACAGCTTGTGTGTGCCGTTGTAAGGTGTTTGATTTATGAGCTGATAATGTTATGAGGTCAGAACATCTTTTATTTTTTGACACTATATGGTTCTTTTCTAATTACCAGAATTAGACGTGTCAGATTGTTTATTTTTGTCTACAGACATTTTTGTGCTAAGGAATGTAGCCTAAGAGTTACAGTAATTTTGTGCTGCTCAAAAGTATGCCTAGACATTTGATTATTACTCGTAGCCATACAGCACTTGATTATGATCCCAAAGGGGGATTTTGTCCTTACACTTTGGAGAAACACTAGTTCAACACATTTAAGCATTTATGCACTGTAAAAAAAAAATATTTTTTCATGATTTGTCATCACAACATTTTTTTTTCTTTTGTCAAATCAACTTAAATAATTAATGTCGTTCAGATACCATAATTTTGAGTTTCTGAAGATTAAATCAATCTCCTTCATTCTATTAACTCAATTTTTCCATTTCAAAGAACTTAAAATTTTAAGGCAACCAGGTTACTTAATTTTAGTTAAACCAAAAATTTTTACATTGTGGTTGAATTCATTTTGTAAATACAGGTAGATACAGTATGTATTGCTAGAAGAGAAACAAAAAAATACAAAAACTTTTATGCTTGGTTTCGAGACATCAGCTTGTAAGCTCTCAGCAGAATAGGAATTCTTATTACAGTTTTTTTCGATTGCTAAACGACAGTGAGCACGACTGGAGCTAAATGTGCAAAACTCTAACTACAGTCTGCATTACCAACAGTCACCTGAGCACAACTCTTAACATATGGCTCAAAACAGGCTCAGTGTGCACAACACTATGCACAACCCTCACTGAGATAACACACACTGTCACTCAGAACACACTGAGAGGAAAAACAGTAGCATCAAACACCAATGCAGAAAATCCAAACTTTTCATCTTTGCAGTTTCAACAATTTCAGACTTCATACAAAGTAATATTTTCTTCAAAGAAAACAGTGCCATTTTTTCATTTGATATTTTGACATTTGTAGAACATAACAATTGAAAATTAGCAGTTTGCTTCAATAGTCTGTAGTAATTTACAGAATTACGGTAATGAGAAAAAAAGGTAGAATCTAAATGTACATACTGTAATATTGTAACCCTGCCTCTCTCAAGCATTAGGCCACAAGTTTTCATCCTTTCAGCTGAAATTGTTTGAAAGTCAGCAGTGTGTGAAAGGCACAAGGCTGAAATTTATTCTGTTTTGAATGAGTGGTTCACAGTTTTGACAGCAGTGTGTTCAACCCGGTCTCATCCCAAATCGTCATATAACTGACGTTTTGGGACGTCTTTTGACCATACGTCAATATTCGCCTTTTTAGGGCCCCCTTAAACGTCGGTAGATGAGGTTATGGGATCCTAACTCTACCCCATACCTAAACTTAACCCTAAACCTAACCCGTCACCTAACTGACGTTAAAGGTAAAGCGTCAGTTGTATGACGGCCCGGGATCGCCATCTACCGACGTTTAAGGGGGCCCTAAAAAGGCGGATATTGACGTATGGTCAAAATACGTCCCAAAACGTCAGTTATATGACGATTTGGGATGAGACTGTGTTAGTGTGTTAGCATTTGAACAAAGTGCTGTACATCCACAGTGTTGTGCAGGTTGTGGTTAAAGTCATGGGATAAGTGTGTAGAGTTTTGAAAACTGTGTTCAAGCAATGAAAAACGATCTAGAGTTTGGTCCACATGAACTGCTGCTGTGCAGACCAACCCGGTCTCATCCCAAATCGTCATATAACTGACGTTTTGGGACGTCTTTTGACCATACGTCAATATTCGCCTTTTTAGGGCCCCCTTAAACGTCGGTAGATGAGGTTATGGGATCCTAACTCTACCCCATACCTAAACTTAACCCTAAACCTAACCCGTCACCTAACTGACGTTAAAGGTAAAGCGTCAGTTGTATGACGGCCCGGGATCGCCATCTACCGACGTTTAAGGGGGCCCTAAAAAGGCGGATATTGACGTATGGTCAAAATACGTCCCAAAACGTCAGTTATATGACGATTTGGGATGAGACTGTGTTATGCAGACTGTAGAGTTTTGCACATGTAGCTCCAGTTGTGCTCCACTGTGGTTTAGCAATCGAAAAAAACTGTAATACCAGTTGTTAACATTTAAAGTTTTTGTTTTGTTGTTTGAGGGTGGTCTGACAAATAAAAACACAACACTGTTTAGGCCTACATGAATACAAATAAATAAACATGTTTATTTGTTCACTCTGAAGACATATCACTCATAAACAGTCTAATAAAGCCTTTCAGTGCAATATAGCAGGACCCACTGACCACAAAAATTCAAAATATGAAAAAGGTGCTATTTGAAATTGTATAAATTGTGTTATTCAGTTTTTAAAGCTCTACAGATTTATACACAAGTGAAACAGCCAGCATTCATGAAGTTCTACACGTATTTTTACGTTTTTTTATTATTTTATTTTGACTAATTTGATTATGATTTTAGCTAAGAATATCTCTCATCTCCATTTAACACATTTCACGACGTTTAAATCCATTCCTCTGATTTTCCCAAAAATCAGTCGTAGGTTCCATCTGGACCTGCTTACAAGAAGTGGAAAATAGGCTCCATCAAAACTTTGAAACACAAAAAGATGTCCCCACATGTCTCTGAGTTTGTGTAGGTCTCTCGGTCTCTCTCTCTTTCTCACGGGGATAGTAGCAGTGGTGGGGAGGGGTTTAGGTAGGTCAGAGTTCGGCATCACTGGAAGCCTTCTACGTTCAGTAATGAATTCCCCAGGTCGGAATCCTGGGTTCTCCCGTTAAGATAAACAATGATTACACCTGGAGGGGAGAGTGTGGGAGCGAGTCTGTGTGAGTGTGTGTATGTGTGCTTGTGAGTGTGTTTAAATCAGTGGCAGGTGCAGCAGCAGATCAGGCCTCATTAGCAGCACCTTCTGCCACAACAGGCCTTCAGCAGATGGGAGTTCCACCCTCGTACACTACCTCACCTCATATGGCATGGGCGTTTGTGTGCGTGTAGGGAGGGGGTATTGAAATCAGCCTTTATAATAGTTGCGTTACAGCAGCGCAGTGGATCCGCTGGCTGATCCTGACTTTCATGTGTGCGTGATCTGTTTTTACTCAACGCTTGTGTTGCGGCATTTAAATCAGAACGCCTGAAAGGAGAGAGAACATTCCATCTGTTGACATGTGGAACGACCAAACAGCTGATCTTCTTAAAGACCTTCACAAAAAGATCAGCATGTACAGGAGCAACAGCATGAAAATCCACAAGCACACAGAAGCTTAAATATATTTGTCTGAATTTTATTTTCAATGTAGGATTAATAATCTATTGCAAACAATAGGAAATCCCAGGCTGTTTAAATTTATGTTTAAAATAGCAAATGTCTTGATCATTTATTTTCTGTGAGAGATTAGTTTCATGAATTTTTTTTTTCATAAATCCTCCTCCCTGGATTCATATATGTTTCACCATCGGCCATTCATACTGCATCTAATACCTTCTTGCAAAGCGACATAGAGCGTGTATTAAATGGAAAGATTATCTTTCATTATTATAATAATTTTTGATAGCATAACCAGAAATGGGACAGTTGTTGATTCACTCTGATGTCTATACTTCTGGCCAGTGATTAAACAAGCACAAGAACAAGAAATGTAAATGTGAGTCAGCTCTAAGATGTACAAAAATGAAGGAAGATTAAAAAAAAATAAAATAAAAAATGTGTACAGAGAATCCCAACCCACGTAGATCACCTGCCTTGGTGATGGATGCATCAAAGAGGGGCCAAAAATGTACAAACAGGCAGAATATAACTTGTTAATATGTTCTTTAAAGGGACTATGTGTAGCTTTTTATGTAATTTATTATTATTTAAAATCAATATTTTTATCCATAAATATGTCCTCCATGGTGTACAAATACCTACCAATTATCTGACTTATCCTCGTAAACGAAGAATTCATTATCTTTATATACATGGGAGACTTCCATGTTGTTCCGCCATCTTGAAAAAACATAATAGCAGAGAGGGACAAAAAGTACTAGGCCAACGCGTTTCCACAACGCGTTTTTGTTCATGACGTGACTGAACGCATCAGAAGCGGAGGAGCAGAGCAGTGAGAGAGTGAGAGGCGTTTGTCTCTGCCCCGGCAAGTTCAAAAGGCTGCATTGCAAATCCTCGTCCCCAGAAAAGTAAAAAAAAAAATTGATCGTAAATGGAAACGTGACCGGAGATTACAAAAAACACAAGTTAATGTCGGAATAGCTTTTTCCATGTGGATAGAGCTAATGCAGGAGAAAGAATTCAAAAAAGACTCCTGCTTTTTTGGTACATAATGGTTACCGTAGATGCAACGCGCATTTGAAAAAGTAGGCGCTGGAGGGCACAATTTCGTTTGAATGCAAAATACATTTTCACCGCTAAATGGCAACAATTCCTACACAATGTCCCTTTAAAAGTGAATTCAAGGTGTCATAATTATTACTTTGCTTTTAATGAGTTTAAGAAAGACAAGTGTGACAAACTCAAACTGTAGTCAACTAAATTATATATCAAAATACAAAAACTCCTACAATTGAATTTCTTTTAGCTTGTGTGTGTGAGTCAGTTCATTGTGCTCAGCCTTATGTGCTAAAACACACTGACAGCAGTACCAGTTGAAATGGAAGGTCTCATCGCATACGGCCATACTACACACATATTTTCTCCAGTGTCATTGTGCACTTGATAGTGGTCTTTTATTTAGAACTGGCTAACGCCAGCCCACGTATCATTGAAAATGAAACGTGGTCTGGAAACCACATGTACATTTTACACATTAGTACATGTATTTGAGGCGTGTGAATTATAAATGCCCAGAGCCGTATATTGGGTTCTACGAATGTCTGTCAAATGCGCCTGTATGTCTATCAAATGTGCCTGTGCTACCTCCCTGTTCTGTGATTGGTTCCCTATTTCAGGGGAAAATTTGGTTCATGGTATCCAGACTGCCTAGCAGCGCGAATAAAATCGCGCTGCGGCAAGGCAGAATGGGGAAACCCAGGCTAGGTTTACCTTTCTAGTGGAAAGTTCTATTAGCAATAACAAAATACTTTCCTCGCATGCTAATCTTCTAAAATTGTATTGCATTGAATGATCAGCTGCAGATTTTTTTTTTTTTTTTTAACTGAAACATGTATAGGCTATTCAAAGATTGTTTTTTTTATCTTCTGTTCAGAGAACACTGTTTCAATATGGCTGTAAAGCAAAAATCTTTTGCTAAAAGAAAATGAAGAGTTCAATTATTTCCACTTCAATGTCACAAAACAACAGAATACATTAAGAATCAACACATTGTTAAATTGCACCTGCAAAGCTGAATAACATGAAACAGATTGCCAGTTATCAGTAGCTATAGCAATCTTTCTGGCAATTACACTTGAATGTGAGTTTGCAGTGCAATGAGCTCTGGAGGCCATTAGTTTCAGCACAACAAAATCATTTCATGTATAAGAATCTGAAGTAATGACAGCACCAAAGACAAAACTAAAAAAAAAACAAACAAAAAAAAAACATACATACATACATACATACGTAGACAAAAAAAAATACATCAGCAAAAAGGAACAGTAGATGCAATATGATCTTGCTAATTTTTTATTCATTTCTCAAAAAACTATTTATCTTAAAGGGATAGTTTTACTTTCACTGTGAAGATCCAAACATATTCAGATATATCGAAATTGGCTTCTACTGCGATTTCCTGTATATCTATAAATATGTTTAGTGAAAGGTAAAACTCTGTGTAAACAATGAGTGACGTACACATGCAAGCGATCACTTCCGGCGCATGCGCAGACCGAAGCCCCCGTGCCTTTGGATCAGTTGGACATGGCTGTGGGTACACGAGGTAAAAACGATATAAATACTGTTTGTTTTCTCACACAAACCGCTCGTTTCATGTCTTAGGCCATCGATGTGTACTTACATTTATGAGTCATTAAATCATGTTTAATTTGGACTTCTCTGTGCATGGTCTTTGAGGTGCACCAAGTGTGGACCCCCTAAACCTGCATTATACAATATGACGGATAGACAACAACGGTTTGACTGAAAAATATCAAAAATGAAAATACTGTTGAAAAAAAAGACACCTACATCTTGGATGCCCTTGAGGTAAGTTAAACATATCAAAAAATAATTTCAAAGTGAACTATCAATTTAAATTGTTCAGACAACCAGAATGTAACATGATGGGCTCTATGCACAGCGTTATTTCCGGTGAAGGATTATGGATGCTCGATAACTTCCGCCGATCATAGAGTCCAATGCAATACCGAGAATTTATATTGAATTTTATACTCCATGGTTATACTAATGAAACGTTAGTCACGAAAACAGATAAAACAGACACCCCTCGTTGTGTTTATGCTTCTTTTTAAAATTATATTAAATAAACATAACTATATATAAAATTACATCTAAACGTACTGTATGTACGTTTCGTTTCAAAGACGGGAGGACAGTAAATATTGAAGACTCTGCCATAATCCCGTTTTCTCCGGTTTTCCTCCGCTTTAATCTACACAACCGGAAATGGACGAGCATCCTTACGTCAAATGCGGAACTTATGCGTGCATATAGCCCATTCTGTTACAGTCACCAGCTCAGTAACCTGTCAACACTACATTTCCCAGCATCCCTCCTGGTCCCCACCTGCACTCAATCAGCCATCACCACCGGCTTCAGATAATCACCCAAACACAGATTCACTGCACCTGCACTCCCTCATCAACACACCCTATAGACGAATCCGACGAGCGTTCTGTGTAGGCTGCCATCTTGTGGCGACGCCATTACTGAGCTGTTACACAGGCATATAGACATGCACCGGTATGTAAACAAACCTCGGTGATAACGCGAACTCACCCTCGATGACAGCTACAGCCAGGCAGAATGACTTGTTGGTTTGATCTGTGACTGCAGTGGCCTCCAGTCACAGATGAAGGTACAAACGATCTTACAGATTAACGTTATTTATGAAAATAGCTTGGCAAGCTAGCTAGGCTAACGTTTGCTAACGAGGAAACTATAAAAAGATCTGTCCATTTGGCAACAATAAATAAATAAATAAATGAAATTAAATAAACAAATTCATGTTTTTCATTTGTGTCCATTATTTATCTCATTTTCACATTGCAACAGGCAAGGGTAAGGTAACGTTACAGCTAGAAAGTATACATAATATCGACCAATTAGTGTTTTTAAACCATGGAAAGAGGTCAATATAACAGCAGGAAAACAATTATGTCACATAACGTTACATTTAGCTCAGGAAAGCCATTTAATGACCATAGCATGTTAATTGAATAGAAAAAATAGCAAGAGAGGAGATTTTGCTGATCACTATATGACATATTTATTATATTTTTTTTACTTATGTCATTAAATAATTGTTATTATACGCGAATGTCCACGTCTTGTACTCGCCCAGGAAATCTGTAAACCGTACGGCACCAGACAGGGGCACTCGACCCGGGGTTTTCACAATGTTTTCTCTTCAAAATCGAAATTTTACTGCCACCATTGAAACAATTTATAACGGAAACTGTTTACCCACTCGACATTATACAAGGGATAACGTTGTAACGTTAGTGACAGTCGTAAATCGCGGGCTGTTTATTCCAGTGGACGAAAGTTGCAACTAAAACAATAGGAGGCAATGGAGCAACGCTACCCAGCAACAGCTCAGTAATGGCGCCCCGCTTACTTCCGGTAGTTTCGCCGGATTCGTCTATATCTACCATCATCCCCCTCACATCATTGTCTGACCTGAAGATGCACTGACTACCCGCCCTACTTACCTCGCCTACTCACCTGCCCTACTCACCTGTCCTGCTCACCTCCCCTACTCACCAGCCATACTCACCTGTCCTGCTCACCTCCCCTACTCACCTGCCATACTCACCAGCCCTACTCACCTGCCCTACTCACCTGCCATACTCAACTCCCCTACTCACCTGCCATATTCACCTGATGTCGGCAATTCGCGTGTTCTGTCATCCTCTGTCCAGATCCTGCTCGTCAACTTTCGAATATCTTCCTCAATCTGCAAAGAGACAATCATCCATTAGCATCATGCTAAGTCACCATTTGATAATTCCTGCTGTCATAGACTCACCATTACCTGGTTTCCACTATCGTACCCTCTACTGAAATAAACATCCCATAATCCACTTACCTGTCTGTTTCATTCTGTTGTGTGACCGATTTAAAGAACAGTTCTACTGCTTCGGTCTTTGATATTCATCTTTGATATTATTTTAAATATGTACTTTATTTCATTGTTGTTATAAATGAATGATTAGTTTTATATTATAGCAGGATTATAAGAAACAGGAGTGCCACATGGTAACCAGACACCTGCATTCAAATATAATAGTGTTTGGCTTTGTCTCTAAAACATTCTCTCTATATTGGTATAATAAAAACCTGCATTTGACACCAGCCATGCCAATATAGTTTAATGTCAAAAAATGGCAATAATGTTAATACTGATGTTGTACATCCCTGTGTGTACCCCGTTGGGATGTTGAAGAAACCGAATCCTCTTTGCAATGTGAGGAACTTTATTTTATATCATAAACTGTCAGATTCAGTCAAGCAAAAGTTTAACTATTTGTGGATAAACAAACCTTTTTGAAATGGAAACCTGTGCTTGATAATTGTAAACACGGCTGGTCGCACCGACTGAAAACCTATTAGTTACTCTGTTGATAATCTGTCCTTTGTGAGTATGGCCAGGGCATTTTTCTAATCCAGCCCTACTCACAGCTCAGATCTGGCTATATGACGCAACAGTGTGGAATTGTTCAAATGGATCAGCTCTCTATGGCTCAAACCATTGGTTTTAGCACAACACTTCTGTAGATTTTGGTTTAAAGTCGGCCATTCCTGACTGAGTCAGAGATTTTGTGTGTAAATGTGTTTCTTAGTGTGCAATTGCTGAGCCCAGGAGTTCCCTTTAATCAAAGATGACCAACATTTCCACTAAATGCTTTGAATACACCGCGGACACAACCTCCTAAATGTGGCTAGACATGTTTGTTTTAACTTTTTTTTAACCTTATTTACTTAATTTATTTTCCTTATTTTGTGCAGTTCATTCATGCATTGATTAAAATAGTGTTTGAATCATAATTTATCTTCTTTAATGGAAATATAATAACTTACTATGCATCTGGAAAAAGAAAAACCCCTCCTTGGCTGATGCAATATCACTTTTTGAACCCCTCCTCTCCAATCACCTGGCCTCAGTGTGGTATGTTATGTAAAGCCAACCTTTTTTGATTCAATCAGTTCCCAAATTTATTTTAGGCCCTTGAAACATTAATTACAGTGGTATGAATAAGTTTTGGCACCCATGCTAAAGTTGCCTAAAAAGAGGAATACAAAATCATCTTTTGGATATTGATCTTAATGCCTTAATTAGAAAAATGAGGAAAAGTCCAACCTTTAAGGACACCAATTTTCTTTGTGAATGAATAATGTATCATAAATAAATAAATGTTTTTCCTTAAAATACAGGGTGCATAAGTCAGGCAAATTCAGACAAATTCCCATAGAGTCAGGCAGATTTTTATTTTTAAAAGCCAGTTATTTCATGGATCCAGGATAATATGCATCCTGATAAAGTTCCCTTGGCCTTTGGAATTAAAATATCCCCACATCACCACACACCTTCCACCACACCTAGAGATTAGCATGGGGTACTTTCCAGAAGATCATCTTTCAATGCAAATCAAACCAGCTATTAGGCTAACTGAAGTAAAACCATGCCAATCTCTAGGTGTGGTGGAAGGTGTGTGATGATGTGGGGATAGTTTAATTCCAAAGGCCAAGGGAACTTTATCAGGATGCATATTATCCTGGATCCATGAAATAACTGGCTTTTAAAAATAAAAATCTGCCTGACTCTATGGGAATTTAATATAGGGGTGCCCTGACTTATGCACCCTGTATTTTAAGGAAACACATTTATTTATTTATGATACATTATTCATTCACAAAGAAAATTGGTGTCCTTAAAGGTTGGACTTTTCCTCATTTTTCTAAGATCAATATCCAAAAGATGATTTTTTATTCCTCTTTTTAGGCAACTCATGGGTGCCAAAACTTATTCATACCACTGTAAATGTTAAAATAGTAATTTTTAAATTTACACACAATTCATTTTATTCTTTATCCTGATTTCTAAAGTGGTAAAATAAAAATAATGAGATTAAAAAGATAATGTTATTAAATAATTGTGATTTATTTTATTGTATTGACAGAAAAAAAACAATGTCAATGTTGTTTATCTCCTTCCTTTCTACATGTGTGTTTCAAAAATAGTTGCTTTTGTTGTATTTATGTTTAGTCTCACCAATGTCCTTTAGCTACCTTAGGGTTGTAAGTGTAAATAGCAAAAATAAATAAATAAATAAAAAAATTGCTATAAGCTCAAATAGTATTAATTAGCAGTATTTTTTGTACTTAGTGTAAATAGTTATTATGAGTGTTCCTGCTCTGTAAACAAAGTGCAAAAGAGGAGGGAGGGTTATCAAGGCAGAGCCGGATGGACAAGGGAGCCCGGTGAAGTCCCAAGAATGGTGGTATCTGGTGGAGCAGAGGGAGGGAGGAGCCAAAGTGAAGTAGTCAGGTCGACACACCGAGTTGGAATGATGGGATCAGCGGCTGGAGGCAAAGCCGGGGGATCCTCATGGCTATGTGAAGAGTGAAGACTGAGGCAAATCCACACAATATAGTTGCGTAAGAGGAGTAGACAAGGGGTTGAAGTGAACTAGCAGAGACGGGCTGACGGATTGGCTGACTTTTGAAGAGGAGGTGGGAGAGAGAGGCTGGGTGGGAACTCTGGAGAAACAGAAGACATCGGGCTGGGCGGAACCAGCAGGGACACAGGAGATTCTGAACTGGACTGAACCAGTGGGCACGTGAGGTAATCATCTTCTATTAAGTCATAAAGACAGTTTACACAGGTCAGCTTCAGCTCTTCCTCAGTGGTGGGAGGTTGGATGTGATCTTCCTCCATTCCATCATACTCCACTAGCTGTCCCATGATGACTCACAGTGTTGCCGGTGTTGTGCTGAATTTTACGGCCTATGTTTGGGAGGAGGAGGAGGAGATGTACTGCTATTGAGTCCATTATTTCCTTTTTTATTCTTAATTAGAGGGTCTTCTAATATTCTATAATGGTTAGTCTCACAGAGAATGCACAGACACTATTTGCACTTCAGTTTATAGTACATTTTAAAATGATATCCAATATTATCACATACAATGTAAATTATTCAATTTATAAAGATCATAAATGGATGCTGCCTCATGACCCCAAATCCCTCCCCTACACTTTTACCCATTAAACATTTTGTTCCTACTATTATATACCAGTTTGGCAATTTATTTCCACTTTTCTTTTCTTTTTTTTTCTTTTTTAAATAAATGCTGCTTCGAGCTGATTTGCTAATGGAAAAATGGAGAATAATGAGAAGGGAAAAGGGGATTTGAACTTGGGTCGGTAGCACCAAAAGCTGAATCTTTTTACCAATTAAATTTTTTTTGTAATTTTGGTAGGCGGAGATTAGTGCAAATTGCATATGCCAACACTATGGGCAACACTATACCATAAATCTTAGCAAACCCATAGGTTTCTGTCAAAGATGTGTACATGAAAACATGTTGCTGCCATCTTTTAATGCATGTTTTATCATTTAAAGGGTTAGTTCACCCAAAAATGAAAATTAAGTCATTAATTACTCACCCCCATGCTGTTCCAACCCCGTAAGACCTTCGTTCATCTTCGGAACACAAATAAAGATATTTTTGATTGAATCTGAGAGCTGGATCAGTCCTACATAGACTGCCTAAGGGACTGGCTCTTGACGGCCCATAAAGTAATTCAAGAAAAGGTTTAAATATTCCATGTGCCTACAGCAGCTCAATTATAAGTTTATCAAGCAACGAGACTACTTTTTGTGCGAAAAAAAACATAAATAACGACTTTATTTGACTATTCCATTACTTCCTTATTGGCGCATGCGCAAGAACTGAGACGAGGACGTTCTCATTCGACCACTTCTTGTTACCGGCTGCTCACCGCTTAGGAGTTTTACCGCCCCCTACCGTATAAGATGATGTGCTGATATAGCTGGAATCGCAAAACTTTCTGTTTACAAGCAGAGGAAGATGCGCGCTGTACATACGCTTTTCAATTAGCGTATTTTCCGCACTATAAGGTGCACTTAAAAGCCTAATCTTCTCAAAAAACGACAGTGTTCCTTATAATCCAGAGCGCCTTATATATGGATCATCATTTTATACGGTAGGTGGCGGTAAAACTCCTAAGCGGTGAGCAGCCGGTAACAAGAAGTAGACGAAGGAGAACGTCCTCGTCTCAGTTCTCGCGCATGCGCCCATAAGGAAGTAATAGTCGAATAAAGTCGTTATTTATGTTTTTTCACATAAAAAGTATTCTCGTCGCTTGATAAACTTATAATTGAGCCGCTGTAGGCACATGGAATATTTAAACCTTTTCTTTAATGACTTTATGGGCCGTCAAGAGCCAGTCCCTCAGGCAGTCTATGGAGGACTGATCCAGCTCTCAGATTCAATCAAAAATATCTTTATTTGTGTTCCGAAGATGAACGAAGGTCTTACGGGGTTGGAACAGAATGGGGGTGAGTAATTAATGACTTAATTTTCATTTTTGGGTGAACTAACCCTTTAAGAAGGGGTTAAGCACAAGAGGATAATCATATTCCCTCTAATCATATTAATCATATAACAATCATAGATTGTTTAACCTATTCCACGCTGATGTCCTGTCTGTGTTACAAACAGGGAAATTGTTCAAAAAAAGAAGAAAAGAAAAAAGCATATAGCTGCACCAAAGGCATGGACGAGACTGAGGAAGTGTCAATAAATTCTTTCCTTTTACTGTTTTACTTTCTTTTTCTTTCATTTTTCTCTGACCATGACCACATTGGTCAGAGCCTTGGGCTGACAGGATTAATGTATAATCTGCACAACCTCCAGATTATAGTGCTACTTAGAGCTTGAATCCAACAGTCTTTTCCTCCAGAGTTAAATACAATGAGCAGGACAAAATGTCTGCTAGCACTTTGGAAGTTCCACTTGAATTTTAGCCTTCTATTAGTAAATTTATGAGCCTCCCGACCACAGAGCTCTTTCAGTAAGTGCACGGTGACAGATTGAGCAGTGCCTTTTGTCCTCCACTGTGTGGTTTTTGAAGAGCCCCTTAGGGGTTTTTCAGAATGTGATTGGAGATGTGGTCATATGAGGATTGGCTAATTGATTGTGGTCTGGCACCGGCCAGAGGGCATATCTAACTATTTATGGATTAAGTGTTATGGTATAGCCTGACTTCGTCATACTCATATTCTAGTCAGAATATTCTGACATATTCTAGTCATATGAGTCTGATACCGCTCCGTAGGGCTTTGATTATGAGGCGTGTCTTAACCAGACCAGGAAAAACAAAAACTCTGCACTCAATTGGATAGTCGGTAGACCTACAACCAATCAGAGCAACGCAGTAAGTCAGCTCCTTTGCATTGCGCAGTTTTCAACTATAGAACTTACTTATTTCAGAAATAAAATAACGAGTGTTGCTTCTTTTACTTACTTCTCCATGAGAGCGACCAAAGGAGAAACCACAACGACCACAGGCTTTTCATTACGTCCCATCTTCTTAGCGACCGTCAGAGCCAGCTGATAAGTTACACTTTTGCCGAATCATGTTGGAAGGGTGGCAAAAAATTCTTTCCTTTCGACAAATGCCTTGATTGCAGTTTTCTGTTCGTCTATTAAAATGAATGCGCTGTAAATTTATTTTACAACAGAAGCGACAGTGGAATCTATACATCTCAATTCTCCAGCTGCAGTCATCTCTCTTTGGTAACGTGATGATTATGTCCATCATCGTATAAAGCCCGCCCTGGCAATCTGATTGGCCCGTTCATTTTTTGACTGATCATAATTTCTCCTCAATGGATCGAGTCCAGACCGAACTTCCCGACCAAAAAATGTTGTGGGCGGGGTTCGGGCTGGCATCCAGGCTAGTCATGGTAGGGAGAAAAGGTCAAACTGTACAGTTCAGTGAATATCTTAAAGGGTTAGTTCACCCAAAAATGAAAATTATGTCATTAATGACTCACCTTCATGTCGTTCCAAGCCAGTAAGACCTCTGTTCATCTGCGGAACAGAGTTTAAGAAATTTTACATTTAGTCCGAGAGTTTTCTATCCCTCCATTGAAAATGTATGTATTCTTTGTATGTATTCTTTATTTATTTACGAAGGGACCATGCACAATTTTTAACATAAAATTACCATTTCATGTATTGTACCGGATTTAGCCAGAGGCTATTTTTCATCCGTAGTCCCCCAGACAAGACAAAGCTAACAAAACATTACACAGACAATACCAATACCAATAAATGTACGGTATATTGTACTGTCCTTGTCGAGTTCATGTGACATTTGTGGGTTAGTTAGAATGTTTTGAAGCATCGAAAATACATTTAGGTCCAAAAACAACAAAAACTATGATTTTATTAAACATTGTATTGTCTTCCGGTTTTGTCCGTACATAGAGATAAACAGAGAGACTAATATTAGTGTAGATGTCATTCTTCTTATGATGTAACGAGTACACCAGGCTTCATGGGGAGTGTTCCGGAGTGGTCCTCCCGGTTCCTGGGAGAGTTCTTCGGCTGACCTAATCTATGAATCTACAGTATGCTGCCTAACATTGAATTATATACGTTTATGTGTATGCTAGGTCAACTAGATATGTTTTTAGTCTAGATTTGAACTGACAGAGTGTTTCTGATTCCTGGACAATGTTTGGAAGATTGTTCCAGAGATTGGTGATAAATAGGAAAAGGATCTACCGCCAAGAGTCTATTTTGATAATCTAGGTATTATCAACTGGCCGGAATTTTGAGATTGCAATTGATGCGAAGGACTATAATGAGTTAAGAGTTTGCTCAAGTACTGGGGAGCTAAACCATTTAGTGCTTTCAGTAATCAGCAATATTTTAAAATTGATACGATGTTTAATAGGCAGCCAATGCAGTGTTGACAGAACCAGGCTAATATGGTCAAACTTCCTGGTTCTAGTAAGCACTCGAGCTGCTGTGTTTTAGACCAGCTGTAGTTTATTTATTAAGTGTGCAGGGCAACCACCCATAAGAGCATTATAATAATAGCCTTGATGTCATGAATGCACAAACTAATTGTTCCGCATTTGTCATTGAGAGCAAATTATGTAATTTCAATATTTTTTTTTAAGTTGGAAGAATGAGATTTTACTAGAAACGTGACTTTCAAAAGAAAGATTAATATCAAAGAGCACACCCAGGTTCCTAACCAACAACAAATGTTCACAGCACATCGGCAGAAATTGAGTAATTACTGTCACAATGTGTAGTGAACCAGGGTTCTTGCCAGTGCCTTTGTGTATGTGTCTCAAATCAGCTCTCTAGCTTCCGAGGTTGTGAATCAGTCTATCGTGTACACTAATTCGGGCACTGGTAAGGACAGTGAGGACAAAAAGTCATGAGGGTCCCTCTTTTCCAGTAAGGAAATGTCCTAATGTGTAGTGAGCCAATCACTACACCTTGGGACACTGATGACTCTCTTTCACAATGTCTACATTGTACAACATCACTACTGTTAGCTAGATTATGTTCATTAGATGTCTAGCGATGCACGTTTATGCTGAAATATAATTAGGTTAGTATTTAAAAAAAAAACATCTACCGTATGTCATTCTGTGTAGTGAGTTGGCTCAGAACTTCCATAGAGAACATAGTGAGCATAGTGAGCAATGAGCATCAATGCTCCCTGGTTCCCTT
Organism: Pimephales promelas; assembly: GCF_988280905.1. Taxonomy (NCBI): domain Eukaryota; kingdom Metazoa; phylum Chordata; class Actinopteri; order Cypriniformes; family Leuciscidae; genus Pimephales; species Pimephales promelas. The sequence continues at coordinate 17,219,183 of NC_142769.1, forward strand.
TCGTAGTCACTTCGAGTTACGTCAGAAGTGACGGAGATTGGGGGTTTCGCATAGAAAGCCAATCCTCTTCGAGTATTTAAACACGAGCCAATGGCATGCAATGCCTTGGGGCTGCGGAATTTTGCATAGCGTACTCCGCCCTACTCCGTGAGTATAAAAGGAGGAAGTGAACGCAACCGCAGTATGTTTTCGCTTCGGAGCCAAGAGAACCTCTTCACTCCTGAAAGCACTGTTCAAGACTCTTCGAGACGAGCGTCCTCTTCAGTGTTGGTGTGACGGCGGTACCCAGCGAGATTCTGCATCGCCTGCGATCTGAGCAGTGGTCTGCCAGACTTTGCGCTTCTCCCTGGTCGCTTCAGCGCTGAAAGAGTGAATTTCCTCCTCTCATTGAAAGAGCTGCACGCGCACGTCTTTTTAAAGACGGTTCGCCCGTGCTCTTCTGGGTGTGATTGATTTCTGTCGTCATCTGATGGTCACGATCGCTGCTTTGTATGCCTGGGCATTTCAGCATGCAGCAGCAGCGTTCGTGGATGACTCATTTTCCTTCTGTGGGAACATGACCATCTCTACACTGAGGTCGAGACTCAATGATCTCACTTGAGTGAGAGTCCCGGTCCCCCCCGCTCGATCGGTTTCCTCCATAGGGGGCCCGTCGACCCGGGGACCTGGTGATTTTACGGTGATGGTGTGGGATAAAGCCCCGACGATTCCTCGGGCCACACCTCCCGCCTCAGTGCGAGAGCCAGCGAGCGTTAGTTCGATTCAGTCGGTTGCTTCTTCGGTGGCACCGGCTGCTTCGGGCAGCGCTCCAGATGATGATGCGATGTCGATCACAGCATCACTAGGCGGGCTTGACTCCTCGGGAAGTGAGGATGCGGCCGCGTTGCCTCCCTCGGGAGCGTCAGCGCCGCCGTGTCTGATCCCGCGATGATGGCCGTGCTATCTCGGGCGTCCGTGAGCATCGGGTGGGGGTGGAACTCCGCCCCATCCCGATCTCTCGCGGCTGAATAATTGGTTTTTGGGTAACGCTGCCGCCTTACGGCCACGGCCAACCCCAATTTCCTTTTTTCCCCGAGTTGCATGCGGAACTGACACGCACTAAAAAATAAATAAATAAATAAAAAAAATAAAAATAAAAAAGCGTGCTTAGTTCCCCGCCCTTCCTCCCCTCGGCGATGCGGCTGTCTGTGGGTACGCTGGGGCTCCCCCGGTCAACCGGCGGTTGCTCTCAGATGCCCCTCCAAAGCCTATGGGTTCTCGTCGTCTATGGCGGCGCGATTCTGTAGAGCGGCGGGACAGGCAGCCTCCGCCCTGCATATGATGAGCACCTACAAAGCTAGCTGCTCAGGAATGTGCACGAGGAGGTGACGGACCAAGCGAGCTGCGAGCCTGTCGCCTACCTTGTCCTTAAACGGGTCACGGAGGCGGTCGCTCGCTCCCTTGGTCAGGTGATGCCCACCGCTGTGGTCCAGGAGCATCATAATGTTCGGCGGTGCGGTCCAGGACTTTGCCCAGCACTTCTCGACCGCCTAGGAGCAGACGAAGGCGGTTTCTCTGCCCCGACGGCCAGCTGCTGCCTCCAACCAGCCGTCGGCTCGGACGCCTCCGCCAGCTCGCCGCCGAGGACGCCCCCCTGCGGCTCCCTTCCCTCCCACGCGGCCCCAGCAGCAGCCTTCAGCCGGTTCGCGTCGCGGAGGAGGCCACAGGTAAGCGTCCCAAGAAAAGAGCCCCCCCTCAGGCCGCGTGCCCCGCTAGACGCCAGGCGAAGCGATGTTCCTGAGGTGGGCCGCTCAGTGATAGTGTCATGGTTTTTCTCAGGAGGCGGTGGCAGGGCCCCTCCTTCCCCGGTGGAGGGCCGGTGGAGAATCTTTTGTTCTAGCTAGCTCCCTGAGCTGGTTGAGGAAAAGCTGACACTGTCATTGAGCACACAGACTGGAATGAGCGCGCACGACGTCCAGTGCGTCGCCCCGTTCATTCCTCTCTGTCTCGGAGGGCGCGGAAGGGTGCGTGTGTCGTCCCCGGGCTACGCCAATCCCTTCCCCCTCTGTCGCCAGACCCCCGGCAGAACAGACCCCCGTGGAACGCTCTGCCTTCCCTGGTCTCTTCTGTCGGGGAGCGGGTTTCGACGGTGCATCCGGACGGGGTAACTCCTGCACGCATGCCGGTCGACCCGCCTCGCCGCCCCTCCGGGGGGACGTCTGTGGTTCGCATGACCCCGTTTGCTCACTTCCTGGAAGCCTGGCTAGCGCTTCCCGGGATTCCCGCTGGGTCATCAGAACGATCGGATTCGGCTACGCGATTCAGTTCGCACGGTCTCTTCCCCGCTTCAGGGGAGTTCGCTCCACGATGGTTGGTGGCAATGCCCCAGTCTTGAGAGCGGAGATTGCGACCCTGCTGGCGAAGGGTGCAATCGAGACGGTCCCTCCAGCCGAGGTGAGGTCCGGGCTTTACAGCCCCTACTTCATTGTCCCCAAGAAAGACCGGTGGGTTACGACCGATCCTGGACCTGCGCATTTTGAACCGTTCTCTCCATCGACTACCGTTCAAAATGCTCACGGCCAAACGCATTTTCGAATGTGTTCGGTATCAGGATTGGTTTGCAGCGATCGACCTGAAGGACGCGTACTTCCATGTCTCCATTCTCCCTCGACACAGACCGTTTCTTCGGTTTGCCTTCGAGGGCCAGGCATACCAGTACGCCGTTCTCCCATTCGGGTTAGCTCTGTCCCCTCGCGTCTTCACGAAGATCGTCGAGGCAGCCCTTGTTCCCCTTCGCGAACACGGGGTTCGCATCCTGAACTATCTCGACGACTGGCTGTTACTAGCACACTCTCGAGCTCAGGTTTGCGAACACAGAGACCTGGTGCTACGGCACCTAGCCCGTCTGGGCCTTCGGGTCAACCGGGAAAAGAGCAAACTTTGCCCCGTGCAGAGGATCTCTTTTCTCGGCATGGAGATAGACTCGGTCGCCATGTCCGCGCAGCTCACGAACGAGCGCGCGCACTCACTGCTGGCTTGTCTTCGACAGTTCGAGGGCAAGAGTGCGGTTCCACTGAAACTATTTCAGAGGCTCCTGGGGCATATGGCATCCGCGGCCGCGGCAACGCCGCTCGGTTTGCTTCATATGAGACCGCTTCAGCTGTGGCTTCGCGATCGAGTCCCGAGGTGGGCATGGCATCGCGGCTCGCTCCGAGTTCCAGTGACTCCGACGTGCCGCCGATCCTTCTTCCCGTGGTCGAACCTCAGCTTTTTACGGACAGGGTCCCTATTCAGCGAGTTTCCAGGCATCTCGTTGTCTCCACGGATGCGTCTACCACGGGTTGGGGTGCCATGTGCAATGGGCATGCAGCCGCCGGTTCCTGGACAGGAGCCCAGCGCCTCATGCACATCAATTGCCTCGAGCTGTTGGCAGTACGGCTCGCCCGGCACCGCTTCCGAGCGTGCTCTAGGGCCAGCATGTGCTTGTCAGCTCAGACAACACTACGGCAGTAGCGTACATCAACCACCAGGGGGGGTCTACGCTCGCGCCGGTTGTCGCAGCTCGCCCGCCACCTCTTGATATGGAGTCAGAAGCACCTGAGGTCCCTTCGTGCAGTTACATTCCTGGAGACCGGAACCGGGCAGCCGACGAGCTGTCCCGGGCCCGTCCCATCTCCGGCGAATGGCGACTCCATCCCCAGTCGGTCCAGCTGATTTGGGACCAGTTCGGGGAGGCACAGTTAGACCTGTTCGCCTCTCGGGACTCGTCCCACTGCGCCCAGTTTATTCTCTGACCCGCGGCTCTCTCGGCTCGGATGCGCTGGCGCACAGCTGGCCACGGGGCCCACGCAAGTGTGCGTTCCCCCAGTGAGCCTCCTTGCACGGGTGTTGTGCAAGATCAAGGAGGACGAGGAGCAGGTCTTGCTGGTAGCCCCCTACTGGCCCACCAAGACGTGGTTCTCCGAACTCTTGCTCCTCGCGACAGCACCTCCTTGGCCTATTCCTCTGAGACCGGACCTACTCTCTCAGAGACGGGGCACTCTGTGGCACCCTCGTCCCGATCTTGGAGGCTGCACGTGTGGCTCCAGGACGGGACGAGGCAGGTTTGAGTTCGCTGCCACCTGCGGTGGCGGCAACCATCACTTCCGCAAGAGCGTCGTCCACGTGACACCTTTATGCGTTGAAGTGAAACCTCTTCGTCAATTGGTGTTCTTCTCGCTGAGAAGACCCCCGGAGATGTTCGATCGGAGTCATGCTTCCTTCCTGCAAGAGGGGTTGGAGCGCAGGCTGTCGCCCTCCACCCTTTGGATTTATGTCGCGGCCATTGCCGCGTCTCATGATGCAGTGAAAGGTAAGTCTATGGGAAGCATGACCTGGTCATCAGGTTCCTGAGGGGAGTGAGGGGGCTAAATCCGCCTCCCTCCCCTCCTGCCCTCTGGGGACCTCTCAGTAGACCTGGGTGCTCTGCAGAGGCCTCCCCTGGAGCCTTTGCAGTCGGTAGAGTTTTTGCCCTGTCCTATGTGACAGCACTCCTGATTGCATTGGTATCCATCAGGAGAGTAAGGGACCTGCACGCACTCTCTGTTGACGAAGTGTGCCTGGAGTTCGGGCCGGCTTACTCTCACGTATTCCTGAGACCCCGGCCTGGATATATGCCCAAGGTTCCTACCACTCCCCTCCGGGACCTGGTGGTGAACCTGCAAGCGCTGCCCCTGGAGGAGGCAGACCCAGCCTTGGCACTGCTCTGTCCGGTACGTGCTCTCCGCACCTATGTCGACAGAACGCAGTGTTTCAGGACCTCAGACCAGCTCTTTGTCTGTCATGGGGGGAGCCAGAAGGGAAGGGCTCTCTCAAAGCAACGGCTGTCCCACTGGATAGTGGATGCCATTGCTTTGTCTTACCAGCAGCAAGGCCTTCCGTGCCCCCTTGGTGTGACGGCCCATTCCACTCGGAGTGTAGCCTCCTCTTGGGCTTTAGCGCACGGCGCCTCGCTAACAGACATCTGCAGAGCTGCAGGCTGGGCGACACCCAACACCTTCGCCAGATTCTATAATCTGCGAATTGAGCCGGTATCCTCTCACGTACTCGTTTCGGCCAGTTCTGGATCCGCTCAGGTGTCTTCGCTTGCTCGCCACTCCACTCCCCGGACTGGATAAGTGCGATATTTCCTCAGTTCTTCCATTGAAGTCTTGAGTCCTCCAGCACCGACGATGCGGGCACCACTGCTGTTGCTCTGGATGCTGGCTAGGTGCCTCCATGCGCACGGTTCCCCTTGGTAACCGTCTCATGTGTATTATCCACTGTAAGCCTCTCTGAGCATGTGTCTTCCCTTGGCAAGCCATCTGCCACCCCTGGAGTTGAAATTAGTAGCCACCTGCGGTTGGTACTCCAGTGTTCCATATGTGTTCCTATGTGGCCATATGTGTTCGTAAGTCCTCCCTTCGGTAGGCAGCTAGTAGCATGTCCCTTCCGGGATATGTTTCCCAGTGTACCTTGGTAATCCTGTGTCAAAGTCGGATCCCCCCAAAAAAAAAAAAAAAAAAAAAAAGAGGTAAGGCTCGGGGGTCCAGACTTTCGCAGGGCACTGGAAGACAGCTGAAGATGGCGTGATGGCACTGACCCCCAATCTCCGTCACTTCTGACGTAACTCGAAGTGACTACGAAAGGGAACGTCTCGGTTACGTATGTAACCCTCGTTCCCTGAGTAGGGAACGGAGACGTTACGTCTCCCTGCCACTTCTGCTGTATCGCTGGGTAGACGCCGAGTTCAGTCTTGGCTCCTCAGGGAAGACATACTGCGGTTGCGTTCACTTCCTCCTTTTATACTCACGGAGTAGGGCGGAGTACGCTATGCAAAATTCCGCAGCCCCAAGGCATTGCATGCCATTGGCTCGTGTTTAAATACTCGAAGAGGATTGGCTTTCTATGCGAAACCCCCAATCTCCGTCACTTCTGACGTAACGTCTCCGTTCCCTACTCAGGGAACGAGGGTTACATACGTAACCGAGACGTTTTCACTGTGTAATGTGAGACTTTTTAAGGAGCGAATGTATCCGTGCACTGGAAGGATTTTGCTATTGAGGCAACCCTTAAATGTCCGACTCCCTGATCAGTGCCCTGACCGAACCAGGGTGCAGATTTAGTTTGAGACGCACCCAAAACTCATGCACTTACATTGAGCTTCTTCTTTTCTTTTTAATGTTGGCTGGTAAACTCATTTGAGGGTGCATACACAGCTTATGTAAAAATAAATAAATAAATAAATAAATAAATAAATAAAAGAATCAAGCTTAGGATCAGTTCAGTTAAAAAAAAAAAAAAAAACAGCCCGATACAGATTTATATTTAGGTAATTGAATTTGTTTAAATTAGGCCACTTACCTTAATTCACTCTACTTTGTAAACAAATATATTATTATGTAAAACACCACTGCATGCATGTTCTTTAATTGTGTCGACAAGATACAGAAGGCATGGAATCTATTTGATAAAATTTCTCTAATCTATATTTTCTTTATGGTAATACATGAGAGGAAACGCAAGACGTCAAATTCACAGAAGATGGGCTTCTGTTGGGTTTGGAAGCAAATGAAAAGAAACAGACACACATATGGGAGGTTTTTTTAGTTCTCAAACATGCGCTTAAGCCAGATTCGCACACCATATGGGAGTGGGTGAGAGTGTGGAAGCTCCTAACGCATTCTGAACACTCTGTCCAAGAGCCCAGGAGTGAGCCAAGATCCCACTGGTCTGGCTCCGGTTCTGCCGTGAGCTCATGAAAGCCAAGGTTACACTCCACAGCTGCCTCAGAACACTGCTGTGTTGCTTTATCTTTTTTTAGGGATTGCATCTTGAGTGGGTATACGCTCAGCTGTCCACAATGAAGATGGAACATAGATGGAACATAGACTCGAAATGTTATGAGTGTAATATACAATATGGCTTGCGTTATTGCTGTTACGAGGCATAATATATGATGTTGCTTGAGTGTGTATATTTGGATGGCTGTTTAAGTTAAATTCAAAGGGAAAGTCTGGATATTCTCCAGAATCACTGAAGCCTGATATAGCTAAGCGAACTGGACAAGAGATGGGTCGTCACACATCACTCTGAAGCTAAACTTGTTTCCGTCCGCCTCTGAAAACTTTTTTGGGGGGTTGCAAAGTGTATTTAAATGATGGAGTCATTTAAAGTCAGTCATCTGAAGGGAGGGACCACTGACCTTCACAATGTTATGATGCAGCGCAGCTCGCTGGAGACCGTTCCAGGTTTCTGGAACCAATTATGAGCCAATGTGAAAGAGAGAACGAGAGAGAGAGAGAGTCAGAGTTGGTTTAAGGTGAACTGTGATAGATAAGAATAACTTTGCAGCACAGAGAATCATGGGAATTGTCTAAGGTGGATCTAAGCGGTGATAAGACTACCTTTAGTAGAGGTATGTTGCGAATTATATAAGAATATGAAAAAGTCCACAGCATACTTAAGTAGAAAGAGTCCCTAACACTTCCAACAAGACTGAACACAGTGATACCTCTCTTTCGCCCAGAGGTTTCTTTTGGAGAGTATGTAATCAGTGGTTTTCTATTTGTGGTTTTCTAGGCATGGGTGAGCAGTCGTCCTAACGCCTCGACCCCTCAGTATTAATATCACATGCATGGTGGCGAACGAACTTCTGCAGGCATCTCTCATCCTCTATTGCGCTGTGGGAACAAGACGCCATCCTGTGAACCCCACAGTCTGACAGCCGCAATGAGGGGGCCTTCGAGGTCCAACATGTGGCTACGTTTGCAGGCGTGCTCCATTCCCTCTTTTTCGTTTCCTTTCTCCATTCTTCTCTCTCCCTACACCCATATGCAGAATTAATGCAGACCATTACGAAATAACCTCCGCTATAGGGGGAAGCAAAGTGAGGCTTAGCTACATGGGATTTGTTGAAGTTCCCCAGAGGAAAGTAGGAAATAAGACACAAGAATGGTTTCCATTCTGGTCTACGGCTTCACATCTCCAGAGATGCATGACATGTAAGTGTATGGCCTCTCTTGTGCTGTTACTCAAATTTACTGTAATCCAAAGGGTATCTAGTAACATAGTGTTTCACATCCATAAAATGAAAGAACTGATCTTTAAAATTCAATACAGCCATCATGTTATTACTGTATGTGTGCTTGGGTTGTTTTGTTTCATTTGAGAGGGGAATCAAAGAGATGACGTGGTAGTGCAGCAGAAGTTTGTACATATAAGGGCAATGTGTGTTTACACCCACATCTTTTCAGTAACGGGCAGAGTGATGGATGACACCACGCAGCAGGGCCGTGATGGGAACGGACAGCCAACACTAGAGGCGAGCCAGAGAGGCCTGACTGCTGGCTACCACACTCACTGTCTTTGTGCCATGTGTTCCACTCTCTGCTCCCTGCTTTCAATTACAACACAGACAAAACAAGCATGGAACAAATGTCATTTCTCACGGTAGACCGAAAACAGAAGTTTTTAGCACTGGCAGTCTATTTTTTTTTTTTTTTACCCTGGTTCATATGGTATAGTATGAGTTTGTTGTTCTATCTCAGTATTGAACATCTTTATATACTTATGGTTATTAAGGGACTGGTTCAAGTGTGGTTCAGGATAATTAAGCATGAAATATATAAATATGAAACGAGGGTAAAATAATACGAAAAACAAGGTGATAAAGCATGTATGCATGAAACTGTAAACATTACAGCAGCTACATCGGGTACGTGTCCTAATATGTGAAGAATTTTTCCATAGTTTTGCATTTTTTGAAGTGAAGCTAATGCCTTATGTCATTAATGACTCACCCTCATGTCATTCCAAGCCATTAAGACCTCCGTTCATCTATGGAACACAGTTTAAGATATTTTAGATTTAGCCTGAGAGTTTTCTGTCCCTCCATTGAAAATGTAGACAAGGTATACTGTCCTTGTCCAGAAAGGAAATACAGACATTGTCAAAGTAGTCCATGTGACATCAGTGGGTTAGTTAGAATGTTTTGAAGCATCGAAAATACATTTTGGTCCAAAAATATAACAAAAACTACGACTTTATTCAGCATTGTATTGTTTTCCGGTTCGGTTGTCAGGCCGCGTTCAGTGATGCTGTTGACGTAAGACGCTGCTGACATGTTATCTGGTGCGCCCGAGCTTTGTTTACAGTCTGAGGGAGATGCGCACGCTGTAAACAAAACAATCTGCGCAAACACGTCAAACATGAATTTTTTGCCCAGCCATATTTATTTGAACCCAAACAGACAACAGAACCAGAAGAGAATACAATGCTGAATAAAGTTGTAGTTTTTGTTATTTTTGGACTAAAATGTATTTGCAATGTTACAACACATTCTAACTAACAAACTGATGTCACATGGACTACTTTGATCATGATGTCTTTACTTCTTTTCTGGACAAGGACAGTAGCTATACCGTACATACTTTTTCAATGGAGGGACAGAAAGTTCTTGGACTAAATCTAAAATATATTAAACTGCGTTCCGAAGATAAATGGAGGTCTTGGGATGACATGAGGGTGAGTCATTAATGACATCATTTTCATTTTTGGGTGAACTAACCCTTTAAATGTAAATACAAAGGTCATCTATGTTTTTAATTTTCGGACAAAGTTTTGAATTCACTTCAGTTTTTCCCTATTAAAGCTTGTAGTATTTATATTACCATCTTGACATAATTTGTAAAGTACAAATTGACTTTTCTTCTTGATTTTTTTTTTTTTAATGAATGAAGAAGGGTAATAACATTAAAGGGTTAGTTCACCCAAAAATGGAAAATTCTGTCAGTATTTACTCACCCTTATGTTGTTCCAAACCTCTATGTGTTTATTTGATCTGCTGAACACAAAGGAAGATATTTGGAAGAATGTTTTAATCAAACAGATCTCAATCCCCATTGACTACCATAGTATACCAGTGGCGTAGCATTTACATGTCCGGTCCCCTCAGATTTCTGATTGCTTAAAAAAAAAAAAAGTTGTTTTATTAGGATTGATAGATTGACCAATCAAAATTCTGCGTGGTAAAATGCAGCTTATTTTCAAACTTGATTTGTTTATATAACGTGTTGCGCGTAACGTACGCTGTCATCTTCATCTTTGCCGTGACAATGGCAGGCGCTCAAACTCGAAGTACATATTACACTTTTTTAAAAAAGCACGGAAAGATCAACTTGATATACAGTATATATAAATACAGCCCATTCTCACTCCCAAGGCGTCACCTAACTGACGCCTTGGGAAGCATTTGGACATGCTTCAATATCTGACGCTTTAGGCGCCCTTTAGCGTCAGTTAGATGACGCCCTAGGATCGCGTGTACCCTACCCCCACCCCACACCTAAACCTAACCGCGTCCTCTAACTGACGCTTTCCTTTAGCGTCAGTTAGATGACGCCGTAGGATCGCGTCATGTAAGTGACGCTAAAGGGCGCCTAAAACGTCAAATATTGAAGCATGGTCAAAGGTGACGCCTTGGGGTGAGAATGCGTTGATAAATAATGTTGCCCCCTCATTTAAAGACGGGACCCCCCCCCCCCCCCCAATTCTGGCTACGCACCTGTAGTATACTGATCTGTTTGATTACAACATTCTTCCAAATATCTTCCTTTGTGTTCAGCAGAACAATTAAACTCATAGAGGTTTGGAACAACATGAGGGTGAGTAAATACTGACAGAATTTTCATTTTTGGATGAACTAACCCTTTAACGAATCAACACATATGACGAATTCTCATAAAATGTTATCATACAATTCTGTCAATATCAAGATCACCATAAAACATAAAGTCTAAAATGAAAATATATGTATGAATATAATTCTAAAATAAAATTTTTGTTATTAATATGTATGTGAAAAGCCTCTTCTTGATCTAAACTTTGACCTTGTTTTGTGTGTAATTTCAAAATGCCACTTTTTAACATTGATAATACTAATAATAGATGTTGTCACTCATCAACATCATTGTTTTCATACTTTTGACATCAATACATGCTTTCATCAATACATCATCGTGCCAAAACCAAACGAGGTGTTTCAAAAAAACACATAATAAATGTTGATCACCATATTAATTAATTTCTCTGTATACCTCAGCACCAGCAGCTGTGACTCCAATGAGATGAACATGTCTAGGTGCACATGTGCACACTGACAATCTTTCTGTTCTGACCACAGATGCATTGTTGAGCTTTATAATAAACGGCTGTTTAAACCTGCCAGAAAGGGTCCTCTTATACTTTCTGCTTCATGGATGGCCATAAGGACACCTGGGCTTCAATTTACATGGTATAGAAATTTTTGCAGGCATTTGACAGATGATTGGACAGGGCCAAAGTTATTAGGTTGGTGCATGTCTTTAAAATGACCGAAAATTACATTAATAAAATATTGTCTTGAGGTTTATTACACTGGAGAACTTACAGGTAGCTCAGCATGTGCCATGTTCCTAACCTTTCTTAACACTTTGAGATACACTAAAAATATCACTAATTTCACCTCTAAACATAATTAATGATGCTATCTAATTGGTTTATTTGCTTAATCTGTGGCAAGACCAACAATTACTCTTCAATTATTTCACACAGCACCATGACAATGTCAGTCGACAGATAGAGACCGATCACAGGTGCGTGTTTTGCCCCTCAATTGAATGCGTCTGACATCTGGCACAGGGTTGTAGTATTAGAGCCAGAGGCACCTGTGCATGCGTCAGGGACACCGGAGCAGCAATCATGTGTCAGTGTCTCTTCAGAGACAAAGATTTTTGTGGTGAAAGACAGAGAACTGGAAAACTGTCAAGTGTTTTCACATGTGGGCTTCCAATCGGGTATTGAAAAATATTCAAAAGTACCGGCAGATTCATCCTAAACTTTCAGCCTCCATATTGGCTCACACTCGCAGAACTACATGGGTATTCTGCTAAAGACATACAAGGACTACTGACTACTGAAGATACACCATTTATTTTTTCATGTCAAGCATCAAATGTATTCTTAAATTCCCACAGGCTTATTACATATCAAGGTCAAAAGAGGCAAATAAGTTCAAGTCCATTGTGGTTCTTTAAAGGGTGCTGCACACGCACAGCTACAAAAGGAGACATGGTTTTGGAATATATAATGATGGTGATAGTCATTAATATCTAATTTACAATTCTGGTCATTTTTGTAAAGTAAATCCATTCTCAAATGTATTCAACTTTTCTGGAGCTTGAATCCAACTCAGACTTCCTTAATTGCATACTGGAAAAGCAAGCATCATATGAAAAATTAATATTTAGGGGCTGTTTGCACAACTACGTTTTTAACTTAAAATGGTTAGGGTATAATGAAATCAGACTTTTGTAGTGGCGGCATTTTTTCTAGGATGATAAACATGAAGGAAATACACTTGATGTGCATCATTTTGGAGTTTCTCTGGCTTTTTAAAGAAACCAAATGGTGTTTTGTATCTGTAATAATGATGAAAACTGGCTTAAACTTCAATTTTCAGTCTAAAATCCTTACTTCAGCACAAGCGATTGTAATTGTCCAAAACGCAACACCCCAGTTTGTCTTCTGAAAGGCTTAATTGTATGAAAGCAGAAGTTGGCCGCCTAACATAAACCATAATTACTGAACAGATTCTTCACCATCGAGGCAATCAGAGGTAAACGCAATATGTGGGTGACAGTGTCTATAACTCGAGTTATTCATCAAGCAATTAGGTGGACGTGAACGTCAATTTCCTCTTTATCAACTGTCACATTTTACAACTCTTACTGTGTTGCCTCTAAAAGTGCGTCTCCTAAATCATTTTCCTGCTGCGAAACGCCAGTGCGGTAATTAAAGCAGAATAATAAAAAAATAAGCAGTACGCGAGCCAATCAACGAAAGAAAAGAGAAATGTTTAGGGTGGAATAATTTTTATTTATTTATTTATTTTTTCCATGGGGATCTTAATGTTTTGGAGGAAACACTCTTAGAAGAAATGGTTCTATTTAGAACCAGAAATGGTTCCATCCCCCACTTCATATATGGAACTCCATTTGTTCTGGTAAAGGGTTCTATTGGCCAAGTATGGAACCCCAGGGTTCTATTGAGAATGAGGAGTTGACGTCATTTTACCGAGCCCTTCCCCTCTCCGCCATGTTGGTTGGTTTCCCACGACAAAACAGTATTGATTACGTGTGTTTTTAGCTCGGTAGTAGAGGAGTTTCTCGCAATACCGCACTGTTTTACCATGCCTTGAAGTAACTGCTGCGTTAAAAACTCCTCCAGTAACTCACACGATACATTTGGAAAACATAGGAACAATGGAATTAAGTTTTTGGGGTTACAGAAATTGACACAGCAGGGAGAGTCTGATCTAAGGAGGAGACGCCAGATTGCTGGGTTTGCTGATGCCTTTATTATACGATTTTCACTGTTTGCTGTGCCTTAACGAACATATGCAAAAGTGTTGTTTGAGTGCCTTGTTCATTACTTTTTTATTTCATTGAAATAAATGTTTGAAACAACTTGATATGGCTTAACAATATTTATTGAGAACTGAAATAGGCTATTTGGACATCATAAGTTTCATGGACAACATAAGTAATAATAATAAAATAATAATACTGTTATTAGTGCAAAAGAATATATTGATGCTGCTTCTCCAAATACAGCTGTTTTGCACTTTGTGTGAGTTTGTTCATGTAAGGTCCCTTTTCTTTTGCCTTATCTTTTAGCATTGCTTTACTTTCTTCCTTTTTTTCTCATATTCTTAGATCCGTCTCTGTCCTGCCAAAATAATAAATGCGCGAAAATTTAAGAGCTCTTGAATGTTTAGTCGCGTCTATGGGTTCTAAAGGGGTTGCCCCTGGTAACCGATAGCGTCTCCTACCATCATGACCGACCGGCTCAGACCCCGCCCAAATAGGCACGTGACTCCTCATTCTCAATATAGAACAAACGAACCCTTTTTTTTTTAGAGTGTGGAACCTTTTAGGGGTTCCAAATATGTAGCGCTGATAGAACCTTTTCATAAGAGTGAAGGGAGTAAACGCGCGTAAAGCGCTGAGCTGTTTTTAACAGTTTTTTTTTTTTCCCCCAGTTTTTTGCCCACTCTCGCTGACGCCAAACAACAAACAGCAGGTGACCCTCGCGCCACTCAGCTCTGACCAGCGCGAGCACCTGCAGCTCATTATGCTGCCTGAGGTACTTAATGCATCGCAGGTGGGAAAGAGTTGCAGGCTGCGGCTTGGGAGAAAAAAAATTCAGATAACAAATCCAAACACGCACCTGTCGACACGTAGATATGGATTAATTGAAACACTCTTCGTCATTTTTAAATCCACACCTTCATGAGAAATATTAATATAATGCTCAGAACATAAACGCAGAGCCATAAACACATGACAGGCTATCTCTCCTTTCACTTCAGTTAGACTAAGTAGTGATGGTTTTAAGCTATGTCCAAAGTGGCCCAATTGACAAACAGAGGTTAACCAATGATGTGCTCCTCATTCAAATAATAGCTCCCACATACTCACACATTCAATGCAGCTTGTTCTCCCCATGTCTCGCTACAGACCCGGGCTATAGTTCAACTAGATCTAGGAGTGCATTTAGCACTTATGCAGCCTGCAATCTCAGTTGGAGCACCTAAAGCACATTTGACAACGGTAAAGTAGAAAACAATTAGTTGATCTATTGTTTCTTTTCACCAGTAGACAATGATTTGTGCTTAAATATTCTGTTTTTGTATTATTAGGTTTAGGGGTGGAAATTATTTTTTTAAGCATACATTTCTGTATGAATCCCATTATATGAATTCATACAGTTAACCAGGTCATAAAATAATTACTCATGAAATTTTCTCATGAAATTAGGTTGATGGAGCTATCAAAATATTAATTTGCCTACAACTGTTCATTGTCTATGTGCTATTGTAGCACTATTGTACAACATCCTTGAGCTTTGGAAAGGTGCTATAAGCACTGAACTACAACATGAAGTGAAAAACATTTTTTCTAATACTTATTTCACTACAATGCACCTTTCATGGGGTATACTGTATTAGACAACAAGTGAACAGTCAGTTCTTGAATTCCTTGTGTTGCAATCAGGAAAAAAAATTGACAAGGGTCAAATAGTAATGGCTGGACCAACAAATCCAATCCAATCCATGGAGGCCCCCGCGTATTTCAGTTAATTTCACTACACTTCAACAAATGAACCTATATGAGTCGAATTTTCACTTGTTTTTACTCCAAGAATTCTGACCGAACACTAACACATAATTATGATTTACATTATAGAATCTCTGTACTCTGTATACTCTATATCATGGAATGATCAAACATTTAATGAACCATATTTTTTCTTTTTTAATTTAATTTTGAATTATTTAATTTTTATTTACATTTGCACATTTATTTACATTTGTGGAGCCTGGGTTGTCTGCATAGACTGTGTTTTTTTTACAGTTTGTTTAGGGGACAGGCAGCTACCGGATAGTGAGATGTTTGCTGTATGTGACAAAAAATGTTTGGGCTTAAAAAACGTGTGACATTGCTTAGAGCACATTTAAAATGTGATTAATCGTGCAGCCCTATCTTTGACCTAGCATACACATAACACATTATAGACTTTCAGGCAGCATAGATTAGGTCAGCCGTAACATGGAACACTTCCCATAAATTCCATATGGTACATCATGAAAATAGGCATCTACGCTAATATTAATCTCTTTGTTTATCCCGAGGTTTACCGCAGTCCGCCGGATCCAGGCCGTATCTGATGAAGCACCTGAGTCTGGACGCCGCGACAACGCAGTCCTGAAGTGTCAACAAGTCTCTCCCCTGTGAAGGCCTTCTTCCCTCTTCCCTTTGTACAGATAATCATTGTCAGGATAATTCAGTTCATGTGGCTACGCTGAAGCTATAAAATTCTTTATTATAAATTTTAAGGCCAGACAAGTAGTTTGTTGAGGGTTGTTTTTTTTAGGGAAGGACTACATGCCTGCACACATGTATTCAAATGCGCATACCTATAGAATTAACTCTTAATATGAATGTGTACGCTATCAGCATTCTCACAGGTTTGTGTTTTTAAAGTTTGCGTAGAGAGAACTTAAGAGTTTTCCATTAAAACGGTGTCGTTTTAGCGGCCCCCAAGTTATTAACTAATGATCATTTCAACGGAAATGAGTCAAGTAAAACTAACATTAACTGGAAGATAACTTTATTCTAGAGCTGCTATAAAGCCAAAACAATGTGTTACTTGAATGTGCTCTTATCACCGTGAAGCCGCTTTGGAACAATCTACATTGTTAAAAGCATTATATAAATGAAGGTGACTTGACACGGTTTAAAATTGCTGGTGTTCCTTGCGTCACAAACTATTGTGGTAGTTCAACCCATGATAGTTTTTGAACAAACTCAGGGTTTGCAGGATTAGTTTCGAGTTGACAAAACCAAACTAATCCAACCAGGCTTTGTTGGTAGCATGATGCTGATCAACTTTTCTGTCAACTCAAGCTTTGATCCTGAGTTTAGAAGTTTAGGTGTGACATCAGTAGCGAACAGCCAATCAGCTGAGAACGAGTGAAACTGCAATTCATTTCTTGCGAGAGAAGCACCGCAATTCACTTAGAAAAGTATTAAAATATAAAGAATTTAAACAAATTTACATAGCAAGAAGAGAATAGCTGTCTATGAAAGAGGACAACTAAAAGAAAGTCTTGCTGTATGCCAAGGATATGCTCATAGATTTTAGGAGAAAACAACCTGGTTCTCCTCTACCCACCTATATAAAAGAAATCAGCATGGAGGTGCAAGAGCAGTTTAAATATCTGGGTACTGTGATAGACAGTAAACTCAGATTTGACATAAACAGAGATCATCTGCAAAAAAGGACAACAACGATTGTACTTCATAAGAGAGCTTAACTCTTTTAATGTTGATAAGGTTATCCTGTCTTTATTTTATAAATCTTTTATTGAATCCGTCCTTACATTTGCTTTTTTTGCCTGGTATGGGGGCAGTAGCCTGAGGGGGGGAAATAACCTCAGCCATATTGTGAAGGTGGCTGGTAAGTTAATAGGCTGTCCACAGTTGTGCCTGACAAATATTAATGAGAGACAAGTTATGAGGAAAGCAGATGCCATATTTCACTATGTAAATTACCCCTTCATTGTTTTTTTTTTTTAGGTCCTCCCTTCAGGTCAGAGATTTAAAGTCCCTTGTTTGAAGTCCAATAGGACAAAGAACTCTTTTATACCAATTGCAATTCGGTTGCTAAATTTTTTATTTATTTATTTATTTAATTTTTTGTTAAAGTTAGATGAGTAGTGTAATTTGTGTTGTTCATTTGTATGTGTATGTGGTGTTTACCTGTTGTGTTACCTGTATGTTTAACTGTCGAACATTTATGTGGTGTTTATCTGTTGTGTTTACCTATTGAACATTTAAGCTCACATGTAGTCATTTCATAGCTTCATTGATTCTAAAGTGTATTTATATTACCTTTTATATATTTATTCATTAAACTCTGCATAATAATAATTGATGAATTAAAATTGCACATGTGTGATCGATTAAAAGGGTGGTTGGTTATGATTTCACTTTTCTAACAAAAAGGTGCATTTTTGCTAATCCTCAAAAAGTGACTTGCTAAAGAACTTTAACATGCTATTTTTAAAAAAAAAATCTGTGGGGTATTTTGATCTAAAACTTCACATACACACTGTGGGGACACAACGCATTCTCATCCTTTAGCGTCATATAGAACGCTATATGACAAAACGGCGCTATACTATGCACATGGCACCCTTTATCATTAATATGACAAGCGCTGTGATGGGTAGGTTTAGGTGTGGGGTAGGGTAGTCTCATATTACGCTAAAGGATAAATGAGATCTTGGGTTCGCGTGTTATATTAACGATAAAGCGTGCCATGTGCGTGGTATAGAGCCGTTTTGTCATATAACGTTCAATGTGACGCTAAAGGATGAGAACGGGCTGGGGGACACCAGAGATTTATTTTACATTTTGTGAAAAGGGCATTATACCAAGGTTTTGATATTAATAAGAAGAGAGTACACAAAAAAAGAAGACCCTCTATAGTTTATAATCATGTATCGATTTTATTTATATGACCATCAATGATGGAGTATTTTAAGTCTATGTTGCAGCTGTGTGAAAAAAAAACAAACAATCAAACCGCGGGGACAGGATTTTTAGTTTTTACAATAACCACGCATAAACAATATTCTCTCAAAAATACAAACATGTACAAACATGTTGCCCATATGGTTGCCCTGTTTCTGCTAAATATAGTGTAATTTCACCTGTGCCATTAATATGTTTATAAGCAGCTGAAAGAAAAACACAGATGTCAGGGCATGTCAGAACCTCTCTAGGACCCCAAATACACCTTGGTCCCCAGGGGGTTAAGGGTATAATAATTACATAAATCATCGCTGTAAAAAAAAAATATATATATATATATATATATATATATTGTTGGTTTAACTTAAAAAAGTAAGTAACCTGGTTGTCTTAAAAATTAAAGTTGATTGAACTGGAAAAAAGTGAGTTAATGCAATGAAGGAGATTCATATAATCATCAGAAACTCAAAATAATAAGTTATCTCAACTAAATAAATTATTTAAGCTGATTTAACAAAAGAAAAAATGTTGTGATAACAAATCTTGAAAATATATATATATTTTTTTTACAGTGTACAAATGTATTATTTGAAATAAGCATTACTAAAAGCCTGGGCCCATATTCATAAAGAATCTTAATGCAGTCTTAATCTTAATCCATTTAAGAGTGGCTCCTGGTGACAAAATTCTAAGAAAATTTTTAGAAATGGCTGTTTTCTCTAAATATTCAAGAAAAAAAACCTAGTAAAACCTAGTTAAAAAGAGGTCTTAAGGTCAAAATTGTTAGGAGTACGGATGAGGACTTTTAAGAGACTTAAAAGTTTCTTTAGCAGAGGAGAAAATGGCAGAAATATGAAGAAGGAGAAAAAAATCTGTTTCAGACAATAGATTACAGTGATTTAATAAGACGCTATATGAGATTGTGCAGGGATCATGTTTGTGACTGATCTTATTAGAGACACGCTAATATCTCCGACACTGCGCAGGAATGCCATAACGCCAGAAATTTAAGTAATCACTTAATATATTTGGCAAATGGGAAAATACAACAAAGCAGCAGTGATTTTGGTCTGTCACAACCTTCTGTAAGCAGTGATCACACAAACAATTACAACACTTTCAAAACCTCTTATTGTGTCGCTGTTCATTTAGTTTCCACTGGACAGTCCCACCTTGCATGCTCAAAAAACTGCATTTATGAATATAGCAGGTTTCCCTGGTGCGCACAAGCAGGGCAATGAACTATTTGCGCTATAAGCTCCCACATCCAACGTCTGCTTCTTGCCCCGTGCTGTGACACCCGGCCTAGTGTTCATCACTAACTGGGCTAACAGTAAACACTGTTCCTCTGTCCAGTCAGGCTTTCTCGTCTTTCTCATTTTTTTATTCCATGTTTGCTATATTAAAACCAACATTCAAATCACCACTTAAATTGACAGCAATCAGTGTAACTGGAAAGAGTGGAACATTTTTTGTCATTCTAAGCCAATCAAATTCCTTTTTTTTCCTTCTTGGACAACCAACCAATCACAGTCTTCAAAAGATTGTGTCACACATAGCAACGGTATCAACCCCGCCTCCTGACTAAGATGAAAGTTTTTGTCTTTTCCTTACTCAGAGTTGCGCTCAGATCGGTCCCGAATCGCTCTTAAGCTAAGACTCCTACGTAAAAGTTTTTTTAGCTAAATTAAGAGTTTTCTGAGAGGATTTAGAATCTTTATGAATACGGGTCCAGATGATTTTGTCTTTAAAGGGGTCATGAACTGGCTTTAATTATGTTTTTTATATATATGTATATATATATATATATATATATATATATATATTGTTGTCTGAGGTCAACTTATGACGTTCGTTTGGTTTTTACATTAAATTTGAGCCCAGCTCAAAAACGCTCGGTTTTTATGGGCATCTCACATACCTATTTTCCATCAAAAAAGAACTGGTTCGGAACTGGTGCTGGTTCAAAGTTGGTTCGGAGTTGGTTCAACTTGCGAACCCCTTCAGAACCTGTTTGTTTTTCCACTGACTAGAGCGCCCAGGGAACGACGTCGTTACGTCACTGTGTACGTCGCCATAAGTCTTTGCTAGAAACGCTTGCAAGTACAACATTACTTTTATTTTATTTTTATTTTATTTTATTATTTTATTTTGGATTATCTCTAACTCGTGTACCAAGAAGGCTTTAAAAACAATTGAAATATGTAAGTCTTTTAATCTTTTAGTTTGATATGTAATCTTTTCTGATAAGTTATGTACCCCTCTCTTGTGTCTTTTTTTCTTTCCATTTATTTGTTCTATATTGTGACTGTTCTCTTACGAGAGGTTCTCTCGTATTGCGTAAGCTAGCTTACGCTACGGGAAAGATTCATCTTTGCTGAGAAGTTGAAGCCAAAAAATTATTCCATAATTTTGTAATCATTGTCAACGCAGTCTCTCCTGAGGCAGACCATGAGCGGGCTAGCTAGCGGCTCATTGGTTCGCTCAGGGAGAATGCACGAAACCTATGGGAGAGCGGCGCTGAGTCCGCGCCCAATGAGCGGACGGCGCTCGCTCACTGCGTCACAGCCCGCCAAAAGGGGCGTGGCTACAGTGTATAAAGGTCGCTCTCCCAGCTCGTTCGTTGATTCTTTTTCATTCAGCGAGCTACACGCATCCGCTGTCCTGGGAAGAAGCCGCCGTCGTCGAGAAGGCAACCTCTAGCGAGCTCCGGAGTCTGAAGAAGCCGGCCGTCTGCCACCTTCAGCCGCCCAGCAAGCTAGCGCCATCCGACGCGTATCCTTTCTTTATTCCATACTCCTAAAAGAGCCGAGCGTCTTTTTAAAGATGCCTCGTAATTCCTGCGGCTCATGCCGCTCTCCACTCGACGAAGGAGACCGCCACCCCATCTGCGCTCTCTGCCTCGGAGTGGAACACGCAGAGCTCGCCCTCGCCAACGGAGGATGCGACCACTGCGAGGACCTGCCTCTGTCTTCCCTGCGGGCTCGACTACAGGCGGTCAAAACCGCTCCAGCGCCGCCTCTCACTTCGCCGCGGAAGAAAAAAACGCCGCTCCCAGAGGCCGCCGGAGCCCCCTGCGGATCCATGTGGGCCGCCGCCGCCGCCCACCGACCGCTCTCCCTCTCCGCCCCTGCCGGACTTACAGTTGCCGCCGAGTGGCTGCTCTGTCGCCTCCGATGACACCGCGGATGAGAAGGACTCTTGTTCGCTGCACGCTTCTGACAGCGAGGATTGGTCGTCGATCGGCTCATCGACGAGAGAGTCTGCGGGGACCCGCGCCGGCATTGAAGAGGAACTAACGCGCCTCCTTTCACAGGCCGTTAGCCGCCTGGGTCTCGAGTGGTCTCCTCCCCCTGAGCAACCACCGAACCGCATGGATGGGAAGTTCCTGCACCGGCGCCCGGCCCCCGCCTGCAGCCGGGCTGCACCATTCCTGCCTGAGCTTCACAACGAGCTCACTAAATCCTGGAATGCTCCTCTTTCGGCTCGTAATCGCTCCGATGTGTCCGCTTCGCTGCGCTCAGTGGACGGAGCCGCCGAGAAGGGTTATACTGCCATGCCGCCCGTCGAGGACTCGGTCGCCGCTCATCTCTGCCCGCCCTCTGCTAGATGGCTTTCTTCTCATACGCTTCCCTCTAAAGCGTGCAGAGCGACCTCTAACTTCCATGCCCGCGCCTATT
The DNA here is from genome assembly GCF_988280905.1 of Pimephales promelas. Lineage (NCBI taxonomy): Eukaryota > Metazoa > Chordata > Actinopteri > Cypriniformes > Leuciscidae > Pimephales > Pimephales promelas. Next base: position 17,241,000 of record NC_142769.1, read on the forward strand.
CCGCCGCCGGTCAGGCCGCTTCAGCGCTGCATTCTATGTCTGTCCTCCAGGTGCTCCAGAGCGACATCTTGTGCGAAATGGCGAGCAGCGGGAGGAACCCGCCCAGCCTTTCGGATTTGAGGAGCACTACGGATCTTTCCCTTCGCGCCACAAAAGCCGCCGCACAAGCCCTGGGGAAATGCATGGCCGCCCTCTGTGTCGCTGAGAGACACTTATGGCTCACGCTTACCGATATGGGAGAGTCAGAACGCGCCGTGTTCCTCAACGCGCCTATATCTCCCACCGGGCTCTTCGGATCTGCCGTCACGGGCATCGTTGACCGCTTCTCCGAGGTACAGAAAGCGACTCAGGCCATGAACTTGTTCCTGCCCCGCCGCTCTAGCTCTTCGACGGGCCGCTCTCACGAGCCGCCTGCCAGAACACCACAGCAGCGCCCGCCTCAGCAAGCTCAGCAGCCCCAGCGTAGACAGGGCGGCCGCCCTCGCTCTCGCTCAGACAGCCGCCGCAGACAGCCTCCTCCCCGGGGGCCTCAACCCAAGATCGCGCTGAAGCCCGATCAACAGAAGTCTGCCTAGCACAGCTGAGAAAAAGACGGCTTTCTCCCGCTGCGGCCGGACCGCCGTCAAAGCTTCGCCCACTGTTAGTCCCCGTCTCACCGCTGACTGCAGTAGTGTTTACCGCCACAAACAAGCCGGTTTCCCTGCCCGCTTGCGAGCGACTAAAAGCCGTTTTCACGGCTACCCAGAGAGTTCACAAAAAGAGCATAAAAGCCTCAAGTGTAAAAAATGTGCCCACAAGCATGTGCTCACGTACACACACAAGCACCTTATGCCCAGGGTCTCTCACAGAGCCCATTCTCACGGAGCGAGCACTATCCGCTCCAGTAGCAGAGATCATAAGCACGCCCACGAGCCCGTGCGCGTGTCCCCCCTCTGCCCGCTCTGTCTCAAGGCCCTTAAACTCCTCTCTGAGTGTAAATCCCGTTGCCACCGACATTATAAGCGTGCCCACACCCAGTGTCCAGCCCGCTATGTGCAGCAATCAGGGCGAAATCGCCATTCAACCGCTAGCCGCATGCTACGAAGCGTGGGAAGCCATCCCCGGCATCTCCCCGTGGGTTTTAAGCATAATAAAGAATGGTTATCGATTACAGTTTCATCGCCGCCCGCCACGCTCGCGCGTGCGGCTCGAATCCACTGTCAGCCCGGCTGCTATGAACACGCTTCGCTTAGAAATAGCCAAGCTACTGCAGAAGGGCGCTATAGAGAGAGTCCCGCCATCTATGACCGAGTCGGGGTTTTACGGCCGTTATTTTCTGGTTCCCAAGAAAGACGGCGGCCTCAGGCCGATCTTAGATCTCAGGGCTTTGAACAAAGCGCTCATGAAGAGACCGTTCAAAATGCTCACAGTCAGGAAACTCCTTGCGCACGTCCGCCAGGGGGACTGGTTCATCTCTCTAGACCTGAAAGACGCCTATTTTCAGATCCAGATAAGCCCTCATCACAGGCCATTCCTACGTTTCGCCTTCGAGGGCCAAGTTTACCAGTATGCCGTTCTCCCGTTCGGCCTATCCTTAGCACCACGTACGTTCACGAAGTGCATGGATACAGCGCTCGCCCCCCTGCGAAGTCAGGGGCTGCGCATACTGAATTATCTGGACGACTGGCTGATTCTAGCAGATTCCCAGACGGAGCTGCTGTCGCACCGCACAGTTCTCCTCAACCATCTGGAAGCGCTGGGACTCTCTGTCAACTGGACAAAGAGCTCTCTCCAGCCCAGTCAAACTATTTCATTCCTTGGAATAGATTTGAACTCTATCATTATGACGGCTCGCTTATCCACACAGCGCGCGCGCCGTGTTCAGCGCCTAGCCGCCTCTTTTCAGATGGGTACCCTTACATCCCTGAAATCGTTTCAGAGGATGCTGGGTCATATGGCTTCAGCCTCCGCTGTGCTACAGCTGGGTCTTCTGCACATTCGCCCCCTTCAACTCTGGTTAAAGAGCCGAGTATCCCACCGCGAGTGGACGACGGGCCGCCAGATGATCAAGATTACTCAGACATGTATCACTGCACTGCAGCCATGGTCAGTAATCGAGTGGTTTCAGAGGGGCGTTACCATGGGGACTTTTTCTCGCCGGAAAGTCATCTCGACAGACGCATCCAACTCGGGTTGGGGTGCGGTTTGCGAGGGCTCACCGGCCGCCGGCCAGTGGTCGAGCCACGAGAGTTCCCTACACATAAACTGTCTGGAAATGATCGCGGTCGAGAACGCGCTGCTGTTTTTCCTCCCGCGCATACACGGTCACCACGTCCTGATTCGCTCCGACAATATGGCCGTGGTATCATACATCAACCGTCAGGGCGGCGTCAGATCCAAGAATCTCTTTCATCTGACACGCCGCATCCTATTGTGGTCCCAGAGTCACCTGCTCTCGCTCAGAGCGACGCACGTACCGGGCCACCTGAACGACGGCCCAGACATGCTGTCCAGGAACCTGGTCTCCCCCGGAGAATGGTCCCTGCACACTCAAACAGTCCAAACACTGTGGCGCCTATTCGGCAGAGCGGAGATAGATCTTTTCGCGTCAGAAGAGAACGCTCACTGCCCAATATTCTTTTCAAGGAGCGAGGACGCGCTAGCCCAGGATTGGCCCCGCCGCCCGCTCTATGCTTTTCCCCCGATTTCCCTGCTTCCGCAGGTCATTCAGAGAATCAGAGACTCACGCCACTCGGTGCTCCTCATAGCCCCGCGCTGGGAGAATCAGATTTGGTTCCCGGAGCTAACGCGGCTGTCACAGACAGCCCCGTGGCCCATTCCAATCAGAGCAGATCTCCTCACTCAAGCCCGCGGCTCGATTTGGCATCCCCATCCACAGCGCTGGGCGCTTCATGCATGGGTGACCAACGACTACGCGTTGAATTGCCAGAAGGGGTTATGAACACGATCAAACACGCCAGAGCGGATTCTACCAGAAAGCTCTATGCTGCAAAATGGTCTGTGTTCTCCAAATGGTGCACCGACATAAATTTGGACCCACGGACGTGCGAGGTTTCGTCTTTGCTAGTGTTCCTTCAGGAGATGCTGGATAAGGGCAGGTCCCCATCCACTCTTAAGGTTTACGTGGCAGCCGTCGCGGCGTTCGTTGAACCCCGGCGCGCCCAGTCTCTGGGCAAAGACGAGCTAATCATCCGCTTCCTCAGGGGAGCCAGAAGGATTAACCCCCCTCGCCCCCCTACGGTGCCGGTCTGGGATCTTTCTATAGTTATAGAAGCTCTGAAAGCCCCACCGTTTGAACCACTTGAGTCCGTGGAGCTAAAATACCTCTCGTTAAAAACCGTTCTTCTGACGGCACTCGCCTCAGTAAAACGTGTGGGGGACATTCACGCGCTGTCTTCGAGCGCCGCGTGCCTAGAGTTTGGACCGAATGATTCCATAGTCATTCTAAAACCTAGACACGGTTATGTTCCAAAAGCGATTGGTACCCCTTTCAGGGCGCACGTGATCTCTCTATCGGCGCTGCCTGCATCCGATAGCGAATGTGACGCTGACCGCCTCTGCCCGGTTCGGGCTCTCAGAGTGTACACTACACGCGTTGCCGCGTTCAGACGCTCGGAGCAGCTGTTTGTGTCTTTTGGTGGCCGCACCAAGGGACTAGCCGCCTCGAAACAGACTCTATCCAGGTGGATAGTAGACGCGATTGCCTCTGCTTATGCCGCTAAAGACCTGCCTTGCCCTCTGGGCATCAGGGCTCATTCCACCAGAGGCATGGCCTCATCGTGGGCATGGTCCTGCGGGATTTCCATTCACCACATTTGTGTGGCTGCGGGATGGGCCTCCCCCTCCACTTTTGTCAGATTTTATAACTTGGAAGTTCCAGCCTTACAGGCTAAAATTCTGGCGGTCTAGTACTCATAGCTCTCCTATAGAAGCCGCACTATCGGGAGTTCCATCACAACCGGCTCACCCCTTGTGTTCCCCTATGTGCTTATGCATTAGCCTACACATCAAGGCCCGCTTCGCCGGCCGCCTTTGGGCGTTTTGCACTAGATGATAACGGCCGCTATGCTGGCCGCCTTATTATCTTCATCCACTTAAAGATTCCCCCGGTGTTTCCCCCTGGGATGCTTAGTGGTTACTTAGCGCGCACGGCGTTGACCAGGTGTTCCCGTAGCGTAAGCTAGCTGACGCAATACGAGAGAACCTCTCGTAAGAGAACGAATCGGTTACCTAACGTAACCTCGGTTCTCTCTAGATGAGGGAACGAGTATTGCGTTCCCGGCCGTGCTTGCGCCACTAGCGTTTCGCTTCATGCTACAGAATCAACGAACGAGCTGGGAGAGCGACCTTTATACACTGTAGCCACGCCCCTTTTGGCGGGCTGTGACGCAGTGAGCGAGCGCCGTCCGCTCATTGGGCGCGGACTCAGCGCCGCTCTCCCATAGGTTCGTGCATTCTCCCTGAGCGAACCAATGAGCCGCTAGCTAGCCCGCTCATGGTCTGCCTCAGGAGAGACTGCGTTGACAATGATTACAAAATTATGGAATAATTTTTTGGCTTCAACTTCTCAGCAAAGATGAATCTTTCCCATAGCGTAAGCTAGCTTACGCAATACTCGTTCCCTCATCTAGAGAGAACCGAGGTTACGTTAGGTAACCGATTCGTTTTCTTCTTTGCTTTTTAATGTTTTCAATAAAAAAAAAAATAGAAACGCTTGCGCCAACTTTGTAAAAGTATAACAATTACAAAGGCGGACTCCATCGTGTTTCTGCAAATGTTTCTCCTGGTTTTGCGATCCTATTTAATGGTCGATGTTAAGATACATAATAAAGATGTTAAGAACACATCTAAACCCGCCCCAGCCCCCGACGTAAGCATGATGTGGCAAAAGAATGGTTCTAGTCCAGCAAAGAGTTAGTGCCGCTTTGGAACCAGTTTTCCCGGCCGAGAACCGGTTCTTTGGCTGTCGAAACACAAAGAACTGGTGCGCGGGCACCGGCTCCGAACCAGCTCTCAAAATGCTTTGGTGGAAAAGGGGCTACATTGAAGATTTGGAAGTAAACACCCACTGCTGTGAGTGGATAACAGTTTTGCATATTATAATGAGTTTCACTCTCGAGTTTGTCAACGCATTCTCACCCCAAGGCGTCACCTTTGACCATGCTTCAATATTTGACGTTTTAGGCGGCCTTTAGCGACTTAAGGCCGTTAGATAGTCAACGCATCGGTACGCATACGCGTCCGCAAGGCATCGCTACGCTTTGGCCGCCATTATGCGTCGATGCGTAGGCAAATGTGTCGTCCTAGTTTTTGATACGCGACGCACTGATGCGCGCAATACTATGCGTTATCGGTTGGAGGCGACATTGCAAGAATTGTACATTAATTCAAATATATCATGTTAACAGAAGAAGAAGGGTTGAATACAATGGCGGGCGAGGAGGAAAAATTATACGAGCTTATATACGCGTTCATCCGCATACGACAGTTCATCAAGTTGTACACTCAAATAAAACTGCGCTGGAAAATGCCTGGAGAGAGGTTGCAATTGTGATGGGAAAGACAGAATCAGGTGAAAACGGACTGGAAAAGTGCCCGTGACAAATTTACCAGCCTGGTTATATGAATTAATGGTTTATGGATATGAATTAATGAATTAAAATACCAAATTAGATAAAATGTTTTTAGTGGTTTTTACAATTTAAATAATACCAAATTATAAAAAATGTGTAATGGTTTTCACATAATACCAAATAAGTTAAAATGTGTAAAGTGTTAAATAATAATAAAAAAACTCATGCTTCAAATCGAACTTTTATCAATTTATTTGTCAGTGCTACCCAATCGTAGCACATTGTATTGGTGGGGAAACACGCCAGCATCTGATAAAAAGTAATCAGCCAGCTGCTCCCTGACAAGTGCCGCTCTCCGGGAGGGTCTGCTGCTGCCGACCGAAAACCGTGGTCCGTCGACCATGTTCTGTTCCCCCACAACGTGCTGCCTCCACTCCACTCTCCAGGCTGGACCTCTCCGGTGTCAGACGACGCATCCACAAAGGCGGCGGGCATCTGGCACGTTCAGTGGATGCCAGAAAGTTGTGGAGAGCCACGCACGCCTTCACGAGCTTCACCGCTTTTTCAGGTTTGCAGTGAAAAATCTACTACCCCCTGTTGCGTGACCGGTGTATTGCATTTTATGCATCGTCCGTGACGCTTGCGTCTGCTTTAAAACTATGAAAGGGAGCGTGTCGCTCGCGTCACTCGCGTTGTTTTCTCGCGTAGCTCGCGTTGACTATGTAACGGCCCTTACATGACGCGATCCTACGGCGTCATCTAACTAACGCTAAAGGAAAGCGTCAGTTAGAGGACGCGGTTAGGTTTAGGTGTGGGGTGGGGGTAGGGTACACGCGATCCTAGGGCGTCATCTGACTGACGCTAAAGGGCGCCTAAAGCGTCAGATATTGAAGCATGTCCAAATGCTTCCCAAGGCGTCAGTTAAGTGACGCCTTGGGGGTGAGAATGGGCTGGGTTTGTCATCACGAGGTAGGCATCTATGTTCTTTAGCTATGTAATGCGCGAATCGGTGGGCGGGGCTAAACCGGCCGTGTTGAAGTAGGCGTCGATCTTCTTCTGCAGGGGTGGTGTTTTATCCTCTTTGTCGTCATAGTTCCCCACTTTTAAAAACGAGTCGTTTGCTGGGGCTGGTGTCAATAAAAGCTTTTATGGACTAACAAGGATGTTTTCAGTTCTGAAAATTACAGGATATTCTTATAGTATGAAGACCTCTTTGATGTCAAAAGCTCAGAGAAAATTTTATTTCTCAGTTCATCACCCCTTTAAAATAATTTGCTATGTAGTGACCTTTAATTTGCAGTAGAAATAGGTGGAGTGACTTTATCGTATCAGACATGTCACTTTGCTCACAGCTGATTGGTCCAAGTTCGGTTTGCAACCTCTTACCTGGAACATAACCTGGCCCGGACCAGGTTAGCTGTGGAATTTAAGCTATTATGGCGATGAACACTGAAGTCAAACCACTTTCATGTGTGCCTAAAACCCAGGGTTGGCGCAAACTAAACTGAAACACACCTGGCTAGCCCAAACTGGCTTCATGGTATAGGCATGTGAGTCAGTGGAGGTGTGGCTTATTTGGAGATTCATTGATCTGAAGCCAGGATAGTTGCATTCAAGCTATTTTAAGCAGTCCAGCCTGTGTTGGCATTTTAAGGCATTTAAAAAAATCACTGTAAAAAAACTTTAAATATGTCATTTTGGTGATCAGAGATGAGTTTTACAACAGTTTGAAGCTGACAAAGTCTGAATACTTGTCGATGACACAGCATGCCAATAAAATGCGACTTCCACCACAGCGAACTTAATGTGTGTGTTTGCAGAAGTGGTCATCACGTCAGCCTTACAATGATAAACTGAAATCATCCACTGCATGCCTCCATATTTTTCCACTAAAGACGCAGTGAGCCATGCAAAGCCAGGACAATAAGCTTTCAGAGAATTGCTGCTCTTCAGCACTGTAATAACAGACTTTATGGTGACATCTGCTTTAACTTAGACCCCAAAAGCCCAGCACTTAATAAAGCAGTATCAGTGTTGTATTGGGGAAGAGAAAATAAATGTCTGTTGGAAGGAGTGGGGGAGGAATTTCTTCACCATGTGAACCGCCTTCGAGAAGATCTCTCAGATGTGGGAAAGAAGAGTGAGAGTCACAACACTGCCTGTTTTACATTTGTTAATGGATGAAAATCTACAACAAATCTAACAGCCAAAAAGCCCTAGACAAAAAGCCCTTTCCTACTCATCGCATACACAAACATAATTGAAAGATCAGCCACGTATGTCTGTCACTGCAGACACAAGCAGACGGTTGTCTGGTTTTGGCTCTCACATACATTTGTCTTGGAGGTCTAAACATAGCCTCACTGATCTACTTTTATTTAGCCCATTGAGTGGCTAAGATGTACTGTAGCAATATATGGTTGGAACTTGACAAAACCCGGCTTGTTCTGTGCCTATTGTGTTGTGATTCCATTATAATGTCTCAATCGATTCAATTCAGCCCAACTGCCCTGTCTCTGAGGTGGATTAGTCATGTCTGAGGAAGATAAAGATAGTCTGCGACTCGTAGTGCTGAGCAATGAATACTTAATCTCTTAAAGAAAAAAAAAATGTAAATATGAATATTATTATTATAAATTCATATTATAAACATTGATATTATCATACACTAAAATAAATCCTACCACCCCAAATCTGTTGAACTGTAATGGTTTTAAAAGAAGTTCTTTATGCTCATTAAGGCTGCATTTATTTGATCAAAAGTAAAATAGTGATATTGTGAAATATCACAGTTGAACCCTTTTCTATTTTAATATAAAACATTTAAACATTCATTTGAAACACACGTTTTGTAGCATTATACATGTATTTACTGTAACTTCTGATTAATAAATTCACCCTTGCAGAATAAAAATACATTTATTCGCTGACTCCAAATTTTTGAACAGTACACGTATACTGTATTTTGAAGATTATATACACAATGAAAGTCAGCTGTAGGCTATATATAGTTATACAATAAAAGTATCTTCATGTTTCACAGAAGCAAATGAAAGGGTGAATGAAAGATGACAATCCTATTCTTCCCTCTCCTAAGTGATGTCTTCATGCCAAAATGATGTTTCCCTGAAGAAAAGAGGAACAGTGCTGTCTGGAAACTTATGTTTCTGGTTTTGAATTGAATTCATTATTGGTTAGAATACTAATTTGCATTGAAATTCAATATTCCTTTTTCGGCAAAGAGTCCTAATCCTTATGCGCCGAGACATAAACTCCTTACTTGAGACATCACTCTTACTCCACACAGGTAACCTAATCCACAGCCATTTCCCAGCACACCCCAGCTGCTTGCTTTCTCCTTCCCTGTCATCACAGTGAGCTCAGTCAGGGCCCATTTACAATGTGATTTATGGGCTAAAATGGCTGCTCTGATTTGCGACTGTAAATCTGGCATGTCTTGCTTTTTTGTGACTAGCAAAGTATTGATGGGACAGTGAACGCGGGCTGCAGAAATCTAACAGCACCACTGTGTATTTAATTTATTATCAAATAATCGTCTTTATTAAAGGATCTTTACAGTTCACCCTAAAAAGGAAAGTATGTCACTATTTACTCACCTCATGACTTACTTTCTTCTGTGCAACATAAAAGTAGATATTTTAAAAAAAGGTGTCTGTGCTTTTTTTGTCCATACAATGGAAGTAGTCAACAAAACATGTTTTGGTATTAAACATTTTTTTTAAAGCTTCAGTCCGTAGTTTTTCCTCTCTGTCGCCATCTTCGTTCGAAATATGCAATTGCAGTTCTTCGCGGAATTATCAACTTTGCGTGGGTCGTGCCTTGGCATGACTCACCGCAGATGCATCCAATGATTTGAGGAGAATGTGCGGCTGTCAGTCATTCAGAATCACAGAGGCTGTGTCCGAAATCTCCACTCAACCCCTATGTGGGTGGGTGGTAGGGAGTAGAGCACTATATAGTGAGCTCACCAGCATAATAGAAACACCATTTTCAGACACTACTCGATCGTCTCTCGGCGCTGTTGATTACGTCATTGATGTTGCACTATTTAAACGCATGTGTGTGATTACATACAATTTATACATGTCTGAGAAAAATGTAAAACTACTACATATCATAAGTTAAACAAGACAGAACATAACTGACAAATTTGTATTGTCGCGCTGCTCCCCTTGTCGTCTGTCCACCATTTTTACGGTCAGCGCAATGCATGATGGTATGTAGGGCTTGGGTTAGTGACCATTTGGTTGTATACTACTTTTCAAAATGCATTCTGGGATACATTGAGTGGACTATATAGGGTATAATAATCATCACTACACATTCGGACAGCACTACAAAATGGCGAGCTCACTATATAGTCCACTATATAGTGAGTAATGGTAGATTTCGGACACAGCCAGATAATACTTTTTGAAAGTGTGACCAACATAAGAATTTTCACCGGAAAATGTCTTCTGAACAAGTAACATCCACTTTTGTTCTGACCAACTAAGGGGGAAAAAAAACATGCTGATTAAATCTAACGATCGCTTATCATATCACAAATTATAATTTGTTCTCAATTTTTTTTTTATGTTAACAACATCAGCATTGTGTGATATTTAATGTGTATTAGGGCTACCTGTAGTTCAGTTTCCATTTCTGTGCAGTCTAATTTCTAATTGTCATACCAACAAAATAATGTTCCTTAGAACTGGTTCTCCTTGAAATACCAACACACGTATCTGTAATCAGATATATATTTAATATAATCAAATTCAGTCGCATATATGTCATCATTACCATCATTACCGTCTCTGTCTCTTTAACCTCTTCAAAACACAGTTCACTTTCAAAAGCCCTTCTGATATTATCATTGTTTTCACATGGATCCGGTTGCAGTCTCTTTTTTTCTGTAGCCACTCCGAAGTCTTGTGCATTTTACAGCGGGTGAATCTCAAGATGTCACTGGTGATTGTCGTTTGAACCTTTCTGGATCTGCCATCAAATTGATAAGTTTAATTATATCAATAAATGCTGTGAGAAAATGCTATAGATCTCCACCTCCAGTATCCTCACACGTAATATAGCCGACTAGCCGAGACTCCTTCTTTATGTGTACAGATGTGATGTAATGACACAAATACATGCTCGGATCTCCCTTGAAAATCCACCAGCTTACCTTTTTGAATTGAGCTAAGCAGATAGTTTTGAACATTTACAAAACATTTATTTTGGATATTTTTTTAACCCAAAAAAGGTATGGACAGCAGCTTTAAATATCATTCTTTAAAATAAGATGTTGGGTCGACTATTACTTTAAAAGAGAAAATAAAGTTTCAGACACACAAATATGCACACAAAAGCTACAACAAGAGGCCTATCTTATTTTATTGTGTCCTACATGTGTTTACTATAGTAATAACAGTATATTTTGCATAATTACAAGCGACTAACACTGAAACAAACCCTAACCCTATAGTGCATGTTGTTACTCAATATGGCTCAGTACTTATTTGTGTAATTACACCGTAACAAGGAAACTTGCAAATAAAGTGTGAACGGCTCAACAATATAAACATTTAATATGTCCTCAGGTTTAGTTTCCATGTGGATGTTTACCTCAATCCATCTGTTTCCGCTGAAAGGAATGTCTTTGGGTTTTGTAAGAATGGAAGCTTATATTTAATTGATCTGAATTAAATTGACGTTTGCGCGTACTTGAATTTCTTAATAGCGACAAAACATGTCAGTAACAACAAAACAAGGTGTGCATCCCAACAGATGTATTAATCTTCTATTTTTCACTGCAGATGTCTCTAGGTACTGTAGACAGCCAACACAATTATCAGGTAAAACCTCAAAATCCATTTAATATACCTCAATTTACTCTCCTCCTTCCCTCGCACATCTTGATGGTAATTCATCCATTTTGAGTGGGAATTATTCCCTCATCCATTGCACAGTTTCTTCAAGGGGGCGCTGATGAAAGCTCTTAGAGCTCTGGATCAGCATAAGGCCCCTTGTATATTTACAGGGGCTCATGACAGCTGCATTAGCAAATCTAGCAGTTGCTATCAAGAGCAATACCCTTGCCATCTCCTTGCTCCACTAACAACTAAACGTTCTTGACTGAGGCTGCGGAATATCTCAGGAATCATAAATCAAGGCCTTGATAGAAACTTGGCCGCCACAGCAGTGATCCGTTGTCATGTTACAGTAGATTGGACTGTTTAAAAGTTACTAGACAGTTCAGGGATTAAGCACGGAGGGACAATTGGGTTTAATTATAATTTGAGAACGGCCCTCCTTGTCACGGCGACCACTGTGAAAGCCCGATCCAGAGAGCCGGTCCACATTCCTGAAGTAGATAATTACTGTGATCATCGTGGGGATGCGCACATCTTACCATGTCTATGATCTATAAGTCACTTGCTGTGCTACACCTCAAGCAGACACACACCATACAGAAATCCCCTTCCCAACAAAGCATCCCTGCTTGATCCAAGGCTGTGTGAGAATGATGCTGTGGGAGTGGGTGAGATCTATTGAACAGCCAGTCACGGCTCAATATGAAGTTTGTTTGTTGCCTCCCTTGTCTGTGGCATATGCAAATCAGTCGAGTGGGAGGGGTGTGTGTGTGTGTGTGTGTGTGTGTGTTTAGCGGGGTCAGTCTGTGGGAAAGTGAAGGAGCTAATCCTGAGTGTTTCACAGGGGAGGAGAGGACCATTCAGTCGCCCTCCCCTCCCGTGAGCCCACCCCACCACTACAACTCATTGCATGCCACTTCTCAAGACAAGGACGTTGTGTTTTCTCTTTGTATCAAAGTCCCCTCTCCCCCCCCCCCCCCCCCCCGTATACACACAAACACTTTAATGCTGAACACCTGTTTCTGTACACACACATCCCGCTGATGCAGAGACATGATAAAATCCCACGCTCCCATCTACCGTGGATCACAAAAAGACCTTAAGCATCCAAACTGTGGATAATCACAGAATTTGATATCAAATGGTATCAATCTTAACTGTCAATCTTTTTATGCATTTTACATTAATTGTTCAGTACGAACATTTGCAATTTACTTCTAAAATGATTGCATAACTATTTTCATAACTGCCTTCAAGTGAATGGGAAGCTCCTGCTTGAGTTATGGAATCACACATTCAAGTCATTACATTTCGTTGTCCTGCATACTGAGCCTGGTTTCTCCTAAAGTTTTTTTTTCTTCTCCATTCTGTCACCCGATGAAGTGTCGGTTCCTTGCCTCTGACTTGCTGAGTTGGGGACGCTTAATATCCATTAATATTATTGACTTGACTGCATTTACAACATTATAAGAACTGAACTGAGCTGGACGATGACATCACAGTTTTGCTGCAGAAATGCTTTATAGGTGAAATTAATTTCATTATGTATTATCTTTAAACTGGAACTGAATTAATACTGAACTGACTTCAGCTAAGCAATGACAACTTTCTTTGAGAGCTGTTGTATGGACTAAATTTACTTTTTCATTTACCTGTTATCACAGTAAAGCTGCTTTGAAACAATGTATTGTATAAAGCACTGTACAAATAAAAGTGACATATTTGTATAAAGCTAATTGTCAAAGTGAGTGATCAACTTTTTATTAGTTGTCTATTAAGTTATTCATACAAAGCGCCTTAAAATTACAGTACATAAAATGAAAATAATAGTATTTGATCAAAACAGTTTTCTAATGTTTTTTAACTGTTAAGTGTCACCCCATTTTTTTTAATAGACATGGAAATGCACATTTCAAACTGCTTTGGAATATAGACGTAAGATTGGTTTTGTTTTAAAGAAGACATTTGGCAGATTTTTGTAGAAGTGAAAAAAAGTAAAAAAAAAAAAAAAGTTTATGGAAATGTAAAATGTAAAAAACAATAATTATTCATATTTTATATAAAATATATATATATTCAAAACCTGGGCTACTCTAAAACTGCAGAAAAATCAAAGCCAAAAAATTGAAAAAGTTGTGTTTAAAATTTTAGGTTGATATCTCAAAAAATGAGCTTTCAGTAAGATTTTGTTTGGGCGCAGTACCAAACTTTTTCAATAGGGTACAAACAGACTCCATTACTGCCCATATAAGGGTGCCTCCATTTCCATGTGTTTCTGAGTGATATGAACCATTATTTCCACAATTTTCATATTATGAAGTAGACATCCTATTTCAGTAGAATATAGACATCCATAGAAGACATCATATTCATCCAATTCCTATTTCAATTTTCAATTTATGAAGTAGACATCCTATTCAGAAGTAGTCTGGGAAGTTTGGCAGATTTTGATATGAATTCAACCTCTAAGAAACACATACAAAGAACACACATGTGTGCTATATACCTGCCACATCACAAATGGTGAATTTATTGTGTTTTTTTCCTTTATATTTAAAAGTAATTGAATGGAAGCAATCTTTTAAACTTGGCATGAAAACAAACTGAGGTTTCTAAAAAATTTTCATGATTTTTCATGTTCATCACTATTTCAAAATAAAGGTCTGAACACGCCTTATACATGGCATGTGAAACTATTCTTGTTGCAAATTGATAAATTATAGCTTCTCTGTAATTTATTTTGAAAACCAGAAACTGGAGATTTTAAGCTTTCAAATTATATTTAGTTTGTCAATATTATCAGGTAATACTCTTATGATACAAAAATACACCAGGAATATTCATTAAAAAGCTTTGAATGGCAAAATCTACAGCGTTGGATAGTTTTTTTCAATACAATATTGTCCACTTGAAGACCTCCCGATCCCCACTTGCGTGTTCCAGGCCGTTCCATGCGTTTAGTGTTTCATGATGGTGTTCACTTCACCCAAAGTTATGCTGCCCCTTATCTGAAAACAAAGCCAATCACCCAGAATCCTGCTGTGCCTCTGCCCCACCAAACATTATCGGTCTTTAACGTCATCAAATCACCAACAGCAGTCAATGATAGGAAAGAAAAAAAAAAGTCTTGGAAAATATGTGGGACACTCCATGAGCCAAAACCCAATACAGACTTCAGCCGCACTATTGAAGCCAGATGTTTACTTAACTGGCCAATTTTGATAAATGGCGTAATGATAACCATTATGCATTGGGGTAATTTTATATCTGCACAGCACCACATTGTTTTTGTTTCACAGCCAAACAAACTGTTTGTGCCCACGGCCAGGTGCTGGTTTCGACCTAATTGATAAGCAGACAGCAGGACTGTGGTTTTCATGTTCTTCCAACATGGCATCCACAAAGACCTAATGTGCCTTATTCTCCGCCCTTACTGAACTATAGCATTAGAGATGCTTTGCTATGTGTAGTCAGTGCTTATGGCTTATCAAACGGACACAGTGTTGTGTAAGCTATTTGAGCTACAAGATATCCATAAAACTCTACAAAAAGAATGTTGTCCACGTTATATTGTAGTCTTTACCCAACATACCAAGATTTGCCTCTGGCATAACTCATGTTTCGTCGACGCATTTGCTTGTGGGGAGAGTGTAGAAAACCACACAATTAACTTTTTTCCTATGTTCAGTGTGATTACGTTTCCCACTCGAAGCAATATGCAATTTTACTCACCTACAAACAATATTCGGTTTTCATAGCTGGTCATTGATATATCACTTGTGCAAGAAAAACATACTAAAGATCCGCAATGGAAAAGCAATGAGTCCAAACAACAGTTGCTTTGTAGCATAGCTCATTTTATTGTTTAAACAGTTTTGCATAGGAAATATATCCACTTCCAGTAATTGACTGCAGTAAAAACAGCTGCTAGCAGTATAGGCTGGATATAACAGTAACAATCACAAAAAAGTCAAGCGTTATTTACACTCATTTGTAATCTTGTGGCATTTTTAGCCCCCGCACCAAATTCAACCAACTCGAAGGCAAGGCAATGCCTACTGTTTATAGCTGTGAAAATGAAAAAAGTCAAAATCGACAGTAAATAAAAAAAGGCCTTCACTATACAGCTTCTTTAACTGTGAGTAAAAACACAAAAACTTGATAAAGTGATTCTATAATGTACATTCAGAACATACAGTAATATTTGCATACAACTGTTGTTTCCACAATCACTACTAAAAACTGTTACGACTTAATAACATTTGTTGGTGTTAGTGTTGTTGTTGTCATGTTATAAACCCACTTAACACAATACAACTGAATTTGTAACGGGCATAAAAGTGCCACAAGACCCCCTCCCCCCTTTAAAAAAGCAAAGGAAAAAAAAAAAATAAACAACTTTGCTGTGGAGCTGGCATTTTTTTTTTTTTTTTGATCTGACATTTTTTTGTCATCTATTGTAGTACTAAGTGTAGCCTAGAGAAACACACTGCCCAACTATTACTTGATCTCCGTGAAATAGAGACTGGGGTATCCCATTTGACTAAATTATTCAAAATTGAAGAAAGCACAAAAGCACAAAACACAGGACCAGGACAAAAAAAAAGAAAAAAAAAAAAGAAACGTTTGCTGGATAAAAAACATGGGAAGAGGCATCCCATAGAATCTATTTTGATTGAAGAATTTTTTTTGTATTCCCTAAAGAAAATTCCTTGTTTTTATATTTACAAGGGAAAGTCCACTGAGACTTTGAGCTGAAACAGGCACTGCTTGAAATATTTTTTCCTTTATTTATTTTTTTTTTTTGGTAAACGTCTCATAATATGCTGGTTTTTATGTTCCTGTTTATGTCAATGATCACTCATGCTGTTGTAAATGCCCTAGAAATGGAAATATGAGAGTAGATGTCCTGCCGTTTCCCTGCACTGACACACAGAAGAGCTGAAAATAGACATTGCATGAGTTCCACTGGTCCTCCTTGCATAAGTTATAAACATGTGGCTTCTCTAGGGCCATGGACCATGGCTTTCACAACTTGACCAGGCCATCATCTTACTGCTTTCAATATCTGAATTCTGCAACAAAAACTATTTTCAAAAAGATCAGCCCTTTGAAAAATGAAACTACTCTATACAGCTACTTCTAGCCAGAAATAAGGTTTAATCTGATCGTTGTATAAGCCTGGTGACATTGTTTGCTGTGGTGAGGGGAAGTGCTCCGAGCTCCCGTGACAACATTCGGTCCGACTAGATACAAACACTATCTAATTGTAGCTCCGAGGCTAATCGGAGCATCATCGCTAGCTAGACGTAATCCAAACAACAAACAAATGTGCCAATGAAAGGGGTAGTGGGAACTGCAGAAAGTGCAAATGCTCAGCTGTTTTCCTCAGTGATGGCAACATGAAAAAGACATCTGTGGGTGCACACAAAGGCTTCTGGGAGTACCGAGCCTGCCCTGAAAACTATGCAGCATTCATCCCTGCCCATGGCGGACACATGTAAACACTGCAGAATGGAGGTGCCTACGTGCAGCAGAAAAATCTCAGACTTTCGGATGGCAAATTCTGTACATGGTGTGGTGGGTCAGCCTCTATTGACGCGGGGGAAATAATGCATGCTCTATTTTTCACAAGACAGCAGAACAATCTGTGATGTCGTGTAACGACATTACCCTGGTAGTTGTTGTTGGGAGACTCAAATCTGGTGCCTTGCTTCTAAAGTGACTAGGAGTTCCCAAACGGTTCAAAAGAACAAATAACGACCCTATTTAGCACAAATTTGAACATTATTTCTTGTCTCATTTTCAATATCACATAATCACATCACACACACACACACACTCTATGGCCACACTAACAAACCAACACTTCAAACATTTATGAAATGTCTCAAGGATCCAAGTTAATCAACACGAAATACAACAAAAGACCTTCATCATTTTGTTTAAAACATTTACAGTCCCATACGGGAATTCACTCCACTTTATAAGTACAGGAAAATAAAAATAAACAATTACATATTCAACCTCTTATGTATCGGACAGCCGTTGAGTCGTAACACAAATCTGAACTCAAGACAGGTTCGAATTTTTTGTTTGTTTTTTTTTTGTTTCACTAAAAAATATGGACATCACTAAAATTCACGAATACACGTCAAAAGTTTTTCTTTTTTACAAATGGGGAGAAGAAATAAATTTACAGTGTACACACTTTTGTCAAAAAGGCAGGCATTTCAATAGAAGACCCTCATGTACTCTCCTCTCGTAGTGTCAGAGTCATCTTGAAACACGCACTCTGACGTATTCATCCACACACACACACACACACACACACACACACACACACACACACACACACACACACACACACACACACACACACACACACACGCGCAGTTCACATAGCTGCCAGAGCAGATTTTAACCCATAATGACTACTACCGAAAACTATTGCTATTACGATGGCCATCGAGATGACCCCTACCTACGCCCTCCTTCACGGTTTCGAACACAAGAATGACTCTATGACCCTGACACTCCCACCACTTCAGGAGGAAATGCACAATGCACTTCAGTGGCATCGCCAACGGTCAGAAGGCTGCAAAGCACTTTTTTTTTCTTTTTTTTTTTTTTGCAAATCAAAAACAACAAAATGACGGAACAGTGCACATTGAACGGGGTGACTCTAGCTTACTGTATATATAAACATCTTGGATGGAGGAGGAGAGTTCAGCTTGACTTGAGGTCTCAGAAAAAGACTGAATAGTGATTAACGCAAGAGCTACAATTCTTAACCATGGTGATGTGAGGGGGATTTAATTGTTATTATTAATTGCTGGTAATGCCCTGTGAAGCAAAACGCCTGAGTTTTTGTTGTTCTGTATTTAATTGAAAGACACTATGGGTGGATGATTGCCTATATGCTGTAGGTGCAAACCCATTTTTTTCCCCCTTGATCCTCACGACCATAAGAGCATTAAATTATTCCCTTTCACCGAAGTCTATAACAACTCGAACATAATTATAAAAACATGAGATAACTATAAAAACCGATTCTCCCCATGGGGGTTTTTGTTTTACAGACTACAACCTCAATAAGGCTGTAAATTTGAGCACTTCAAAAGGGAAGAATAAGAAACACTGATATTTCCTGATTGTGACAGATTTAACACGCAGCAACTTGCGTGACCGTGATTGTAGCGCATTTTATAACAAGTCACTTGTTTGTAAAAATTTAAGGCATCTACTTGGGAATTGCATATAGCTATGTTTTTTTTTTTTTTTTTTTTACTGGACGGGGGGAACGGGGTGGTGAACATAAAGGATGCCAGCATTTAATACTTTTCCTTAGTGTGCGTAATTCGCCTGTGATTGTCACTCCCAAGTCAAGCTGTCTCCTCTATGAACGTTGTCTTCTACTAAAGGTCAAACTAGCACCCCAGGTGGGAAGTTTAGAAGGAGATTTTTAGTCACAGTAGACAAATTGCAGCCGTATTAGACCAAATGGTGCCTTCTTTGCAGACATGCTTCAATGTGTGGGAAAAAAGTCCTCCCTTTATAGAGAATACGAAACAAAGGTTTCTCGCGCGCACTTCTCTGCCTTTAGGTACACTCAAGGGAAATAAGACTTTGCCGCACACTGCATAGAAAGCAGTTCCCACTTTGGTCAAATACGAAAAAAAATAAAAAATAAGGAAAATAACAACAACAACGTCAGCAACAGCAACAACAACAACAACAACATCAACAAAATAAATGTTTACACTATTTGTATTTCTGTACTAGCTTCTAATAATCCACATAGCTAAAAGCACTACCTACATAGGCAAAACTTGGTATTGCATAATTCTTAAAAGTCTGGACCCGCCCTCCCCAATAATGACTGGAAGATGGAGAAACAAATGATTAAAACAGAATCAAAAAAATGACAACCACCAAAAATACGGAAAACAAAAAATTGCTGGTTGATTATAAACTTTAGAACGGCAACTATACACAGCCTTGATACGCACTGTAAATGTGAGATAAAGTAGTAAATGAAGCTAAAAATCAACAATGTCACAATTTCATCCAGAGTACAAAATATTTCTTATCATAAAAATGTTACTTTTTCCCAAAAACGATAATAAATGCAGCAAAAACAAGTGTAGTGATGTTTTCTCTAAAGTCGAAGGCAAGGCACGTAATGTGGACTATATATTTTCGTGCAAATTAAGATTATTGGAAAGATTGATTATATAAATATGTCTGATTGGAGAGGCAATGGCATTGTGAATGCCGGGAGCAATCGACGATTTCTGGGACCGCGTCTGTTGGGGACTACCAAAGTGGGTTTGAAATAAGCACCTTGAGACCTCGCCTCAACCTGCAGGTTAGTGTTGAAATGAGTACAGCTTTTCACACATACACAATTTGTTTACATTAAATTACTCAGCGTTCCTCTTGTTTCTCATGATATCAAAGTGTAAACAGTAGCTTTACAAGCTAACGGCCGACTAAACATGCATACTAGATCTGTGAGTATTATGTCAAAATACGCCATTTAACACACGCTGTGTCTGAGTCTTTTCCCCCAAAGTTTAACTTTAAGTTTTCATTTTAATAAATTAAAAAAAAAAAAAAAAAAAAAAAACTACCCGCATGTTTGGGTACGGCTCAAAATAAGTGCTGTCTTGTTCGTGTTCAGTTCTGTTCACGTAAACGTTCACTGTTAATCCCACTCTTCTCTTCCACCCTTCGTTTCCCTAGTTTCCCAAATCAAGGATGTGATTTTTATTTCATTTTTCTTTTTTTTTTTTTATGTTTTAAAGTTCACCTAAAAACATTTACTCCCCATTCCTTTAGAGTCTTAGGGCAGACAGACTATGATAGCTTCCCTTCAGTAAAATCATTTAAATTGCACTTGCCTCTTATGAGATATTGTCTTATTTTTCTCAAAATCCTTTTCAAAGGAAATATATATAAAAAAAAAAATGAAAATGAAAAAAGGGGTTGTATTTCTTAACTACTATTATAGGTTTTTTCTTTCATTGAAGGAAAAAAAAAAAAAAGGTTTTCAGAGTTCTCAACTCTGGAGAGTAAATTCCAACCTTTACCTTTAAAGGAAATTAGTACAGGACTGACAAGATTACAGATTCAAACGATTTTCCACCGTAGGTACATTACATGTTGAGGGTAATATGAAAATAGAAACATTCAGTTCATTGAAAATTGTTCCTATGTTTACGTTACGAATACGATAAACCTCTGTTTGCTGAAAGTTTGTTCGAAATGCAGCCCGCTTTACAAACCATCCAGCCAGCCAGCCCTTGTGTGGCCAGCCCCCTCTAAAATCGTTTCGTAAACCAAGACTAGCAATCGTGACATAAGAACAAGAGAAACACTAACAAGAGAGACTAGCATGTCATGCATATACAGTAAGGCATCTAAAGTTTTGTATGGTAAAGATCACAGTATCTCAGTTCAGGGGCCTCCTTACACAATGACTGACTGGTTTGGAGAGGCTCATGTCAGAAGAGAACACTTTGACCCGACTCACTCTACTGCTCTAAGCCAATGTCCTTGAGAGGGTGGGACAAAGGTCCATGTCGATTGTATAAGTGCTGTTAGCTGGTTTGTCCGAGGACCTGTCTCTCCGGGGTCCAGTTCAATTGCTTGATTCTGCCTGGAGGAGGGGCTCACCAATGATGTTTATGCTGTAATTCTGGACATTTGTTGGCAGAATCGGAGTCCCGTTCGACACTTGGAATGGAATTAAGCTCGCCCAGGTACCAGGACTGCAGAAACACAGGGGAAAGATAGATTGTGGGAGATATTATAATCACATTATTACATACATATAAATAAATAATTGATAACACTTGATATTAAAGGAGAACTCCGGCGAACAATGAACCTTTGGTCTAATAAAACGTCGGTGCCTAACCAACCATTCTCTGAGATTTGTTTTCATGATAATCGAATGTAAAGAGTTTTATCTCTAAAAACTGTTTAGCGTATAATGCTAGTAATGGGGGCATTGAGTAAGTAAAAAGAAATCGCTAGTTTATACCACTAACAAGGCTCAAAATAGCCCCACACTCACACAGTAACATAATGAGGGTCCCTACATGCAAAACGAAGCATTGAGAACTTTGTAAGTGTACAGTCCGTTTAATAAGAAGATACTTTATGAAGACAGTTCACTTCGCGTATACAGACAGGAGCCATCTTAAAAAATAGTCTCGATAAGTCGATCCCCGAACGCCATTCATACAGTTCAGAAGTTCGTTGAACTTCATAGAGTTCAGATCACTCAGCACGACGTTCGTGGTTCGACTTATCGAGACTATTATTTAAGATGGCTCCTGTCTGTATACGCGAAGTGAACTGTCTTTATAAAATATCTTCTTATTAAACGGTCTGTACACGTATAAAGTTCTCAATGCTTCGTTTTGCATGTATGGAGCCTCATTATGTTACTGCGTTAGTGTGGGGCTATTTTGAGCCTTGTTAGTGGTATAAACTAGCGATTTGTTTTTACTTAGTCAATGCCCCCATTACTAGCATTATATGCTAAACAGTTTTTAGAGATAAAACTCTTTACATTCGATTATCATGAAAACAAATCTCAGAGAATGGTTGACTAGGTACCGATGTTTTATTAGACCAAAGGTTCATTGTTCGCCGGAGTTCTCCTTTAAGGTATACTTAAAGCATTAGATATAACGAAAGAGTCATGAACACTACTTTTATAGCATTTATTGTTCTTGGTTCGTGTTAAATTCTACAATTTAAAACATTTATCAAGTTGTATAAATGGTTCCAAAGGTATTGTGCGCAATATCAAGAGTACTACATCTATATATATATAGAGAGAGACACATTCAGTAATATATTACGTTTTAAAATATTGTATTAATACATTTTAGTTTTAATTCAAGTTAGAACATCTTTAAATTCTTTAAATCTAAATCAGTTAATGAAAGAGACATATCAGGTCTAGACTTTCTCCCACCCTCTTTTGAAAACTACCCCTTTGCTTCCCATTTAAATACACACAGAGAGAGAGAGACACACACACACACACACACAATAATCGGTTCGGCATAGTGTCAGGGAACAGGATATCCCAGAGAAACAAAGCACCCTTAGTGCACATGCACGGGGGAAGTTTCCCCAAGAGCACGCATCCATCTCAGCCCCCTGCAGCTGACACCCACTTTTGGATCAATGGGGTTAAGTCAGCGGGACCGTCTACAGACCTTTCCTATCTGCATTCAGCACATGTTAACGGCACAACAACACGAGACTGTTAATTGCGAGCTGTGGTGCGAATCTCACATGCAAACGCACCAGGGTACACAAACAGCATGTTGTTCCCTTGGGGGAGGATAGGGGGGCTGAATGGTGCGTACATGTGTCGAATAATTAGGCAGGCCAGAAACCAGAGCCCTGGTATGCCCCCCCGCCTCCCTTCTCCCGCCTCCGTCTGAAATACCTGTCTCACCCAATCGCCGAACACAATCTTTCTGCTCACAGATTACAGGCCGTACTCCTGCTCTGTCAACAGTGCCCGGCGCACACAGCCACCTCTTTGTTTTTCCCCCCTCTCGTTTCTTTTTTTTTTTTTTTTGGCCCCTAAAAAGAAAGGGCACATGCTCGAGGAGGGGTGGAGGGTGGTGGGCTGATTGAAGGAGAAGGAAAGACACTGTTGTGTGCAAAGACATTTCCATGGGTTCACTGCTTTGGATGCAGGTGCAAAGCTTTAGTGGGCTTTTCTTTTGGAGTTTGTTGTTTGTTTTCCGAGGGGGAGACGAGGGCTAAAGCCAGTGGCTGGTGAAGGACAGGGACCCAGCGGATGTGGAACAGTGACTTTATTCTTCCTGAGGTAGCCCGGGGTGATACGGCTGCCTGTCGCCCTGAATGCAGCTAATGATTCAGTCTGAGTTGTATACAAATCACCCGTAGCCAAAAGCCTGAAATCTTGTTTGAAAAAAAAAAAAGAAAGAAAAAAAAAGTCGTATTTTATGATTCTAGTGCGCACTTTAAGGAGGAAGAGTCAGAAAGAGAGTCACAAAGTTGTGTGAATAGAAACTAAATCAAATGTGCACTAAACTCTCTTTAAAAAGGCTTTAATATATCATACTGTATGAAGAACTAACTGGGCTCTGTCTCTCCTCCCTCCTGCTGCCCCTTTTCATCTCTCTCTCTCTCTCTCTCTCTGCCGTTCTAGCCTGCTAGAAATCATCTAACAGGAAATGAGGGATTACGTGTTTCAGAGATGTGGACTGGAGACTTTGGGGCTCACATCAGACTCAAGTCACTATTTGGTGGATTTACGACTTGATAAATATTAAAGTACTTGAGCCTTGATTTTGACTTTGTTGCAATTACCTGTGAGTTGAGCTGATGACAAGAGACCCGTCATTTCCTATGAAAATCCAATTACATAACAATTGCAATTCCCATAATTCATTTTATTTTATTATTATTATTTTTTTTTTTAAATAAATCAAATAAATCATAAATAAAATCAGAAAAAAAAAAATCAAGCCGTAGATATTAAGTAGTGATATCATCTACAAATATAGACTGGAGTAATGGTTCCTGAATTTTCACAGGAATAATTTACATTTTAAAATATATTCAAACTGAAAAACAGTTATTTGAAATTGTAAAAAATTGTCACGGAATTACTGGATTTAATGTATTTTTGATCAAATAAATGCAGCCATGATGAGACCTCATTTAAAAAAAAAGATTTAATTTGTTAACAATAGATAACTACTTCATTTACTAACAATGAACAATACTTCTACATTATTTAATAATCTTTGTTAAAAAATAATTTCAACATGAAATATTTTTTTTTCTAATTAACCTTGCTAAAAAGACTAAACTACTTTCATTGCCATACTTTTCACTTTTTTTTTATTATTTTATTATTATTATTTTTTTTTTTATCAACCAGTATGGTATTTTTTTAAAAGATCAAGAGCATAGAAATCTTGCTGGTTACATTAGTTAAGAAGTTCATTAAGAATCTAGCTTTTATGCTATGTTGGAGACCAGGATTCAAAACAACATAATGTGTGCTGGTATCTTTAACAGGGAAATGCAGCACAAAGGAACTGCGATGTAGTTCTTCTCTTGTTTTCTGCTTCTTTCCCTGAACACGTACATCGATCAGCTCCAATAAAGGATTACTAATGGGACAGCAAAAACAGACTACCACCCATCAAGCTCGTAAATTGTCTCATGTACCACTGCCCTAAACTTTGCCTTTGCAGAGCATCAATAAACAGTATCTGATTGATTGCCATGGGGTGGGGTACTACCCCTTGTTTCTCAAGTTCAAGGTTCAGTGTGGTGTTTCCTACGGCCTGGTTTCCACAGTTACCAGACAAGTGCAGATGTGACGGCCCCCTTCACATGGGAGATTGGTGTTATGTGGGATAAAAGGGAGATGAACACACAACTCAGCTCCCTTTTCAGATTCTTGCTTTTCATGAGCCACTTACAGGTCTTTCATTCTAAACGTCCACCCTCTTCCAGGAGCAAGGACAGGCCTGTTTCGTTTTGGAATCAGACGCTAAATTAAACCATCTAATGCCATCTTAATTGATTGCTGACCCATTTCCTAAAGGATGGCAACAAACAAGCCTGGCTTGATTCAATTTCAATTTGGGTTGAGCAGTGGACTGGCATGCATCACACTGCGGCACTGCAGCTTTGCAAGTGCATGCAAGCAACAAATCACATTTCCATGTCAGTGACCTGAAGTCAACTCTTCAGCTGCATCAGCCTTCATCTGCAGCACATTGCCTTGCTTTCAAATCACGTTCTGTCAGACAGAAAGCTTATTTTTTGCAGTTGACAGAATCATGGTAATTAGTAAACGTTTAATGAATATTTTAAATGTAACACCTGGGCTTGGTTTTTAAATGCTCAATAATATTCAAGCCTGTGCCCCTATATTAAAATCTCTGTAAGTAATTGTTGGAGAAACAATAAAGGGTGAGCCACTGCTTGAGAACCTATTTCCCCTCATACTCCGTGTGGTCTAGCCAGAAAAGGGACTGAAATGAAAGCAGAGGCCTGTAGCACTGATGCCTACAGAAGGAAGTGAAAGTGTGTTCAGTGCGACTCCACTTTTCCACACATTTACTGCAGTGAGGAAGTGCTGAGTATGGCCTTTCCCACTGCAGGGAGCTGGAAAGACTAAATAAGTGGATGAGAGAGAGGATATAGCTCAAGGACATTTAGCACACACTTAGCCCAGCTTACACAGGGATTCGGTCAAACATGCCAGCAGTGACTGCTTTAAGAATATTTAGAAGCACAGCTTTACCTTAAAATGCAATGCCATATGACGTTTATGTACATATAAACAATTTGTACATATATAGAATTTAACTACAATGACAAAAAATAAGATAGAACTTTTAATATAAGTATTGAAATTTACAACATTTGAAATTTTGATAAGATGCATTATATTGTTTTATCATCTTTGAGATGTTTCTAAACATTCACTCGAGTAAATATGTGGCAAATTTAATTGGACATGATTTAGAAAGACAAACCTGTCATGTACGTAAGTTCTAAGAGCTGAAAATGCATATCAAATGAACTGCCTGCAGAGCTCAGAAACGAATCTGAGGAAGGCTACAAAAATAAAAATCTGTTGCATTGAAGGGTCCCAAGAGCTCAGGATGGAAGACGTTTGGAAAAGCCAGGAGTCTTCTAAGAACTGGCCTACTGGCCAAACTGAGCCATCGGGGAGAAATGTTTTTGTGAGAGAGGTGACCATGAACCTTAAGGTCACACTGTCAGTCTCCACACATTATCTCTGGAGCTCAACCAGAGCGTGCAGATGGACAAACAGCACTGCAACACTGAGCTTTATGGCAGAGTGGCCAGAAGCCTCTCTTGCACTGCATGACATATGAAAGTCTGCATAAAATGAGCAAAAAAGCTCCTAAAGGACTCTCAGACTGTGAGCAACAAAATTCTCTGTCCTAATGAACTGAATGGTCTGTAAAAATCCAGGCACCACTCATCCCCTGTGCAATACCATCCCAATGGTAAGGTGGTGGTGGTGGTAGCATCATGCTGTCGAGGGTGTTTCCATCGACATGGACTTGGGAAATGGTCAGGGTAGACAGAAAAATGAAAGTAACAAAATACAGGGATGTGCTTAAAGGCGGGCATACACTGTGCGATGTCTGTGCGATTTCAGCAAGGTACCTACTCACACTCAACGAGTAAATCGCATGCGATGAAAAGCCAAAGTTCAGGATTTATGTGCTCACACTGTACGGTCCGATCGTCGAGCTGCGACTTCACTGCTCACACTATGCGTGTAATATCTGCGATAACCCCCTGGATTGCGCCTATTTACGTGTATGTATCCAGGGATATTGTCAAAACAAGCATCTGCTATCAGTATCAAGATGATTTAGCATTTTCAGTTTATGCATTTAATTAGTATTAGTATTAGTATTATTGTAGGCTATTATCATTATTAGGGGAGGCCTATAGGCTAATTTTATTATTAAATTGATCCGCTATTATAATTAATTTGCCACGCAATATTTTCACAGCACATAACCAACGTGCTGTGAGGATAATAAAATATTACATAATCTTACTCCTCATGGTCTAAAACATTTAGGTCGATTACAATGAATGATAGGCATATAAAATAACTATTAACAGTCTATAATATGTCCGAACATTGCCATAGTTAATCATCAATAAAAAATTAAAAACAGGTTTATTTCAAAAACATTGTTTGACAAATTAATAAAAGAGGTGTTACATCGCAGGTGGCTTGGAAGACAGTGGGTAATATTATCCATTTTGCAACACGAACTGGAGGTAAGCAACAGTAATTTGTCGCTAGTTTGAACTACAGAACTTAAAGATCTCCCTCTTTTCGTTTTTATTTTAATTAAATTTTTCCTGCAGATGAAATAGTTAAACTTCTGTTTTTGCGCAGGTGCAGTGAGGAAAAAAACACTTTTAGGGCAGTTTAGGGCACTTTAGGGAGTTTAGGGCAATCGGTTCGTAGCGTTGCTTCAACTGTGCGATATAGTCACGAGGAGCGACCAAAATTTCTGACATGCCAGAAATTCATCCGACCATCTGATTGTCGATCGTGAGAGGTTAATCGCCTCTCGTTTCTCCCTGTACACTGCACGAACACTGCACGACAAACGACGCACGACAAAGCTGAAAATCGGTCCGACACGAAAAAGAGTCGCACAAGTCAGAATTCGGCTCAAAATCGGATGAAAATCACACAGTGTATGCCCACTTTAATCACACAGTGTACGCCCGCCTTAAGGAAAACCTGGTCAAGAGCACTCAGGACATCAGACTGTGTCAAAAGTTCACTTAGGGTGGCTTAGGGTGGACTCTGTGAATGTCATTGATTGCCCCAAACCCAATCAAACATCTCTGGAGAGACCTGAAAATGGCTGTCCATTGACAGTGCCCAGCCAACCTGACAAAGCTTGAGAGAATCTGCGGAGAAGAATGGCAGAAAATCCACAAATCCAGGAGTGCAAAGCATATCTGCAGCTGATGTTTCAGCTAAGGGTCTGAATATTTATGTAATGTGATGTTTATTTTATTTTGAATAAAGTTGCAAAATTAAATTATAATTCTGTTTTTCATCATGGGGTATGGAATGTAGATTTATGTGAACAAAAAGATATTTTAAATTACTTTGCATAAGGCTGCAGTTTAACAAAATGTGTAAAAATGTTAGGTTCTGCATTTTTTAAAACCATATTATAATTGTTGATGTTGCATAAATTGTGTTGGTTTTGTTACTATGGAAAAAATGCATTTCTGCACTTGTGAGAGAGAGAGAGAGAGAGAGAGAGAGAGAGAGAGAGAGAGAGAGAGAGAGAGAGATTTTTTTATGATATCATAAAATATTGTTTGATATTGTATGTTTGATATTGTTTGATATTGTTTGATATTGATATTGATTTGATATTGTACAACATCATATGATATTGTTTTATGATATCAGTTTTAATATTTTGTGTACTAAATGTTCCAAATCATTTTCTATGTTGTTTTGACGCTTTGGCAATACAAAATGTATTTTTTGTCATGCCAATAAAGCTTTCTGAATTGAATTGAATTGAGAGAGAGAGAGAGAGAGAGAGAGAGAGAGAGAGAGAGAGAGAGAGAGAGAGAGAGAGAGAGAGAGAGAGAGAGAGAGAGAGAGAGAGAGAGAGAGAGAGAGAGAGAGAGAGAGAGAGAGAGAAGCTTTGCTTGATGCATAATAGCATTACCAAAAAGCATCTGGAGAGAAGATACAAGAATTGTAAATCTTGATTTCACTGTCAGATATTTATGAAAATATTTTTTCAGAGAACAGTGTAAAGCTTTAATGCAGAGGGGAGGGTGAGGGGCTTTAAAAAGAGCAAACAGTCTTGACTGCCTCAGCTCTGAAACTCCAAGCTTAGCGATGACCTTTGTAAATATGCAGCTCTCAGTGAGCCTCAGACAGATTCTGCTGCACTAGTGCAGGAGTTCTTCTCTTTCCCAGCAGTAATCATCTTCCTAACTTCCATTCGTTCGTTCAGGGAGATAAGGATGTTAACCATTAATTGCTCTGATTTTCTTTACGGAAAAATCATCAGAGGTCATTTTGTGCTGAGACTCCTATAGTCTCATTCCAGAGGTCTAACTGACCATGAATATCAAGGGAGGCTGACCAAGTTTGACTTGTCATGTATATTGAAACAAAGTCTTAGAACAACATTCATGGGGAAATCATAAACACTGTTGTCTCCAAGATGGGCAATCTGGTAACGATAGATCAGTATGATTGTCTAAAATCTTACCAATCTTTTTTTATCAAATATGTTGCATTGATTTTAAGTGAATGAATCAAGAGATTCAACATCTTGGAGATGGTTCTAGAGTGGTATGCTAACATTAAAAAAAAAAAAAATTGCTGGATGCCAGTATATCAAAACCTCTAAGAAGTTGCATCTCTAATTTCATCCAAATGTAGCACCTACAACCAACAAATCCACCACTTTCAACGTTAAAGGGATAGTTCACCCAAAAATGAAAATTAGCCCATGATTTACTCACCCTCAAGTCATCCTTTGCATTAGTATATGACATTCTTCTTTCAGACGAATACAATCAAGAGTTATATTAAAAAAGCTTCTAAGCTTTATAATGGCAGTAAATGGCTGTTTCTGTTTTGAAGTCCATAAAAGTGCATCCATCCATTTTAAAAGTTCTCCACACAGCTCCAGGGGGTTAATAAAGGCCTTCTGAAGTGAAGCGATGAGTTTGTGTAAGAAAAATATTCATATTTAACATTTAATAGCCATACTCAGTCTACTTATGACTAATGCGCAACTTGTGACATCGGAAGTTGCGCAGTGGCCATGGCGTAGCGTAAATATCAGCAGTACACTTAGACTTAAGTCGAATCTGAATGTGCTTTTGGCCAGAAGCTAGTTATTTTACTTTATACAGTTTTAAATATAGATACTTTTCTTACACAAGCGCATCGCTTTGCTTCAAGAAGGCCTTTATTAACTCCCTGGAGCTGTGTGGAGGACTTTTATGATGGATATATGCACTGCCATTATTAAGCTTGGAAGAGCCAGGACAATTTTTAATATAACTCCGATTGTATTCGGCAGAAAGAGGAATGTCATGTACACTTAGGATGACTTAGTTGAGGGTTTGTAAATCATAGGCACATTTTTGTGTGAACTATTCCTTTAAATTTTCTCAAGGTAATGCACTGTAATGAGTGAAGATTGTATGAATTTGGCTGCAGATTGCTCATCCAGATGTGCACAGCCTGAAAAAGGTTTGTGAAGTTCCACTTATTACACTTTGAGAAACCAAAGTTTATTGAACATCAAAGGAGATGGACCTAAAACATTTGGAAATATAGTTAGAAGTCAAAATGCAAATTAAAACATGAAATGTTCTATCATGTTGTTTGACTATCTTTATCTTTCATGATATAGTTAGCCATTACAAGAATGAGTGATGCATTCATGGCCTTACAGACGAATACATGAACACAATTCATCACAAATACACTTTTGCGATGAGTGCAAAAACACAGAAAAGGGGGGCTTGATCTGGACTGGGTTGGAGGGGGTGTTGTACTATTGCAGATATAAGTTGTACATAGTAATATTTAATGGAGAGGTGGGTTAAAAATAAAGGAAACGTTTACCTTTGCCAAGAAATCCCCAAAGCCTCCTCTGAGCCATATGACCTGATGTTTTGATTCACGGGCCAGTCACAAATCCTCAGCTGTCAATCAAACACCTCTCAGTCAGACAACTGGGCTAGCACAACGGCACTAACACACATTTAGCATGCAACAAGACCTGGAGCAAGACCTAAGCTTATCTCAACACATATTCTTACATTTATCTGATGTTAATCTTACATTACTAGAATAGGAAAACACCCTCACTAATGGTCATATTAGGTCTTAAATCTTCTGTTCTAGGCCTAAAATTATGCCTAATTTAAATTACAATTCAAATTGCCATCAAAAATGTACACAAAACAAAAGGCAATTGTCACATGTGGCATGCAATACCATTAGGGTTCTAATAACCGTCCTGAAAGCAAAAGAAGAGGTTAGTATACAAAAATGGGAGCTGGGTTACATGGAGGTTATTCATCTATCCCAGAATGCACTCGAATGGGAGGAAGCACATGCATTCCAAATGGTGCATGCAGTTACGGTCACTTCACTGCTGTTAGATATTGTAAAAGCAGCCTGTTTTCACTGAAGCATAACATGAAACATGCTATGTGAGAGACTAATCTTGTCCTTGGTCACAATTTACAAAGCACCAATTTTTTTTTTTTTTTTTTTTTTAAATGTCAGTATACATGAGAGGGAAAAATAAACAACTGGTCACATTTACACACAAACATGCAACAAATTGTATGCATGAAAGTGTGAGAAGCCATCAACAAACAACAACATAAGAGAAAATCATGACACTTTTGCTAATGAAAGACACACAAGTGCTATATGAGCCTTCATCAGGTATATTCGCTCTCTGAATATCCAATGCTACTCTGTCAATAGTTCCCGCTATAACTGGAAAGGACCCCAAATCAAATCCATTTCCATGACAATAAATCTAGGAGGGTGAATAATTGATTTTCTATATTTACTTCAAAGATGCTTTAGTGCTCACCCCGGAGACTTTTGGGTGGCTCAAACACACATTTCCCAGAGTAAAAGCCACATAAATTAGGTGAGAAGTGCTAACATGGAACAGGAACTTCACCAGAAGCATGGAGGTCCTGTCACGGGTGCTGTGGATATATATTAAATTATATATATTCAGAAAGGAAAACAAAATTATAATGTTGTGTAAATACACTTTTAACTACTTGAACTTAATTAAATTCATATTATACAGTGCTGCTCAAAAGTTTGGGGACAGTGAGATTTTTTTTAAGGTTTATGAAAAATTCTTTAAGCATTAATTTGATCAAGTAACGTCAATGTTGAAAATAGTTGTGCTGTTAAATAGCTTTTGTGGAAAAAATGGAAACTAGTTTTGTAGAGTCTTTTTTTACAATGTAGAGTAACAATGTAGAGGTCTGTCACTTTTGATAATTTAATGCATCCTTGCCGAATAAAAGTTAACTTATTCAAATTGTTATATATATATATATATATATATATATATATATATATAACAATTTTAATAAGTTAACTTTTATTCGGCAAGGATGCATTAAATTATCAAAAGTATATATATATATATAAAAATCGGACACTTACATTTTGAGGGAAAAATAGAAGTGCCATTAAGCTGAACATTCAGAGTGACTAATAGTGAAATATGTGAGGTATTTTCACATTGCTATGTGCGGATATCCACAGAGAGAGAGAGAGAGTGTGTGTGTGTGTTCTCGAGTGACCTGTAGCCAGAAAACAATGGCACTGGGGCAAAGTCTGAGGTCAGCTATCAGACTGTTTTGGTAGTGCACATTCATTCATCCTGTTTTGGTCGACCCCACACATTGAAAAAACACACACTCATACAATATGCTGATGAGGGGTTGCACTGCATGTATCTTTAGTGTCTAATATCTCTGGAATTAAGAGAGAGGATTTCAGGTGTTCAGATTTGGTTAATTAAACAGACCAAAAACACAAACCACACTAACCACACAATACTAGAATATATCAAAAAAATAAATAAATAAATAAAATAAAATACTCTAGTTGTTAAAAAAGGTTTCTTAAAATGTTGGCACTTAGGTCTCTAGCTCCAAAAATAAACAAGGAAGAAGAAAAAAAAATGAATAAAATAAAATATAAAAATAAATAGATTAAAATTCTCCCTACCTTGAATTTTAATCAAAGCACAAGTGCTATTTTAGTGCTGAACAAAACGGTCTTATCTACAATGAAACAATTAAAGTGCCACAATGAGGTATAAAATGCCACAGTATATTGGCTTCAAAAACATAATAGCGAGACACAAGCTCTAGGCTTGAGGTCAACAGTTATCTGATCACGGGTGCCATCTGTCACTGGCACCAGTGGATCACAGAGTTACGCTACAGCAGCGCTAGCACCTTCACAGCTGTGAGTGGTGGTTGCTTTAACATGTTTGCATTAGATAAAGCCAAATAAGATTGTGATCACTGGTCGAGAGAGAGAACGGAGGGAGAACAGAAATGCTGAAAGAGAAAGGGAAGAACCCCTGGGGAAGGCGGCTAATGAAATCTTCTCATCACTGGTGTTTTCACAAACAAATTACTCAGGGGTATCAGTCTAGAGCAGGTGCTGTTGGATTGTGTGCACGAATGCTCATCTGTCATTCTCCCCTGTGTGTTTTGAGGGGTTTGAGTAAGTTGTGAATGAGCTTGATTTAACAACAGGGCCATTGTGATACTTTAAGGCAGGTGGGGAAATCTCTGGCCCTCAAGATCCACTCGGATGGATAGATCTCGAGGGCCAGAATTGCCCACCCCTGCTATAAGGAAATCCGTCAATAACTGGTATTATCTATTGTCTGTCTAATGCATTATATATAGAAATAAGCATACAGTATATAGCTCTACAAATGTAATACCAACAAACCATTAGACAAAACATTAAACTGCAACGTTTATACTTTCAATATAGTATATTCATGGTTGCTAAGTTGGGAGAAAAAGCATTTCAGAAAAATTCAATATTTAAAAAGAAAAGGCTCTGATTTTTTTAAGCTACCTCTTATGCTCGCCAAGGCTGCATTTATTTGGTCAAAAATAGTCAAAACTATAGTAATATATTTAAAAATGTAATTTAATCGCTATACTGCAACATTGCTGAATAAAAATATGAATTCCTGTAAAAATCTTTTTTACCGTCCCTAATGGTTTTTACACGAAACATTTGACAAAAAAAAGTTTACAGTAATAATTGTATTTAAAGATTAACTTTAAGTGAGCATCAGAACATGTCAAAGGTAGTCTAAATGTAAAGAACAATAAAATCTCTAAAATCAGTCAATAATGGATTGTGAATACCCAACCCTTGATCAGTAAATGGACACAGTTATCGTCCAAAGCAGATATTCTCAAAATGGCCAAATAATAGTTTATAACTAACTCAATTATTGTGTTCATTTAATTTTTAGATGCATATCATGAGCATTATGACTATCGGCAGGAGTGCTTTCGAGATAACACTGTGAAACACCAATGCAGATGACCAGTAAAGTTTTCTTTTACTGATCCAATAAACACACGTCCACGGCTCTATGCGACACTGTCCGTACTCCAGATGAATCGTCTGTCCATTACTCTAATGGTTGCCATCCCAAAGCTGCCACTATCATACAATGTATGCGTGCTGCGACAACGGACGACAAGCATATTATCTGAAGGACCCGGGGCCACAAATCACAAGCAGCTACGTCTCAACATCTTACATAGGGGTTATAAGCATACAGATGGTTCTTGTAAATGAAATAAGCTCAAACAGTTGCTATGGGACCAATAGGAGGAGTGATTATGTATGTATGGACACACCCGCTTGATTTACTGACTCCAGTAAACGGAGACTAAAGACACGGCATGACTGCTTATGTAATGGAGTCATTATAGCGAGGGTGTGTTTGAGCCTATACAGAGAGCCTCTCGATGCTAGGCCCTACGAGAGGGATCGAAAGAGAGAAAAAGAAAGAAACACAAAATGAGGTAAAGAGAGAGGGGGAAAAAGCTTAGATTTGAGTGAACAGTGAAAGAATGAGAGGAGGCATTAAGGAACAGAGAGAGAAAGAAAGCGTCCCGCTGAGCGTCTGGAGCTTTCTCAGTTTCCAGACGGCCCGGCTGAGCTGAAGGCAGCACCCTGCCCCACAGCATGCTGGGAAAGGAGCGCTAAGGGTCTGTAAGGTGACGCCACGGCGACGGCTGTAATCCATACGCCCCACGCGTCACACCGCATGCTCGTACAAAAGCTCAGCAGGGGAACACAGGTGTCAATACATCTCATAATATCCTATGATAAATCACTCAGAATAAAGGCTGCTGTGTACGGAAGACATTATTTACCCAGCAAAAGCGCCAGCTCAATGGCCGCAGGTTAACTCGGGTCAGGACTGGCTATGCAATGCTCACTTCTGAAGACAAACAAAAGCTCCGGCTCATATAAACATGATAGATGGTTGATATATTATCCTGTCTACATCTGATCCCTCTGCCTGTTAAGCGAACTACAGCTAAAACAAAAGGCATTAAGCCGTATGCGACACTACAGCAGCTGCGGTGCCTGCATGCGATACCTGCTAAAAGATAATATAATCACTCATTCACCCAGCTCACACACTGAATCGCTGTTATCAATATCAGTCCTTTCATTATATCCAGTTACACCATCTATCCGTCCGTTCGACTTCTGATTCTTTATACAATAATTATTACCATGTTTTTTTTAAATAAGGCCTGCAGCACTGTCCCTGTTGGTGAGCTGTACATTTCTTGGCCCCGTCCAAGTATGCAAAACCAGAGAGCAATAAAAGCGAGGCTTGCCATTACTGTAACTCAGGAGCAGGGCAAGAGAAAACCACTAATTATGATGTCGCCGCGTGCAGATGAATTCAATTAGAGGAGGGTGGAAAATACTGGCCTCGGACCAGCCCTTTCATGCTGCAGAGGGCCATCGCACACACGCACAAGACTATTACTCTTTATACAATACTGAGTGTTTTGCCAAAAACGATCATTTCACTAAATAACTTTCTAAGTACTGAGGCCTGACGTAAACCAATATCGATCATGTTAAGTACTGCATTTAGTCATACATCATTTTGTCCATCTGAAGACAATGCTAACTTTTGTTGCACAGTAGTTTTAACACTAAGACAAGATGTGGGATGTGATAGCAATAAAAAAAAAAAAAAATCAAGTCCAACAAACATCCCCTGCTGTGTATAAATGCATCAATTACTTTTTAACATGAACATAAACCAAATGATAGAAAAACGGAATTGGACAGTCTGAAACTACTTGATTTCAATAAGTATAAACATTAATGTTTGTCTAAATTCTACAGTGGCCCCAACAAGTATTTTGACACTTAAAGAACACTTAACTTAGAGTCTTATATTTTAAAGAAATAGTGAACGTTTAAACAGCAGAATGTTTAAACGGTTTAAAAAAGTGAAGTGAGTTTGAACACTTGCTGGTTGTCAAATGTTAATCGGATATGTCCGTAGCTAATGTGAGGATATACACCTGTGGTCACTTTGCTAGGACACCTAAGTGTAATCACACTGAAATCAGTGTTAACTGTAATTTTTTTTTTTTTTTTTTTAAAGTAGTTCTGAGAATTGGTTTGATGTTTTGCAAAGATATGTATACACAAATATGGCTTACTTGTCCACCTAACTTTTGGGGGCCACTGTATTTATTTGCAGGGTACTTAACAGAAAATTCATTGGTTTAGTCTTAGCTTATTTATAAAAATGTGGACTCTGTATGTATGAATTTATGGAAACCAACGGATTCTTCATAAAAGTGACATTCACCCACACTTGCAAAAACCATAAACCTCTAAACGTGACCGTGGTTATAGAGCAAGTGGAAAGATGTGCTCAATAACTGTGAGCAACAGAGGAGAACTTGCCAGGAGTGTCAATGGCATTAAATGCTTTATAAATATAATTATCCTACACAGTGTCTTACTCAAATCAAACTACACAGTATATGTAATCAAACCAATAGGTGCATTCAATTAACAAATGTTGACAAACAAATGTCAAAAGTTTCCTCCTCATTTTGTCTCAACAGCCCCCTATCTCCACAACAGTGCCTACAATTCATGACCAGATTATTTGATGTGCTACCTGTCTGACACCTGTTGGGAATATAGAACAGCTGGATGGGGATTTGAGAGAGAACAGGGGGAAAAAAGAGAATGGTAAAAAGGGTGGGTCATATCTCACCTGTTGCTGGTGAAGAAAGGCTGGGTCTCTGGAGCTCAGTCCCACAAAACGGTTGGCAGTGGGGGTGCCTGGAGCCGAATAACCTAAATATACATTCAAGTATATTAATACAGCTGGTGTAGACACAAGTAATACACTACACTGTTCTAAAGTTTGGGCTCAGTAAAGTTTTTTTTTATTAATTAATAATTGTTTTCATCAAGGACACACATTTAGTTTATTAAAAGGGACAGTAAAGACATGTATGATTTTAAAGATTTCTATTTCAAACAAATGCTGTACTTTTGAACTTTCTATTCATCAAAGAATTCTGAGAAAAAAGTATAACCATATCCACAAAAATAACAACTGTTTTCAACTGTGATAATAAGAAATGTTGTAACAACTTGTTTCTGAATTATCATGTAACACTAAAGACTGGCATAAATGCTGCTGAAAATACAGCTTTACCATCACAAAAATCAACTATTCAAATATATTACAATAGAAGACAGATTTTTGCAATAAAATGTACTATAGTGTTTTTTTTTTTTTTAAACAAATTACCTTCTGATGATGTGGTGATTGGCTTGGTGTCAGCCATCGAGAGAGAAACTGGTCTGACCGTGCCGTGGTGGGGCGAGGGGGCCAGTACTGGCGTGAAGTGACCGGGCACTTTCCCCAGTACCTGACCACTGCTGTTCGGCTGTGACATACAGAGAAAAAAAGGTAGTCTGTTAGCATATCAGGCCACATGGCTACATGTTGTTGTTCCCTATCGAGGGAACTCAACACTGCGTCGATAAAATCGACTCTTTGGGGACGCTCCCTAAGCGTGCGCCTCTGAAGTATGAATGAAACTAATCCAATCCTGATTGGTGTTGCGTCGTGACGTAACATGTGACGGCATACCCGGAAGTATAAAAGTGACGCTGTCACAACACACACTAGCTTTCGCTCTTCAGCAAGCGCTTTATGTTGAAACTGTCTGTCTTATTTGGTGTTGTTTGTCTTATTATTGAAAGAAAGTATGGCCAGTGAACAATTCAAGAGGTGTGTGCATCCCTGCCCTCGTTTCATCACGGGTGGGGACGCACACTCTCTATGTGTGTATTGTTTGGGAGTGCAGCACGCACGGGCAGCTCTCGAGGGGGCTGCTTGTGAAATGTGTGAGGCTTTGCCTATTAGAGTGCTGCGCTCCCGGCTGGCGTGCTTTGACGAGCACGGTCAGGCTCGCGTTCCCCAGGGTTCCGGTCCCGCATATGTCGAGGCGATGCGGCGACTGAGATCCTGGGGTTCGCAGCGGGATCTGGCGGAGGAGAGTGAGAATGCTGAGGCATTTTCTCGCTCGCCATCGGCTGGTCCCGCAGCCTCTGAGAGTGGTGTGGGAGCCCGCGCTGCGGTTTCTCCTACCCGCGATCAGGTCCCGGTGCTTGAGCTGTCTACTTCTGAGGAAGGGGACGTGCTCAGCATCGATGCGGACGACCGTGATCTCAGCACGCCATCACGCGGCCTGGGTTATGAGGAGCTGGTGGAGGTTGTGACACGCGCTGTGGCCAGACTAAACATCAGCTGGCCACAACATGAGCAGGAAACGCAAGTCACCAGTAAAATGGACGAGCGTTACCTGCAGCGCAGGTCACAGCCTCACCGCCGGGGTCTGCCGTTTTTCCCTGATCTCCATAAAGAGATCTCGAGAACGTGGGAAAGACCGCATTCGTCCCGTATTTCGAGTCCCAATGTAATAGATTACAGCAATGTTATGGGGGCTCGAGATATGGGATATGGGAAGATGCCGAAGGTGGAGGAGGCTTTAGCGAGCTATCTCTCTCCCGAATCGGCGTCTTCCCTAAAGACCCCGGTGTTGCCTAGTAAGCCCTGCAGAGAGACATCTGCATTGGTGGGCAGGGCTTACATGGCGGCGGGTCGGGCTGGTTCGTGTCTGCACTCAATGGCGATTTTGCAGGCATACCAGGCCGACCTCCTGAAAGATTTGGATGAGGGGGAGGGGCCTACTCCTGAAGATGTCGCGGAGTTGAGGAAGGCCGCAGATTTGTCTCTCCGGGCCACTAGGGAAGCGGCCAGCGCTATTGGCCGCTCTATGGCGGCCATGGTGGCCACGGAGAGGCATCTGTGGCTGAACTTATCCGGAATTAAAGAAAAGGATAGGTCCTTCCTGCTGGATGCGCCGCTTTCGGCTTCTGGCCTGTTCGGCGACGCCGTTAATTCGGTTGTCGACAGGTTTCAGGAGTCGAGAAAACAATCTGCGGCGTTCCAGCAGTACCTCCCCCGGAAAGCGAAGGCCAAATCTAGTAGGGGGGGGCAAAGCAATCAGCCCCAGCCATCAGCCAGCTCCTCCCACAGGGCAGAGCAGAAGGAGAGCGTTTCCTCTAGAGCCCCCCCTCCGGGGTCTTGGCAACAGAGGAAACGCTCCCAAAAACCGAAGTCCTCCAGCCAGAGGGGCGACCTGAGGGACGTCATTCAGGCTAAGAGGACTTCGGAAAAGAGGTCCTAGCCAAGGCAGGACTTCAGAGGGCTGCCCCCTCCGCAGTGAGACAACCGAGGTTGTTCTCACAACGGGGCCCTCTAGGAAAAGATGCAGGTCCGCCGTTAACAGCGCTTCGGGCCGCATCAATTTCCAGCGAAAAGACACCAGAGGCCAGCCTCGAGAGGCTGGTACCCTTAGCAGATTTTGTAGAGGGATGGTATCATCTTCCCAACATATCTCCATGGGTCCTGCAGATAATACGAGTTGGGTACAGACTGCAGTTCGCGCACCGCCCCCCCAAGTTCTCTGGGGTGGTGCTCACTGCGGTGGTCCCAGAGCAGGCTCAGGTGTTGGAACAAGAAGTACAGACTCTGCTGTCGAAAGGAGCCATAGAACGTGTTCTTCCGGTAGACAGGGAGTCCGGGTTTTACAGCCGGTACTTTATAGTTCCAAAGAAGGATGGGGGGTTAAGGCCAATTTTGGATCTCAGGGTGTTGAACCGGTCTCTGAGAAGGTTCAAATTCAGAATGTTGACCATTCCAACAATCGTGAGTCAAATCAGATCCGAGGACTGGTTTGTCACGATAGATCTGAAAGACGCCTATTTTCACATCTCCATCCTTCCTTGTCACAGGAGATACCTGAGGTTCGCTTTCGGGGGCGAAGCATACCAATATCGGGTTCTTCCGTTCGGCCTAGCACTCTCTCCCCGCACATTTACCAAGTGTATGGACGTGGCCCTTGCTCCACTGAGACTTCAGGGGATTCGCGTATTGAATTATCTCGACGACTGGCTTATTTTGGCCCAGTCTCGGGAGATGGCAGTTCGGCATCGAGATGTCGTTCTTGGCCATATTCAAAAATTGGGGTTAAGACTCAATTTGAAGAAGAGTGTGCTAGAACCGTCCCAGGGCACGACCTTTTTGGGAGTCGTGTGGAACTCGATTACAATGCAGGCACGTATGTCTCCCGCACGTATCGAGTCAATTCTGGCGATGGTGTCCAGGGTGAGGCTAGGTCAGGCCGTCACTGTGAAACACTTTCAAAGGATGCTGGGCCTCATGGCAGCGGCATCCAACATTATTCCTCTGGGCCTCCTTCACATGAGGCTCCTCCAGTGGTGGTTGAAGACCAAGGGGTTCTCACCCAAAGGAAATCCGTTCCGTATGATCAGAGTAACGCGCAAGTGCCTTCAGTCTCTGCAAATATGGAAGAAGCCTTGGTTCCTATCCCAAGGGCCAGTGTTGGGGGTGTCATGTCGCCGGGAAACCGTTTCGACAGACGCCTCCCTTACGGGCTGGGGCGCGGTCATGGACGGCCGCTTTACCAGGGGTCTGTGGCAGGACCATCATCGCACTTGGCATATAAATTGCCTGGAGATGATGGCGGTATTCAAGGCTTTGAGGAGCTTCCTCCCAGACATCGAGGGTCGCCACGTCCTTATACGGACAGACAATACGTCAGTGGTGGCCTATCTGAACCGACAGGGGGGACTCAGATC
Source organism: Pimephales promelas (assembly GCF_988280905.1). Lineage (NCBI taxonomy): Eukaryota > Metazoa > Chordata > Actinopteri > Cypriniformes > Leuciscidae > Pimephales > Pimephales promelas. The sequence goes on from NC_142769.1 coordinate 17,281,883, forward strand.
GCGCCCTCTGTGCAAACTGGCGCATCAGATTATCCTTTGGTCCCAGGGAAAGATATTGTCAATAAGGGCAATGTATATCCCAGGGGTTCAGAATCGGGGAGCAGACATCCTGTCGAGGCAGGGGCTGAGGCCCGGGGAATGGAGACTTCATCCGGATGTGGTGAAGTCGATATGGGAGAGGTTCGGACCGATGGAAGTGGATCTGTTTGCGTCTCGAGAGACGTCCCACTGTCCACTTTGGTTCTCCCTCTCACATCCAGCCCCACTGGGGTTGGATGCCATGGTACAGGCTTGGCCGAGGCTTCGCCTGTATGCTTTCCCCCCGATCGCTCTGCTCCCAGGGGTCCTGGAGAGGGTCCGTCAAGAGGGCATCAGTCTACTTCTGGTTGCCCCGAGATGGCCGACACGAGTATGGTTCTCGGATATAATATCACTCCTCATAGCTCCGCCATGGCCGATTCCTCTGAGGAGGGATCTATTGTCTCAGGCGGAGGGCACAATCTTCCACCCTCGCCCAGAGTTGTGGAAGCTGTGGGTCTGGCCTCTGAGGGGGTTCAGTACCTAAATGCTGGCTTATCAGCTGAGGTGGTTGAAACCATACTTAGCTCTAGGGCCCCATCTACCAGGAGATTATATGGCCTCAAGTGGAAGGTGTTTCACACTTGGTGTGGAGAACGAAGGTTGGATCCAGTAAACTGCCCAGTGGCTTCAGTTCTGGAATTCCTTCAGGATCGTTTCTCTGCGGGTCTCTCCCCGTCCACTCTTAAGGTGTACGTGGCTGCCGTTTCGGCTTTCCACGCGCCAGTAGATGGTGGACCTCTGGGGAGGCACCAGTTGGTCATTAGGTTTCTCCGTGGTGCTTGGAGGATGAGGCCGGCGATCAGGTCCAGGGTGCCTGCCTGGGATCTGGCAATAGTTCTGGAAGGGTTGTCCCTCGCTCCCTTCGAACCTTTAGAGTCGGCTTCGCCTAAGGACTTAACGTTGAAAATGGTCTTTCTCTTAGCGATTACCTCTCTTAAGAGGGTGGGAGATCTCCAGGCCCTGGCGGTAACGCCAGCTTGCTTGGAGTTTGCCCCTGGCAAAGTAAAGGCCTTTTTGCACCCGAGTCCGGGCTACGTGCCTAAAGTTCCTTCGAGTACGGCTCGCTCTGTAGTCCTTCAGGCATTCCATCCTCCACCTCATGTGTCGGCGGGAGAAGAGAGGCTTCACTTGCTCTGCCCCGTCAGAGCTTTGAGTGTATACTTGGAAAAGTCTGCTTCTTGGAGAAGATCTGACCAGTTGTTAGTATGCTTTGGGTCACCTAAGAGGGGGCTCCCGGCGACCAAACAAACTATAAGTAACTGGATTGTCCAGGCTATTACTGAGGCTTACAAGGTGCGTGGGGTTCCTTCACCTTTGGCCTTAAGGGCTCACTCGACTAGAGGCATGGCTTCCTCTAGGGCCCTTCTGTCGGGAGTACCTCTGCAGGAGATTTGTGAGGCAGCCGGCTGGGCTACCCCGCATACTTTCATCAGGTTTTACAGTCTCAGCCTTCCCAGTACGCCCGGTGCACACGTACTCGGCCCTTGCTGAGTGCCTAATCAGTTTCACTCTGGGGCGGGTCTGTTCGGTGCGTGGCCTAGTGGGTACTCGTTCCCCAAAGAGTCGATTTTATCGACGCAGTGTTGAGTTCCCTCGATAGGGAACGTCTCGGGTTATGACTATAACCCTTGTTCCCTGAGAAGGGAACGAGACACTGCGTCGTGTTGCCACGCCCCCTTTTCAGACCCTTGAGCGTCTTGCTTCATCGCGAGGCTAGTGTGTGTTGTGACAGCGTCACTTTTATACTTCCGGGTATGCCGTCACATGTTACGTCACGACGCAACACCAATCAGGATTGGATTAGTTTCATTCATACTTCAGAGGCGCACGCTTAGGGAGCGTCCCCAAAGAGTCGATTTTATCGACGCAGTGTCTCGTTCCCTTCTCAGGGAACAAGGGTTATAGTCATAACCCGAGACGTTTTTTTTAATGATGCTAATGATCATGGTCATTTGTTTTTGTTGTCTGTGATTATGGGCAGATTAACACATCTTTTGATCTTCTCCCATCTTCTTCTGGCATTGGCGCTAGACAGCTGAGTGTGCACTTTTCATGACTTAGTTGATACACAAACCAGAAAAAGAGGGGGTTGAGGGAACACAGGATTCAGACGCAGACACGGAGCGAGCGTCTACCTCCTTATACTCGGGACTGCAGGAGACAGACTCGACTGAATTCACATAGCGGGGCCCTAAGTTCAAAACTCAAACAGGCCTTTTATGAAAGAGAATGGTGTCCATGGGGTTCCCCAAAGTGAATAGAATGTTTAATTAGGGTGTAATATAATCTGCGTTAAAGCAAGCATAAAAACATCCTGGCTCCCATCCACCCGATTATATGCCCCATGTTATTTGCAGAGCGATCTCCGCTCACCAAGCTGCAGACCCCGGCAACGGCAAATATTTACGACCTTTATCGTTCCCTGTGGTTTCTCCCAAGTAACAGTTCCAGCGTGCTATGCCTCGTCCAGTCTAAGAGCCCTTTGTTTACTGTTTGAGCGGCGGCGGGGATATAAAACTCTGTCATATCGAGACCTCGCTTCAATCACACAGAAAAAGAAGAAATCCCTCAGACAATCAGCGCTGTGTTTTCCAACGTATCAAATCACAGCAGATATTTCTTACACTAGTTTTGCTTTTTTAAATTCTTAATACATTGTTTTAAACAAAACTCATTCCACCCCCCCAATCAGGTTAAAAAAAATGAGGGAGATTGTGTGGTTATACCACTGAATTACCCACTCTAACTTTACCTCTTTTTTTGGTGTTGTTATTGACTTTCCACACTTCAAATATCAATATCTTCAAGCAAAAGGGAACTGTAAGTGTTAACCAAACGCAAAATAATCCAAAATAAAGTTTAAATTTCCCATTATCAAAATGTTTAGAGAGGCTTAGCCTTTAAAAAAAAATTGTGGTACTAATTAAGATGAGTGGGACAGTCTGAGCTGCTTGGCAGAGATGCAGAAAGTTCAATTCAACAAGAGCCCCATCCATCACCTGCTAAGGAGGAGGAGTCAAAACATTCAAGTCCTTCAATTAACAGGAATGAGGTATTTTTTTTCATATAACAATGAAGACATAATGGCCTATATTAAAGTATACGATAAATCGTAATTCAAACTTTAGGGAAGTAGTTTTCATTGAGTTGGAGACACATTGAGTGCATGTGTGTTTGTGCTAACGCGCAGTGGCTGCCATGGTTGGAGTGTTTATTGACTTGCTTTTGTTGTTGCGTTTTTTCCTCTCTCTCTTTTCATTCCCTTTCGCTTCATTTACGCCGCTGCTGGTAAACAGTCGCCACAGCGATGGAGAGGCCGTCGTTTGGCTTCGCGCTCGGCTCTGAGCTGATTTAGACAAGGCGCCGACAGAGAAAACCACTAATGATTTTGTGTTCGTTAGCTAAACTGGGTCAATTACCGTGCTGAAACAATGTGGCCTGTTAATCAAACTTGAGTCCGATGCACTGGGAACAACCGGAGACACCAAGACAGACAGGCAACGAGAGGTAGAGGCAGAAAAAGAAGAAAACTGCGCTAAAGTACCTTTGTGTTTACAGCATGTGCTCTTACAATGAGGGTCTCATTAGTTTTAGGGGGTAGAGCGCCTTTAGCTCACGGTATGGTTAACATATGTGACAACATGATGATTGGAGAATTTACGGTACACGTGATGCATGTTATTTCAAGTTTTTTTTTTTTTAAATGTGAATCTGTTCTTGTGTGTCTCAGGAAAGGGAATATTTCAACTGAGACGTTAAACCAACACCCTATTTTTACAGCTGGCATCTATTATGTATTGTGGACAATGCACACACAGTCGTGAGATTTAAAGGCTCTGTTCTAGTACAGATGAACTGTACTAATTATGTATGATTGCATTAGGGTCTGGGTTAATGCGCGTGTACGTTAGTCTTTGTGCGTGTACGTGAGTACTCCATACATACCTGGCTGCTCTGTGGGCTGGACGGGTCGTAAGACTGCATGTAGTTCTTGAGGGAGTCGGGTGGGTTGAGGTGCGGTGGGTAGCGGATGGCGCCATGAGAGATGTAGGGCGCTGAGGGGTGGATGCCAGGGCCGGAAAACTGCAGCGGAGAATGCGGAGGTGGACTCCTAGTGGAAATTACTGCACATGCAGAGAAAACAACTACTTTACTAATAGATTTTAATTTGACTACATGTAAATTCAATGAAAGTTTTGCTCATGGGTAATTATCAAGAAGCCATACCACACAAAAAACATAAAACCCGTTCAAGTCATGTCGGAAATGAATATATTTAAGGGCTGAGAGCATGAACATCACCCATAAAGTCATGTCTACCAGTGAGAAATTTGGAATTTTGTTTTTAAGCCCCGAAAGTCGTGTCATTTAAAGAATTATGGTGGAAACAAAATTGTATTTCTCATAAACAGTTACAGTGGTACTGATGATAATCAAATACTATTGTCTCAAATATATAAAATTAATATAAATATCACGTTAACACATAACATGCAAAATCTTGTAAATCATGCTGGATATACTGTACACTCCAACATAGTAGGTGGTGATATTTCACCGTAACCTGGTTGTTGTGATAAAAATTTAAAAAAAAAAAGAAGATGAATCAGTGTGTAGCTACTACTGCCGCACAAAATCATATCATATATGACAGATGTACATAAAGACAGTGAAACATTTGCGCCTGAAAAAGTTAGCTCGCCAGTGTGGGAATTTTGTGGATTCCTTTAAACGACGGCCTGTTAGAGAGCTCAGTCTAAAGGAAGTGCAAATCATCAGTTAGATTTTGGCTCATTGTATATGTTACAATTTCTCTCTGCCTTGCATTTTGAGTTTGATTCATGCTTGTATTTTACTAGGCCTAACATTATTTTAGGAGAAATTGAAACAGAAAGACAATGAAATTGCCCATTTAAGATTACAATAAAAATACAACAATCGAACTCATACAGTAAGTAGAAAACTTTGAGGAGAGCTTTAATAGCGTTCAAAATGTTCAGTGGTTGTAAGAAGGTTTGCTTGAATCAGGGAAGGATTGTGAGAAGTATTTTTTAGAAAAGTAATACCACTATGGCCAACGGTGGTCAGTCCTGGGTGGTGGTGCTGGGGGAAGGTGCTGAGTCGAGGTGAAGAGTCCTGTGGAGATGTGGGACTGAATAATGTCTTCTCTGGCTTCTTCATGCTGGGAGAGGACATGTCTGCTGAAGAAAAAATGTTAAAAAAAATAGACAGGGGATGTCAGATATTAACAATGTAAGAAAGTATTAACAATGTAAGAAATCAAAATCTGGGATGAGCAGAAAAAAAAAAAAACTTAATTGACTAGGCGACTAAATCTTTACCAAAATTACTGAACTGAGCATTCAAAAAAAGTCAACAACATAAGAACACACTCTTTTGACATTTTCACGTTTTCTTATGCTGTTTCTCTTTCACGTCCCCTCTCAGTAGTGCGATGCAGTGTATCATCTATCTTGTTGGATTGTTCAAGAAAAAAGATTAACTTCATATCTAATTCCAAGAGACAAAAAAACAAAAGTCTCTTCATCAGCAGACATGGAGGAGACATAGTGCTTGGCCTGTATGTCTATGGCGCTCCTCCCTGACAATCATAGATGAGATGAGAAAACGGAAAAGAAAGGGAGGCAGACGCAATAAAAAATGAAATTAGGAAAAGTGAGGGAGGTGGAAGAAAAGAGAACAGCTAGCTAATGACATATCTGCAAACACTTCTCATGATGTGTATTCTGTCTTGAGATTCTGTTTGGATATGCACAGTTGCTTTAGATGAATAAATCAATCACGACTACGTCTCTATATTTAACTTCATAATGCTCTCTCTCTCTCTCTCTCTCTCTCTCTCTCTCTCTCTCTCTCTCTCTCTCTCTCTCTCTCTCTCTCTCTCTCTCTCGAAGGCAGGAAAAAGGTAAATGATCTTGACTCAAATAACACAAAGGCATTGGAATGTAGGGGGATTCCATGTGTCTGTGTGTCCTATTCAGGGTCCCAAATTTCCTAAATGACTGTTTACCGCTACTGCCAATGACAAGACAATTGAGAACATTGTGCTGCCAAAGATTTCCTAACCATACAATGTAATTTTGCAGTATTTTTTTTTTAATCTATTTAATTGCATTTTAAAATATTCAAATATATACAGTATAAAAAAAGACACATTAGGGTTGTGAATTGTTGAACAAGGCACTCATAAATCATTTTTATAAACCGATATGATCAAAAAGAAAGTTTACACAGAAAAACCTAACATGACTCCACAACTATACTGTAAATAGGTATTGCAATAGTTTTATAGACAGAATCTATAGATAAACCTTTCAGTAATAGTCTAGCTTTATATGCTATGGTTTTGAAACATGAATTATTTTTTCTTAAACACATTTTTGACTGCATTTTCCTGTTTCAACATGTCTGTATTTAGCATATGGCTTTCGAATAATATTTTGTCATCACACCTGTTGCAACAGAACATTGAAAAAAGAGGAAGAAAAAAAAGCTGTTAGAAGGCAGGATTGTTCTCCCTCAGGAAAATCTATGCGTGTGTTTAAGGAAAGAGGGAAGGAAGGAAGAAGAGAATGAAGGTGGGTGGGATATAGAGAGTAAGAAGGTGACAGGAGGAGAATTTGCTCTCCCAAAAGCCTTAAAAAAGCACAGAAAAAAAAGGCATGTTTTGTATGTATGCATTTACCAGGGAATGACTACACACACATCTGAAGAACACAAATTGATATATTCATTTTTTTCAAGCATACCAGAGAAAAAGAAATGGAGAGAGTGAGAGACTTGCAACTTTATCGAGGCAGTGGCCATACAATGACATTGTCTTTTCACAAAGTTGATTTGATATGAAATTATGAAGGTATTTTACTGGCGAGAGTGTGTGTGTGTTTCTGTGCACATGAGGAGTAGGCTTTGGCTGAGACAGTTTCCTTTTGTCAAGACCTCATATGGCTTTAATATTCATGCTTCGCTCCTTCTGATATGGCTTTTACAAAACAAACCATTTTCTCATGAGCTCTATTCTACCCCATCCCCCTCTTCACTCCATCTTTCACAACAGCACATCAGCAAAAGTCCGCGTCGGGGGGGTAGTAATAATAAATCGACCAGAAAATCGACCAAATTAAGATCATTTTTTAGTCATTATTTAGACACAGACTTGAGGCTCTAATTTTGTATCATATTATTTGTTTCCAAAAGAACCAAACTAAATTAACCTATTAAATTGACAGCCCTAACACAAGAAACAAAAACGAGTGCATGACAAGAAAATAAGACATAACATTTATGTACAGTGGAATGTGTCCAGCTGAATGAGTATGGAAAGTAATTACAATTAAAGACTTTTTTTTGTTGTTGTTGTTGAAATAGCTGAGTGTTGTATTTTTTAGTGCTCAAATTCTCCCTTTCCCTCTTATACTGGCCACCTGTTGGTCGTCAAGGGACAAGCTCAAACAGACGCTGTCACACCTGCCTGTTTCTCTCTCTCTTAACACACACACTGTACAAAAACTCTCTAGACTACATGCTAAAATCTACATTTTTCACACGGAAAGTATTTTTTATATCTATTAAAACTAAAATATTTTAGCTAAGATCTGAACCGAATGCTGGGTGACAGTCATGTGAGCGAATGAGTAACAAGGGTAACTAATGGTGCGAACAGAAGATCTCTCCTTTCATTCCTTGCCACACACCCCTCCCCCCTCCATCCCATCTGGGTCTGGTGTCTGAACTGAAAGGTCACAACCCTGCTCTGACCTTTAACACACCCATTTTAGAGATCAGGTCAAGTTCAATAGTTGCCACACGCCAGACAAATCCCCCTTTCTGAAGGAGGAAACATGCCTAATCAAATACCAATGCAGACAGGAAACCAGGCTAGTCTAATCTACATCTGACAGATTTAAACAGATTTATTGTTTTTTTTTCTTTGCTAAAATTACGAAAACTATCGTGGGGATTTTGTCTAAAACATTTGTAAAATGTATTTAAAGTACTTTAAGTTGTTAATAGATTTAATGTCTATTAACTTAGGCTAAAAACATTAAATTAGGCTAAAAAACAGTCCTTTAGACGTAGCTATTAAACTACAAAAGGATGAAACCAGACCCAATACTAACACACACATTTTGCCCACACAAAACAAGACTGAACAGTTCCACCCTGTGAAAATGTGACACTTCTCCTTAATAAATGATGTCTTATCGAAGGTTCCAATCAAAATATACAGCAGGACAACCTGCTCTTTCTTTCTAGTTAAACTGCATAGCGCACAGGAATGAAAATCTTCACCAAAACCTAAAATTTATGGACACATGAGGCTCAACTAATGCAAAAAGTTGAGATTACATTCTATTTACTCATTGTGTGACTTTACAAAAAAAATATTGCGTTATGCTTCCATAAATTAAAGGAGAAAAATAAATAAACGCCAGTGAAGTGAAATTTTGTACCACTAAAATGTTCAAATGGTCATATTTCAGAACATCATTATTGTTGCAGAAGTGTTAGAAAGACAGCCGAGGTTATGAGAATGCCACAGGCTGATGCTGACTGATGTGTTTTGCTCAGTTTTGCATGAAGACTGAGTTCACGAAGTGCTGCAAGAATGAAGACCAGTTTATCAACATCACACTTTACTGAGAACTGAAGAAAGGGGAAAATCACACTGAAAAGATCTTCACACAGAGGACATAGAGAGAGGGAGGGTTAAAAGAGAGAAACAGTGCTGAATAGCTCTTAGTAGTGCATAAATAGAGAAAATGAGCTTAATGCTCACATGGTAATGAAATCAGAGCAAGTCTTGACCATGAACAGTCTCTCTCACCTTGGTCTCTCTCATGCCAGGGTCTGCTGGCCGGTGAACTGGGGGATGGGTAGAAGTCTGGTCCGGTGGGACTAGTCTCCATACTGTCCTCTTGGATGGTCTTAGGCCGCTTACTGCAGAGGACAGAAGAACATGCATTCATCTGACTGATCTACACCAATCTGTGCCGTGACATTGATTAAAATATAACCAATATATTGCCTTTAAGGGATATTTTAATGAACTTTGACGCAAGCTAACTCTAAATGTAACATATTGTGGGGCAAAATTTAATTAATAGATTTAAACATAGCATACACAGACAAAACTGTTTTAATTTAGCTTTAGAATAGTGTTTTTCTTCAAATATTTTCTTAAAATAAAAACACTGCTTTTGTTGTCTTTGTTTAGCTGATCTTTTGTGAAGCTGATCTTACACTGAAGACAACAAACAGGTTTAATAATGTATGTGTTTGAACATGCATGCTAACCTGCCAGGAGGAGATGAGAGGGACCGGTGTAAACTCACTCCTGAGTTCAGTTCTTGATAATATGGCTGACTTGGCATGTCAGCCATAGGGAAGTTCACTCCTGAACCCTGTGTGATAGGAGCTGGTGAGACGTAAAAGAAAGAGAGACAGTGTTTAGGGATAGGTAGAAATGTCGAGTAACTAACGTCATTTTGGCATAAAGAGTCAATCAACTAAATCACGTTTAACGCACTCTTTCTGGCTCTCAGTTAGAAGCTGTTATTCAGGGCAGAATTTGCATGAAGGCAAACCCAAACATGTAGCTGTAACTCAATCTAAGAGAGAACAGCCGTAGGGGCTGTAACAGTATGAAGTGTGTCAGAGATATCATATCTACAGAGAAACCACAAGAGCCAGAGCACCGTTCAGCGGTCTAACCTCTGTCACTAGCCTCTTTGTTTACATACAATAGCATGACAATGCTAGTTTGGTCTTTCATGAACAGATACTGTAGCTCTAAACCTACTATTCCTTAAAAATATAAACATACCTTTCATAATATGCTGGTGATTTATAAGCTGGCTAATGTACACTGTAGCACCGAAGCACACCTACAGTATCATTGGCAGTATCTGTGTTTATAAGGCAGTGGTTTTGGTTTCAAGGGAGCACATGTACTGATAACATACATTTCATGTTATAAGCTATAAGTTGCTCTGAATACAAATATATGCCAAATGCAAAAAAGTACATTTTATATTACATTACTATGGAAGCTTGTTTCCGCCACTGAATAAAAAAATAAAATAAATAATTGCGACTTTTTTTCTCACAATTGCGAGATAAAAAGTCCGAATTGCGTGGTATAAAGTCGCAATTGCGAGATAAAAAGTCAGAATTGCGAGATATAAAGTCGCAATTGCGAGTTATAAAGTCAGAATTGCGAGATAAAAAGTCAGAATTGCGTGATATAAAGTCGCAATTGCGAGTTATAAAGTCAGAATTGCGAGACATAAAGTCAGAATTGCGTGATATAAAGTCGCAAAGCGAGTTATAAAGTCAGAATTGCGTGATATAAAGTCGCAATTGCGAGTTATAAAGTCAGAATTGCATGATATAAAGTCAGAATTGTGAGATTTAAACTATTCTGATGGGGGAAAAAGAATTGGCCTAATAAGTCGCAATTGCGAGTTTATATCTCACAATTCTGAGAAAAGATGTCAGAATTTCGACATATAAACTCGCAATTATGTGTTATAAAGTCATAATTGCGAGATGTAAACTCGCAATTGTGAGAAAAAAAGTCACACTTCTGTCTTTTTTTCTCAGAATTGCGACTTTATATCACACAATTCTGACTTTATATCTCGCAATTCTGACTTTATATCTCGCAATTCTGACTTTATAACACACAATTCTGACTTTATATCTCTCAATTCTGACTTTATATCTCGCAATTCTGACTTTATAACACACAATTCTGACTTTATAACTCGCAATTGCGACTTTATATCACGCAATTCTGAGAAATAAAGTCAGAATTGTGAGATATAAACTCGCAATTGTGAGAAAAAAAGTCAGAATTGTGAGAAAAAAAGTCAGAATTGTAAGATAAAAAGTCACAATTCTTTATTTTATTTTTTTATTCAGTGGCGGAAACAAGCTTCCATACATTACATTATCTATTATATTATTGTATTTAAGTTTAGAAATGTGATATTATTTCCAATCATTAATCTGGAAGATTCTGTTTAGGGGCGGTGTTACAGTAGTAGATAGAAAATATAATTAGCTTTGTAAAAAAAAAAAAAAAAAAAGCATTAGTCCTGTGTACAGTCCTGATAAGGATTGGTGTACAAACTGGCTGTTGTATAACATATGTATGTATATATTATAAAACCACAAACACATGGCTAAAAAATATTCTTACTGAATTAATATGCAAGGCTTGTGTTTAGTGTTAATTTCATATACACTATATACGAAGAGTTCAGATGCAAAAGCCTCTAAATGCCATTTGAAATTTTCTTCTTTAATGATGATTTTTTTTAAAACTTGTATATTTAAGTTCAGTAATTTCACTTAAATAACAATTAATAGGTAATCTTCATTGCCATTTAAGTGAAATCACTGAACTTAAATATACAAGCTTGATAAAAATCATCATTAAAGAAGAAAATTTCAAATGGCATTTAGAGGCTTTTGCATCTGAACTCTTCATATATATATATATATATATATATATATATACATTTAAAAATGTCTCTTTTGCAGTAGTTTAAGGAGATGTGTCATGAAGTTTTAGCAGAGTTTGTCTTTTCATGTATGACATGATATGACCTGAGGCTCTGAGGTGCAGGAAACACATAAAAAATGGTTGTCAGTCTCTGCTGGCACTGCGCCAAAGACCAGCTGCCACCACATGAATGCAGGTGAGCAGGTATGACATTTGTTCTAGTTAATATGAGCACCCACAACAATATATACAGTGTTCACTTTAACCTCATCTGAACTGCATTACAGAGCAACACAATGCTCATTAAATTATCCATTTTAAACCCTAAGTGTGCAATAAACTGTCAGTGTGTTCAAGTGTTGACAGACCTTCCATTGTTCTGCTGTTTTTTGGTACGTGCCGTATACTTCAGGTAAGTCGTATATATGGCTGTAGGATCATAGAGGCCACAATGATGGCAGTGTGTGTGTATGTGGGACAGATCGAGAGCGTCGTGTTACATTTAGGTGTGACATGGATCAGTTACAGCGTCACCAAGTGCATCATACACCCTTATGGTGAATATGAGTGTCTTTGTGTGTGTGTGTATATGTGTGGAGGGTAAATGTGAGTGTGTTTTTCAGACCCTGATAAACCCTATGGCAATTAGTACAAATCTTGCCTGAGGGCAAAATTGTCCTCAGCTATCAAAGAGAGGTTCTTTTTTGGAACATCTGTCATCCTCTCTGATGAGAACAGGCATGTCTACACAAACTACTGTATGCTTGTGCACCAAAACTTGTGAACACACACACACAAGACCCACTAGACTGGATTTTCCACAGATGTTCTGGGCAAGTCCCTCCCTTGCTAAATCAGGAATGCCTCAGCATAGACATAGAGCATGCTGGTTTTGTTGCTCTGTATGTTTACTTAGCTATACTTGTGGGTTGAAGCTGACGCAAGAAGTTAGAAAAAAATCCCCTTGGAGACAACCTCCCTAAATTCATTTGTAGAATATATATAAATGCAAAGAAATATAATCCTAACACTCATTTAAACATTCAGATCCCTTCTAAAAACGCTAAATATTTTATTTTTTAAACTAGGTTATGGGTTTAGTAGATTCATATTTATACTAGTAAAAACTAAAGTCCATGGTGTGCCCTCATTTATTAAGATAAATGTGTTTTTATAGGTTTAGCTATATTTTAAGACCCATTTTTTTTTTAAAATGTCCCAACACATTTAGTGAAACTTTTCAAATAATCTACTTGCCAGGACATATGAAGTGGTTCACACTATTTGAAGGCCATGTTTACATAAAATCTACTGATTTCAACAGATTTATCTAATGAGTAGGTTCAGAGGCAGATCTACTGTACAGAGGTGGTATGGGATGGCAACTGGCATCCTAAAAAAAAAAATTGTCACCCAATCTGGCACCCAGTATAAAATATAAACATAAGCAATTTCCTGTACTGCTTTTCAGTAGTGCAGCAGCATTTGATGAAAAAAAAAAAAAAAAAAAAAAAAAGTGTACCACAAAATAATGGGAAGAAAACAAATTTTTCTATAAACTGTCCCTGTGGGTTGCACACACATGGACCATTCCCTGTGTAGACAGCTTCATTAAAAATGACTCTTATGAATCAGTTCTTAGTGAGTCAGAAACACACATCGCAACCAGTGTAGCCCTGTTTATCCATTTGTTCATGAATCTGAAGATGTATGCTTCTTGGCAGAGGTTTTCTGAGAATCTAATCTTGTCCATATATGACGTGAGTGAATTATATAAATGCCCGTTTCACTTTTATAATGAATATAGACTTTTTTGCCATCTGATAATAAAATTAAATTAAATCAATAAGGAGATCCCAATCATGGAAACTGACAGCAGAGTTGGGTAAGAATCTAATCTTAATTAACTAGATTGAAAAGTTTAAAAGACACATTTGTTGTTGGCTTGCCTTTTTTTATTATTAAAAATAGTTTGAAGTTAGGTCAGAATAGATACATAGATGATCTGAGTGTTCAAGTGTTGCTGTTGTTCAATTGTGCAATTCGACCTAAATAACTTTTAGACAGAATAGATTTCACATAGCAACCATTTCACATATTCATGAAAATAAATGTCTATGTCAGGCCAAAAATCTACAATAACTATGCAAGGATATTTGCTTTGGTGTTGCTGCCTAATAGTCCTCATGCTACTCATTAATATTTTTTCTAGATCCTTCCAGAGTAGGTTTATGCATTTGCAGTATCTTTACCTGTATAAAATATAAATCCATGTACTTGTTTAAAATTGTATAAAACCCTGCGTCTACGAGATGCCCTCACTAACATACAGTAGTGAAACCAGTTTGTGTATGTGTGTGAGTGTGTGTGTGCGCATGTTTAGAGAGAGAGAGACTTACTTCTGGATACTCTCACCAGCTCCGAAACACTAAAGACCCCTGATTTAATAAAGCTCTCTTCCAAGTAAACTGTGGGAGACAAAAGCATTTTCTTCAGACACATGTCCTTACTTAACACATACACATGAGGACATTTCAAATGCTGTGTGTTTGGTAAGCAGGCATCAGAAAACATTTTAGTTTCCACATAGATTAAACAAATCTTTAGTCCTCGTCTCAATCTATTTTTTAGTTTCAGGGACTGTAACAAAACTAACTGTGACTTGTATTATGTACAGACTAGAGATAGATTAGGGTCAGAGAAAGCCAACTAGTACATAACACTGCATTCCAGACTTGAGCCAAAAAAAGGCCAGCCCCACAGGGTCAGCCTCCTAGAGCATGCCAGGAAAATTCAAATCTTTCCCACAATGCATTGCAAAGCCCAACAGGATGGCTTGTGTTATATTAATGGCCATTTCTGCTTTTTTCTTGCAAAAATCACAGACATGAAATGGTTGGCTTTCATATTCTTATCAAGTAAGCCTGTTTTGGTATAATTTCTCTAAAAAAGCAAAAGAGTTCAACTAGAAGACAGGGTAGGTTTTTTTGTGGTACTGGAAAGGAAAATTAAAAAATAAAGGAAAGTTTAGCTTTAATTCACAGCTGCTAATTAATTACATGACATATATTTATAGTATAGTATAGTATAGTATATATATAGTAGTATATATTATAGTATAGTTTATTTGAGACCTGGTTTGGTTTGAACTGATCAGTAGTTGTACAGTAAGTTGTTTCAGTGGCAAATGACAAGATAAATATCCGTTTCTCTTCTCTGAATATGAGTTATAGGCCTACAAGTACAGCTTATTTCAATTTACAAATATATGTACACAAAAACACATACATCTCACAAACTCATGGGTCCCACACCTTTTGATAATTTAATTTTCATTATGTTTTTTTTCTAGTCATTTGTGAATGATTACTAGATTAGATTTTCATGAATTTGTTATTTAAATTAAATAAAACGTTTTTATCATTGTATAATTACTACTCTACATTTCTAGCTGATGAAATAATTCAAAGGTGCCCTAGAATGTGAAATTGAATTTATTTTGGCATAGTTCAATAACAAGAGTTCAGTACATGGACATGACATACAGTGAGTGTCAAACACCATTGTTTTCTCCTTCTTATTTAAATCTCGTTTTTGAAAAACACCCCTGAAAAATAGGCGAATCTCTAAACAACACCGACTATGATGCAACAGTCGGGATCATTAATATGTGCGCCTCCAAACATTTGCATATGCCAGCCCATGTTCAATGCCAGGTAGAACTGCGCAGCCGAAGCATAGCAGTTGCTCAATGTTTGGATGTACACATGAACACAAAAGTATTTTTTAGTTCCCTTCATCTGAGCCTCTGATGAAACAATGGCTTAATTTTATTTTCTCTGGAAATGCGCCGAAACATTTCACCGACGACTGTTTCCTCAACTTGGGCCAACACAGAGCTGGCCTCGATGAACGTCTGAAAATAAATCGGTCGAGCTACCAAGCAACAATTTCTGATATGGAAATGTAACAATTTCTGATGTGCAGATACTAAATCTTTCTCTCAAAATCATTCAAATACTGTTTTTGCATCAGTAAGTCAAGCTAGTGACTAAAATATCAACTTCACATCGTTTCTTTTAGTAGGAAGAAAAAAACGTATTTTAATTGTGAATAAATTATATAAAGAAAGAGTTCAAAGAACAATCTTTCCACACAGCGTGAGTTTATCTGGACACTTGCCAAATCAATGACGCACGTTACACTGCACAACGAAGCTCTTACTGTACATACTCATCTTGTTTGCATTGGTGACAGCATTAGAGAGAGTGCAGAAACTGTATTGCAATGATAAGATCTTCTGCTGTCATCTGCTTGATCAATGGCCATCACAGCAACATTTTATGTGATGGGAGAGATCTAAATACTTTAAAAACTTCTCACGATTCGTTAATCTTTATAGCTGTAATAGTAAAAACATATAATAGCTGTAATAAAAGTATTCGACAAAGTTTCACATTTGCAAGCATGTCGACCAATCACAGCCATGGCCGGTTACACTGAATCCCACAGCAGACACTCCCCTTCAAACAGAGCGTTCAAATCAGAGACTAAAATCAGGCTGGAAAAATGCCTTTTATTTCTAAATTATGACTATTTTTGATTAAAAAATACTAACATTATAAGGGCAACCCAGAAAACATTATAAAATAATAGAATAGCCCCATTAAGGCACCTTTAAGAAGTGAGCATAACTCAAAATATTTTTAGATTGTCCATGTCTTTGGGAACCCTAAAACAATATAATCAAAATGAAATAAACAACCATCTAACATAGAAGTCATACAGGATTTATCTGTCTTTATGGGGTGTCATTATTATGGGTACACCAGAACCTGGTAATAGTTTTATGTGCATTTGTGCATTAATGTATTACGTTGACATACCTGGAGGGTTCTTGCCAGGCTCATTGTTGCTTGGACTTCCTGACTGTTGAGAGTCTGAAAAGACAAATAAAGTTGGTGGATTAAAACACAAACCCCAGAAAGAACAGTAGGACTACAGATGACAGTACTGCACTTCACTCTAATTTATCATCCACTTGGCAGTGTTTTCCAAAGTTTGTTTAGCTGCTTTGGTTTTGTTGACATTAGGAAATGAGGAAAATTCAGGAAAAAAAAAAAATCAAACAACAAACAATAGGATCCAAAAGACCACATTTTACATTTTAACCTGGAAAAAAAAATTGGAAAACTTTAAGATTTTACAACATGGAACATCACTGGTATAAACTGAGAAAAAATGATTTCCGTTTCTGCAAATTTGTGACCATGTGTGAACTCTTTGTAAAAAAATGGTCAGATGCTCTTTGGATCATCACAAAGCATGCTGAAGAACATGATCATCAGGTTTTATACATCATGCAGATTGATTAAAGCAAATAGGCAACAAACCCAACACAAAGAAATAACTTGGTACAGGAAACACCCTGAAAAGGAAACTACAGTTTCTGGGTCCTGACAGGACAGGCCAGATGTGTGCAGTTACATGCTTGTTTCTTTCAGTGAGAGGGGACGGGAGAAGAAAAGAGGAAGGAAAAAGAAGGATTTAGGAACAGGTAAAGGCAAAGCTGAAACGTGCCTCAAAAGTAAAATGGAGATACAATACACACCCCACCTTGAAGAGCATGAGCAAAGAAGAGGAGTAGGGGAGGAAAAGACTCATTCCTGCCATTGATGTGTGCTTTAAGTGTTGACATAATTAATGATGTTACCTTACAAAACCTTTAGGAAGACCCTTCCTTGATCCTACAGTGCTTGCATTATCCTAGTCTTTTCAGGAAGTCATTTAATAATCTGCTTATTTCAAGATCCCACCAAGCAACATATTAGGGATTTGTTGCTATAAAAATTCTGGACGATAACAATAAACCGATAAATATAATCATGTTATAGACGATTTTAATATCCTATGCGATTTAATTAATAAAACCCAATGAAATCAATAGCTTTAAATTGAATTTAGGTATTGCAACATTCTATTGTATAGGAGGAAAATGCTTTTTTATATTACATTTAGATTGCTTTTGCTGTCATCTAACATTTATTTAAATGTAAAAAAAAGAATAAATGAGGTTGTGCAAATAAATATCTACCAGATGATCTATATATTCAATATGGATTGATATTTATAATAATCAAGCAATCATATAGGCCGATAACCAATATAATACTAAAACATCCCACATGCTTAAACAATAAGGCATTTCTGTTTTATTGTTTTGTTTTTTTACCTAAAAGTTGCAATAAAACTCCTTTTAGTTAACCCACCAACTCAACACTGAAATCGGACAATGCAATTATGATGGCTAAATATATTGGCTTTTAGTAAATAAATGTGGGGGAAAATAGAGAAAATTAGCTGGAACATTACTCTTGTTCCTTCCTAAGCTTCATTTCAGAAGTGAAAGTTAAAAGGGGAGAGAAAGAGATAGAGAGATGGGAATAAATCCCACCCCCCTCAGAAATGACCATTAAACAGAGCTGCAAAAATGGAATGTTCTTGGCTTCAGCTCAACAATGACAAAGAAAGGGAGGGAACACCATATATTAAGAAGAAAAAAGTCTGGAGAAAATTAAGATAGAGCCAGAGGAGGAGAAAAATCCCCACTCATGGTTTGTCCTGTGCATTTGTTAGAAATTAAGAGTTATTTCTGCATTAAGCTCCGACTATTTTTTCCCCCCCACATAATAAGTAGTGTTTGAATCATGAAAGCGTATTGGACCATTGGCCAACAGCTGAGTTTTTGATTGGACAGAAGCAGGTTGGCATTGTGACAGTGCCCGTTCCTATGCCAACTACCCTCCCCCTACAATTTACAAGCAAGTTCTACACCATCCATCAGTCTGCTGACATCCAAAACATCTACTATACCGATGTTCCAAGAGAGAAAACAGAAATGGAGAGAGGTAAAGGAATAATTTGCATCTCTAAGTACAATCTTGCATGGATGTTGAGTGATTAAACACAGGTCACATCAATAGAGCAGATAGCACACACTTTTAAACAGCTCCAGACACACTGCTACGGCACACAAAGAAATAAAGAAACCATGGCTAATTTCAGGAGGATATTCAATATTTTTGTAATAAATATAAAATAAAGTTTACATTTTTCCATAATACGTAATACCACATCTACAAGCGCCAGCTCTTTTGTAAAGTTTAATATGGCATATATTGTACACTCACTGGCCACTGACTTTATTTAGACTCACTGGTATACCTTGTTCAACTGCTCATTAATACAAACATCTAATCATCCAATGGCAGCAACTCAATTCATTTAGGCATGTAGACAAGATGATAGGTCAAGACTATCTGCTGAAGTTCAAACTAAGCATCACAATGGAGAAGAAAGGTGATTTAAGTGACTTTCAACATGGCATGGTTGTTGGTGCCAGACGAAAATGCTTCCTTGATGCCAGAGAATGTCCAGACTAGTTTAAGCTGATAGAAAGACAATTTTAACTAAAATAGCCACTCGTTACAAACGAGGTATGCAGAAGAGTATATCTGAACACACAACGTGTCGAAACCTTGAAGTAGATGTGCTACTGAAGCCACTCTAGGGGGGAAAAAACAGGAAACTGAGGCTACAATTAAAAACTGGATAATAGAGGAGTGTAAAAACATTGACTGGTCTGATGAGTCTTGATTTCTGCTGCGACATTCAGATGGTAGGATCAGAATTAAACAACATAAAAGCATGGAGTAAACATGTATCAACGGTTCAGGCTGCTGCTGGTGGTGTATTGGTGTAGAGCATATTTTCTTGGCCCACTTTGGGCTCCTTAGTACCAATTGAGCATTGTTTAAATGCCACAGCTTACTTGAGAATTGTTGCTGACCATGTCTATTTCTTTATGACCACAGTGTAACCAGCAGATTAACGCACCACAACGCGTCACAAAGCTCAAATGATCTCAAACTGGTTTCTTGAAGATGGCAATGAGTTCACTATACTCAAATGGCCTCCACAGTCACCAGATCTCAATCCAGTAGAGCACCTTTGTGATATGGTGTAATGGAAGATTTGCATCATAAACCGTTTTTCTACCGTTGGGCCGAATGGTTCTAAAAACAGTAAGGAACAGTTCCAGTTATGTTTCCACTTGAAGGGCACGATTACAAACCATTCTCCACCTGAAATTCTCAGCAGGGTTAGCTAACCATGCTGGTAGAATGCGTGTTGTGAGGTTACCACTCAGGATTGGTCACATGTCTGTTTTTTTTTTTTTTTGCCAACCAGTTTCTCTGTAGCTGACTATTTGAGCAACGTAAACACAAATTAATAATAAATTAAAAGAAATATCTGATCATCCTCCATGAAGTAATAGTTTTCTTATATCATCAGTAAACCTTTGCATTACCAAGGCAACGACTGACACATTTGTATTACAATCCAAAGAGCTCCGTTATCAGCCCCAGTGGAAAATGAAACCATATCCGTGCCGGCAGGGCCGGATCGGCACGGAATGGAATAATTAAGCAAAGAGAAAGGTTTCACCCAACAGTAGAAAAGTGGCAAAAAATGTACAGATGACAAATCTGCAGGTACTAAATGATGCAAAGAATTAAGGCAGTTCTGAAGGCAAAAGAAGGCCCAACCTGGAACTAGTAAGATGATAATAATGTGTGTGTGTGTGTGGCTGTGTATGTGCGGCTGTGCTTTACACATGGTGGGGCGTTTGAATAAGCAACCGATGGTTCGCTCTGAAAATAAATATCTATAAGCCACACATCACACATTTAAACAGTTTGGCCAGGGCAGTGCTGTATATGTGTGTGCGCGCTTGTGTATAAGAGAGAGACAGCTCCCAGAAACACTCTGAGCTTCTCCAAACACAACAACCCTTGGCACCCAACATCCCTGCCACTTGTTTAAACAAACAAACTGTCCGAGGAGAGAACATGGAAGAGAGAGGGCAGACTGAGGAGGGGAAAATGAATCTTTCCTTTCTTTGTGCAGTTGCCCATGAAGAAAGTATGGTATAACAATTTTTATCTGATGAAAATGTAGACTGTGTGCCCATGCTATACTCTTTCCCATCATGATAGGGTGCCCTTGAGTAGTTGCTAGAGCATTGCAATACAGTTCCTAAGGTCTTCTGAGTGGTCTGTAGCATGTTAATATACTGTTGTTAAGGTATTCTTAGTGTTTGCCAGCGCATTTCTATCTGGCCCCCTAAGAGTCCACTTCCAAATCCAATGACATTCTGCACTCTAAAACCCTATGGGATATTTAAACCGATTTTATCATTCGCCAGGTGAGAATCAAAAGTCTGATGGTAAGAAAAGCAGTAGCAGAGTTCTCCTTAAAGGCTGTGACACACAGAGCCAACATCAACAAACTAGTAGCAACAAAAGCCATCTGTGTTGTCGCTTTGTGTAGTCTGTTTTTGGGCCAAAAAAATCATTTTCGAATACACCACAAAGACTACAGCCAACGGCCAACTAGCACATGTTCCGTTAAAAGAAATAACTTTCCATAACAGTAGGTGGCGGTAGTCTATATACGTTATTCAAAAAGGGAAACTAGGACTGTGGATTTTGAATATGAAACATGTTGTTCAGTTGGTCTTCACTTTCTTCGTTCTGGCACCAATTCAACATGCTCAATTGGCCGAAAAGTTGCAGACGGTGAACGACTAGTGCCAATGCTGCGGGACACACAGCAAAAACTGGGCCGATAGACCCTAAATGATGGCACTGGCTGGTGGCCGAATGTTAGATTGGTGTGTCACGACCATAAAATGCCACACAATCTGAGCTCATGTAACTTCAAATAGGGACAGTTCACCCCAAAAAAATTCAATTCTGTCAATATTCACTCACCCTCAAGTCATTCCAAAAGTGTATGTCATTGTGTCTGCTGTGTAATATAAGATGATATATAAAAATGGCTCTTTTTTCCTATACAATGGAAGTCAAAGGGCACATTTTAATAATGTAAATGATGACAGAATTTTCATTTTATGGGTGAACTACATTAAGCAACATTATGCTTTTCTTGGTGACTAAAAATCTAAGACGAAGACATTCGATCTAAGATCATATCCACATGAATAAAAGCAAGATGAGCTCATCGCGGATCGCTTGAACTTCATAAATATGATGCCCTAATGTATCCTCGTGCCACCTAATCTACTGGATAGCATCCATACAGCTGTCACAATTATACCCTCAGCACTTCTGCCACCTGCAATGTAACGTGATGTTATTCTGCGGGAAGAATACCTCCAATACCTGAATCTGGGATCTATGAACCCAAGCACACACACTCACACTTGGCTCCGTCCCCATGTAACCCAAGCAGCCTCTTGTCTTTGTTTTGAGCGTGGTTGAGAGCTATCACATACTTCAGCAACTTTAATTCACTGTATCACACCCCCACCCCGCACGCGCAAACGCACACGCAAACAGACCTGCCGCGTGCACACCGTCGACATTTCAGGAGGAGGCGTCTGGCAGCCATTTTAGAAAGCTGCACACATATACTGTCATACTTGCCAAAGAAACCAGGCCCGAGCCAAGAACGCTCTCTCTCTTTCACTCTATCCTGAATCCTGAGCCAAGCAGAGGGAGGGAGAGTGAGAAAAAGAGAGAGAGAGAGAGAGAGATAGGCAGCAGAGAGAACCAGAGAGGTAGACATATCTTCTAATTATGGGCAGTCCTGGCCCAAATGTTTTGAACTGTACAGCTGCAATTGAGTAAATATTGTGTGTGGCTGAGTGACACCCAGCGATTGAATGTGTGTTTGTGTGTGCTAGTCACTGACCCGCTCTTATGACCTCACGGTATGGCTGACATCAGCATGCATACCCAAAAAGTGCACAGAGAAGGATCTTTGTGTATACTTCTACTTATACTTAACATTTCTCTTCTGTTTTTTTTTTTTCTTAATGTCTTTAAATCAATCTTTCAGATACATATCTCTCACTACTTGTTTCACTTTTCCCTCTATTCATTATGGCAATTGTTGATAAATCACAGCTCTTTATCAAAGTTTGTTGTAACCCAAACATAGATATAGTGAGCAGCGTGCCAGCTCTAGAGATAGAGAGTGAATGTCAGATGAGGCTTGTGTAAATAGGCATCTCTTCTCTGAAAGGACATTAGTATATGGGCGTATATACTGCATATATGATATATGTCATTTCATAGTGCATAGTTCTGTAAATGTAACCATTTAATTAACAAATATCAACTCAATAAAAATACTGAAATATAAAAATATGGTAATTATGCATGCTAAACATAATGTGTTTATGCCAAAGTATTTAATCAATGCTACATATATTAGATGCTACAATGATTCATATTATACAAAAATTTTAAAAGCAAATAAATAAATAAATAATAAACAAATAAATAGCTCAAATATTAATTATTGCACACTGGGACACTTAAGTCTGATTGGTCAATCACATCATTCTGTGATCTTTATGACTGCAAAACTGTACATTTAACTTTGACCCACTGATTTCCCACATCTGACATCTGAAACATTTCTTATTATTATCATAGTGAAAATGGTTGTGCTTTTTGTGGAAACTTGTATATGTCTGAATTAATATTGTAAATGTCCTTACTGCCACTCTAACTGAGCCCAAACTTAGTGGTAGTGTATTATACAAATGAATATTTATTTAAATATTTGTTTAAAGATTAAAAATTCAGGTTAAGTAAATATAATATACTCATTGCTTGAATGGTTGAAAATGTTGGTTTTCTGTATTGGACAATCTTTAGATTGTCCAATAATCCATTAGATTGTCCATTAGATTGTCCAATAATATAGGACACATCTTTAGATCTCTAATTGTGCCAAGACTGTTTTTATTAAGGACACTGATTAGATTACAACTCCAGTTTTCTTCTATCGAGTATCCTAAGGGGCTGCATGTCACAGATCAGACTACACACAGACTGAGACAAACACTGACCCTCTCTCAGACACAGTCTATCCACACATACACAGACAGACATGGTGTGAAAATGGGACTAAAGCTCCTAGTGACAGACACTTACCACACTATCCCCCCTCACCAAAAAAAAAAAAAAAAAAAAAAAAAGTTTCTCCCCAGCCACACATCCTCACATTAAACACTGGCCTCAGTTTCCAGCCTGATTTCAAGCACTTGATTGCAGACATGAAGAGGGGAGGCTAAAGTCAGAATCTCCAGGAATTAATTAGAGATTGAGAAGAACAAGAAAGGGGGTGGGAAAGAGAGATAGAGTTGAAAAGAGGAACCAAACAATGGTAGAGACAGGACGGGGCTATTAAAAAAGAGTGGGGTGTATAGGAGAGAGAGAGAGAGAGAGAGAGAGAGAGAGAGAGAGAGAGAGAGAGAGAGAGAGAGAGAGAGAGAGAGAGAGAGAGAGCAAGACTGAAACAAAAGAGAAATTGTGTGATTCAGACTGCCTTCTGTGGCTAAAAAAGTGCAAATAAAAGAAGTGTCTGGGAAAACAAGTCACTCAGGGCATCACACACACACACACACACACACAATGTGTAACTTCAGGCACACGTCTTCACAATATCACACTGTGTTAATAAAGACATACAAGCATATAGCGCACACAATGGCTGAGACGCACACTGCATCACGCAGCGAGCACCGATGTACACATGTTCCCATGTCAGCACAACACTGAACCCAGGGTGGCTCATCTGTCAAATTAAAAATGACTGGACCACTGTGACAGCACTGTGTGTGTGTGTCTGTTTTCCACCTAAGTAACAAAAGGAAGCCTATAGAGGGCACATCAAAAAACTCGCTCACAACTGCTCCGTCTGGCCTTGCAAACTTTAGTCACACGTTCGTTCCAAAGGGGCCTCAGATCCTAGTCGTCATAACACACATCAATAAGTTGACAAGTGTAGACCAAACCTCTCCAAAATCTCCCCCTGACAGCGTATCGCTTCTGCTCGTATTGTTGTTAGATTGGCCAAGTGAACGGTCCATTTGTATGAGTGTGCGTGGAGTCGTGGGATGCCACCATCGGCCTGATCCATCCATGGCCGTGGCAAATGTCCAAGCCTTTTTGTAGCCGTCAGACGTGAGGAAAGGAGGAATGAAGGGAAAGAGGGAGGGAGGGAGGGATGAAGAGACTGAGACTATAGATTCAATTATGCATGCACATTTCCCCATTCATGGAGGCTTCTACGGATCAGGATGGGGGAGGCGGAAGGGGGGAACCAATGACATTCTGCCGTATGTAGCTCCTGTCGAGAGGAACACTAATGAGGTGACACTCAGTGGCTGGAACCAAGCCAAAACAGTCCATTAACTCCGCACAAGTAGTTAAGAGGAGGAGAGATGGGGACGCGAATGGATTGAGAGAAATGGAGGAGAAGAGAGAGAGAGAGAGCATTGTGAGTTGTGAATGACACGCCAGGAGGCCAATTCCTCTGTGGAGTATGTTGATCAGTAGCAGTATAGTGTGTGTGAAAATTAGCAATGTAAGTGCAAAATGACTTATTTTCAAATTTGACAAAATGTATGTATGCAATGGAAGGTGTCTCGAGATTCAGGTTAACAAAACTATTCTTTCAGAATGTGTCGTCTAACTCGGTGCAAGGATTAACCTATCATATGCTATACAGATAACAATTCTCAATGTCTTATCTTCAGACTACAAAAAAAAAACACCTAAAGCAATATTTTATGCTTATCCTTTTAGTTGCATGCTCACCTGCTATCACAAGTTAAAGACTTGTACAGTCAATATAGCATTGCCTACACATCTAAGCATGCATACTTGCACACTTACAGAAATCCTTCCAGTGTCAGGACGTCATAAAAAGTGTATATTTCTTGTACACAATGTAAAGTTCCTCTCCTTCAAGCTAGATTTGCATAAATAAAATAATTACAGTACATGTCAAGAAATGCCAATTCAGACAATGTAGAAGTTATGGAGCAGGAATGTTAGGAATGAGCTCCATCAATTATTCTATAGCTAAACTGACTTCAGCTGAACAACAGCCAAAGTACATTTTCCTGGTATCATTGTAAATCTGCTTTGAAACAGCCGGTATCATAAAGAGCTATATAAATAAAGGTTCAGTTTAAGATAGCAGTGTAGGTGACGTGGTGACATTTGCATATTGTAGCAATAAAGCAGGTTAGTCAGAATCTACACCAGCATGCCTAAGATTTCTGTGGTTTATTAAAGCTGTATTGTTTAGATTTGTAAAAAAGTGAGAAACATGTGTGGCTTTGACTTTAAATTCAAATGAACTCCACAACTAATATTGCTTCTTTATGATTGACAATGATACCAATTATTTATAAGCGTATACTATATTTTTAAGTTACTTTACCAATGTGACCAAGTTGCATCACGTGTCAAACCCAAAGTTTATTGTGAATATTCGTAAAGAAAAACGGTAAAGAAAATTGGTAAAGATAGTGTCTTGCTAATACAAACCCAATTCTTAGGTACTGATTGCGTTGACATGTAGCTAGGACTGTCACGATAACAAATTTTGCTGGACGATAAATTGTCCAAGAAATTGTTGTGATAAACGATAATATTTACATCTAAATAATGTTAATGGCTTAATAACGCGGGTACACCTTTTCAAAGATCAATAAACCTTTATAAAGACTATTTAACACTGAAAATGGAAAACATTTTAAATATCCACAATAAATGAATAAAACAACCAAAAACAATAAAAGCAATGGACTCAGTCTCTGAACAAAAAATGCAGAAAGCGGTGAGGGGAGTGGCTTCTGATTGGCCATTGCATTCAAGAAATCAACACATATGTCTGTGATTGGCTACATTGCTCAATGCTGAAAACATATGAATGAAATTGAATTTCATTCATATGAATAGAAACCCTGGAAGCTCTGTTTTATTTGTTCATGTTGCTTTTCTGCAACAGATGAATACAAATCTATTTGTTTTTATATGTTTTATTCATAGATATTTCTAGTTTGCGGGAGTCCCACAAATCGTTTTATTCTACAAACCGAATTCCATAAAAGTTGGGACACTGTACAAATTGTGAATAAAAACGGAATGCAATGATGTGGAAGTTTCAAATTTCAATATTATATTTAGAATACAACATAGATGACATATCAAATGTTTAAACTGAGAAAATGCATAATTTTAAGGGCAAAATAAGTTGATTTTAAATTTCATGGCATCAACACATCTCAAAAAAGTTGGGACAAGGCCATTTTTACCACTGTGTGGCATCCCCTCTTCTTTTAATAACAGTCTGCAAACGTCTGGGGACTGAGGAGACAAGTTGCTCAAGTTTAGGAATAGGAATGTTGTCCCATTCTTGTCTAATAAAGGCTTCTAGCTGCTCAACTGTCTTAGGTCTTCTTTGTTGCATCTTTCTCTTTATGATGCGCCAAATGTTTTCTATGGGTGAAAGATCTGGACTGCAGGCTGGCCATTTCAGTACCCGGATACTTCTTCTACGCAGCCATGATGTTGTAATTGATGCAGTATGTGGTTTGGCATTGTCTTGTTGGAAAATACAAGGTCTTCCCTGAAAGAGACGATGTCTGGATGGGAGCATATGTTGTTCTAGAACTTGGATATACCTTTCAGCATTGATGGTGCCTTTCCAGATGTGTAAGCTGCCCATGCCACACGCACTCATGCAACCCCATACCATCAGAGATGAAGGCTTCTGAACTGAGCGCTGATAACAACTTGGGTTGTCCTTGTCCTCTTTAGTCCGGATGACATGGCGTCCCAGTTTTCCAAAAAGAACTTCAAATTTTGATTCGTCTGACCACAGAACAGTTTTCCACTTTGCTGGAGTCCACTTTAAATGAGCCTTGGCCCAGAGAAAACGCCTGCGCTTCTGGTTCCCATTTAGATATGGCTTCTTTTTTGACCTATAGAGCTTTAGCCGGCAACGGTGAATGGCACGGTGGATTGTGTTCACTGACAATGTTTTCTGGAAGTATTCTTGAGCCCATGTTGCGATTTCCATTACAGTAGCATTCCTGTGTGTGATGCAGTGCCGTCTAAGGGCCCGAAGATCACGGGCATTCAGTATGGTTTTCCGGCCTTGACCCTTATGCACAGAGATTTTTCCAGATTCTCTAAATCTTTGGATGATATTATGCACTGTTGATGATGATAACTTCAAACTCTTTGCAATTTTTCTCTGAGAAACTCCTTTCTGATATTGCTCCACTATTTTTTGCCTCAGCATTGGGGGAATTGGTGATCCTCTGCCCATCTTGACTTCTGAGAGACACTGCCACTCTGAGAGGCTCTTTTTATACCCAATCATGTTGCCAATTGACATAATAAGTTGCAAATTGGTCCTCCAGCTATTCCTTATATGTACATTTAAATTTTCTGGCCTCTTATTGCTACCTGTCCCAACTTTTTTGGAATTTGTAGCTCTCATGAAATCCAAAAGGAGCCAATATTTGGCATGGCAATTCAAAATGTCTCACTTTCAACATTTGATATATCATCTATGTTGTATTCTAAATATAATATTGAAATTTGAAACTTACACATAATTGCATTCTGTTTTTATTCACAATTTGCACAGTGTCCCAACTTTTAGGGAATTGGGTTTATATCTAATATATATTAGGGTTATATCTAACCCTATAACCCTGACCCAAAGCACTACCACCTTTCACATACCATGACATAGTCAATTACCTGTTTATGGTATCAGGGCCAAACGTTACTGCCTACACGATGGAAGAGTTCAGAAGCTTTAAGTCATTAGAAGCTTCTGAACAACTCTTCTGCAGCTGGGTGCAAGACTTAGAAACCCCCAAACCTGTAACGTTAAACTGCGAGTGTTCAGTCATACCTGAACACCTCATTCATATGTGTAAATTAATCTGATATGAATCAGATACGTGCATTTGCACCTGCCGTGCAAAGTTAAGCCTACAGATCGGACATTCCCCTGTCAATGTGAGGCGTACGTCATTAACAAAAGTGTCTTTTTAAAACATTTCACGGTACAGATATATCTATAACAAAATAAACCCTTTTACTTGAATAACAGAGTACATTTTGTTTGTTTGTGTTAAACAAAAGGCGAACTGTGCTGAAATGCGTTCCTTTTGAAATCATGCTTTGCTCGCTGTTGCTGCTGTAAGTTTATTGACAAGCTGTTTCTCTAAATAAAGCTGGCTAGCATTGTTATTTAGTCTCATTTGTCTTCCTTCTCCATATCTTCCAAAGAAACTGCGGCGTATTGCTAAAATGTAAACAAATACTAAGCTGCGCTGTCTCTCTTTCGCTATTTCTGTAATGTTTAGTTGTGCCTCTGCGAAGTTCTGAAGGCGTTGCCCCTGGCAACCGATAGTGTCACCTACCATCATGGCCGACCGGCTCAGACCCCGCCCATATCAACCCAAATCGGCACATGACTCTTCACTCTCAATTGCGTTGGCAGTGCACGTCTCTCAAGGGCCCGGCACGAGGATAGTGTCGGGAAATGTCGGGAAATATCGGGTCAAGGTTGGGTCAAGTTCGGGCTAGAGCAGAGAATCTAAGCTCAAGTTCACTCCTCCTACGCTAAGGAACCGAGAGTTAACATCCAGTCTCTTTGGTAAAGAGAGAGACGAGGAAAACAAACAAGCATGCAAATGGGAATTATCACGCCTGAAAACTGTCATCTTTTGGGTTATTGCAATTCTAAGCAGACAAGGATAAAAGTATGCCTTGTGAAGAAGATACAAGACAAGGAAGAAATGCAAACAGTGTCACTTTTTTTATAAATCATATGTGGTAGACTAAGAGTTACAGCAGGCATTCCTGCATAGTGTGGCAACAACCACCCTCCCTCGCTTTAAGCCTAGTTCACACTACATGATTTTAAAATGTCGGGCTGAACTGTGCAGTTTACACTACATGACTTGCTCTCAGTGAAATCATGAGTGTTCAAGTTGTTTAGCTGTTCACACCACACAACACAACGTGATTGATCCAAGTTCGGGATAGAGCAGAGAATCTAAGCTCAAGTTCACTCCTCCTACGCTAAGGAACCGAGAGTTAACATCCAGTCTCTTTGGTAAAGAGAGAGACGAGGAAAACAAACAAGCATGCAAATGGGAATTATCACGGGCAGAAAAATTATCGAGCTATTTTTTTTTTTCGTGCGATTAATTGATTTATTGACTATTGCGGCAGGCCTACATGTAGCTAAATTGGTTACCTTAAAAACCTGTCACGACTTTAATCGCTTGATCACTGACATTCAAGGGGTTGCAGACAATATCAACATATACAATTTCAAAATACTATGATCCAGGTAGTGCTAAATCTAATCTCACATACTATTTAGAATGGACAATATGTAAATTGTAATGCAGAATGGAAAAAAAAGTCTACAGATCAGAATCCCTTATGCAACTGTATTTCCTTCAGCTGGAAGACATCACAGTGCCAACCTAAGGTGATAGCCAAGCTTCCATTTGTGGTGAGGGCCAATGGGGTGTCAGCTCAAGCATGAGGAGGCGGGGCAATGTGCCAACACAGTAGAGAAGTAGTACCCAAGTATGGCCTCACTCCAGCTGGGCCAGAGGCGACAGACAGCCACTGTTTAGCACCCATACACACACACACACACACACACAACCTAATTAGGATGTTGAGGGAATTATTGGATCATATAATGCCACATCTAAGACGAGATCTTGGCCTGAAACAGACAAAGGAACAAAGCACACACTCATTTAGACAGCTCCACTGGCACACACTTCTGGAACAAGATGGGGGGAACACTGAGTTTAATGTGTCATTACAAACATAAAAACTGACTCCCAACATAGCCAACAGATGTCTGAGCACTTTTATAGTGCTATGACACCACTAATTTCAGTGCACACAGAAAAAAGAAAAAAAAAAACTCAGCCAGGGCTAAAATAGATGCTGCAGGTGTCTCTTGGTGTAACAGCATTACCTACTAGTGCTATCTCTATAGCCATTCTGTGCCTTGTCCCACCTTCATAAATTGCTGAATTATGAGTCCTTGCTAGTCTAGTCAGATGGTCTTTTAATTAATGGGCAACATGTTTCTGGTGTTCGAAGCCAATATAAATTGAGGGATAGAAGTCAGAAAAGAAAATGTATCATTGATTAGTCGGTTGTGCCTATAAAAGGTGAGTCCTTTATTATGTCATTCAGCTTTTTGAGAAAGCGCTCATATTTACAACAAAAACCTACAATTTCCTTTTTTTGGCAAATGTAGCAAGTGTGTAAAACCGATTGTAGAGGCAAGATAGTGTTCCCCAGACAAAGACGTTCCTTTAAAGTGTGTCAAAAAGCCAGTGATGATTAATACAAGTGCAAGTCCTTTCACTCTGAATAGTGCTCACGACCACTGCAAGGTCAACAAACAGGCCAATTGACATGTCTTGCCGCAGCAACTGTCCAACTGCCTCAAAGAACTCAAGCTAGCCCACCAGAAAGGAGTGATGCAACCCATTATTCACGTGGCAGGATCCCTCGTCCCTGGCAGATGCTCAGGCAGGCAAATCCTCCATGTGCTTCTTTGGCTTGCCGGGGTGGCCTTGGGCTTCAACAGTAACATGTGGTTTGGCTCCAGTTCTCAGTTTATATGGCCGATTGTGAGAGGAGGAACCGCTAAATGAATTTCAGATTATGTTGTTCTAAAACCATAAACAATTTTACACAAAGACTGGCATTAAGAAACGGGGTCCTGGCGCAAAATGAGAAATGCTTCCAATAACAAACAGCTTTGTCTTCATTCTTCCCTAACCTGTAAATCTTCCTAAAAAAAATAAGGACACATCTACTTGTAGTGAAATGTCTTAATGGACGTCTCACTGAAAGTATGTTCAGCAGATTATTTGACAGCACCATTTGAGAAATTTCAATAAAGAAAAGATTGTGCATTAATATCATGTGCCGTCTGTTTATTTTGATGCCTGAAAACTGTCATCTTTTGGGTTATTGCAATTCTAAGCAGACAAGGATAAAAGTATGCCTTGTGAAGAAGATAAAAAGACAAGGAAGAAATGCAAACAGTGTCACTTTTTTTATGAATCATATGTGGTAGACTAAGAGTTACAGCAGGCATTCCTGCATAGTGTGGCAACAACCACCCTCCCTCGCTTTAGGGGATAGAATGCAAAAGGTCTTTGCGTGCAGTTCCGTTTTTTTTTTTTTTTTTTTGGCTGCCAAAACACTAAAATGATATGAAGAACAATGCCAAGCTGTCATGCAGCTGAATTCAGGAGGCCTGTTAATTCGCCTTCACCTACAAAGGTGGCATTTCTTAACAAGCCTCCAAGTAGACACACTCTCAGAGGTAAAAGAAGCTGAGGAAGGCTTAGGAGAAAGGAAGGAGGGTGCAAGCCAGCGTTGGGAGGCCTGAGATGTTAGTTCACTGTTTTTGTTCTCTTGACCTCAAAAGGCAAGTTCACATGTTAATCACATAAGAGCTCTTTTGTGCAAACGAACGATGTAGCCTCTCCTTTATAAGAATGAAGTGGCGGATGGGACTCTTAGTCCCAACAGTCAGCTTTTCCAAGAGCCAACTCAGGAATTTCCCGTCCGACATTATTTCTTCTCCTGTTGTTTTTTTCTGTCACTTCCTCTGTTTTTTGCAACCGTCTACTTGACCTAACCTCAGGGGACTTTTTTGCCTTGACAGCCAAACCTGTCACCTTCCATCGTCTGAGTTTCTGTTTGTTTACAAGGCTGATTAATTGGTCAAAGGCGAGCGCTTCGTCACACATGGGAAGTGGCTTATACTTCTCATGCATAGCTCAAAAAGACAAACAACGTGAAGGAGAGTGGGGCCTTCTTGTTTGTGTTTTGTGGGACAAGTTTCTCAGAGGCAGGGCTTAAGGAAATAAGTTAAGGAAGGGAAGGAGAAGGAAGAAGAGGAAAACAGCACTTTTCTCTCACTGTATGTGATGTGATCTGATCTAGTTTTTCAACAAATAGCAAGCACCCCTCCAGCGCACCCCTGAAGACCTTCAGTGCACAAACACATTGCCACTGTTCTAGACAACACACACATTGTTCCCATTCAGTCATTGCTGCACATTGGGAGATCAGGGCTAAGAGGCACACCCTGTCTTCTTTACCTCAAGAAGAATTCTAAGGACCAGAACACTTTTAAGCTCTTTTTACAGCCCAGGTATGCTACCATCGTGAGCATTAATTATTATTGCCTGGAGCAATTTTCCATCGTCTGAGGAAAAACCCAGCTACATTTTTACTACCTTTTTTTTTTTTTTTTTTGCCCTGTGTGGCGCTGCCATAAACATGTAAACGTTTGATCATCTACCTTTTCATTTCATTATAGAGTAAAACTGCATACTGCACAAACATATTGGCATGGTCAGGGTTGGATACATCATTTTAACATTAATGCTTCTCAATCAAAATATAAAATATAATGACTTGCTCAAAGTATCAATTATAATCCAGAAATTAAATGCATGTTTATAGATGAATTTAAGATTATGTACGAATCACAATTATTTATTATTAAATTATTAGATTCAGACAAAAAAATAAATAAATAAAATAAATTAGGCTACATCTTGTCGTTGACCCAAAAGACAATCTTTAGTTTGTGGTGACATCAATAAATCTGGGACCAAAGCAAGAATGAACAGTTTTACAAAGACATCGGCAAGTTCTCTAACTCATGATGCTTTCCTAACTTATAATGTGTGGGAATAAACTGTCCATTTGTTTCTAACCAATCACCATGGCTTTTGCTAACCGAAATAGACGGTAACCAATGTAAGCATCAACAGTCCAGAAATGTGTTTCCCTCAAAATAAATTGTGTTGCTTTACAACATTAGAGGCCTATGATAAAGTGATACTCCCCTAGCACTCGGATAGGCTTTCCTGCCAATGCTTCAAAATTGTATCTGCATCAGGCCTGGATATGCCATTGCATAATGGGAACTGGAGCGGATATCAAAGAGCCACCATTAGATCGACACAATAATCCACACTCTTGGCAACTGTTTGCATGTACGTATGCCCCCAACCTTCAATACTGGACTACTTTTCTCAGAGAGGGACTTTTTCCAAATGCTCTCTAGAAGGAAGGCCAATCCCATTGCTGACACCAGTGGCAGGCGTAAGGCAGCAGGGCTTCGGCCGCAGTCCCAGGCGGTTGGCAGAGGTGCTGCAACATTTCCCATGCGTGGCCTGGGGCCCCAATCCAAGCCACTCGAATTTTGGCACGCCTCACCTGGAACACCCCAAGCTTTCATTTGTAAACATTCGCTATGGCAAACCAAGGCGGCCATATTTTCACACTGCTAAAAGTACAGTAAAACAGATCCTCCGCAATGCAAAAGCAGAGACAGAAGGAAACGCTGGGGGAAGGGCCTTTATAGACACTTTTCATGCCGAGCGCACCAAAAGCAGGGCATGCAAGGTGGGTTTTTTATCATTTGAAGGAATTATACAGATCGTATGTCATCATATGGAATTCCTTTTACACATAATGCATTTCCTTCATGGAGACAGTCTGTGAGAGGCCATATAGCATGTCTACAGGGAGAACTTTTTTAGGGCAGAGAAAACTTTCAGTGCACGTGGGGTGGGGGTGGGGGCCTCCAGCAGGGGCGGTCTCTACTCGCTGAAGAGAAATATGCCATATGCACTCGATGAACTGGGGCCTGTGCAGGCTCCTCTCAAGGTTATTAGAAAATCCTGCACACAAAGTAGCCAGTGCAAAAACAAACAGTACAGAAGCGAACTTCAAGAAAGTTATGCCATGGTCTGTGACTTGCTGGGAACTTTCAAGTAGTCCTATAGAGTCAACCAAACATTTCTATGATGATTTGCATAGAATTAATCATTCACTTAGTTTGTTTTATCGGACACCTCGCAATGGCAGTGATTTGTCTCTGCCCTAGATAGCAGAGCTGCTGCCTTTGACACTGAGCTTCCTTCCCCTTCAAAGCGGCAAGCGCCAGGGCTGTGCATCCGCTGCCGCACCCCTGGGCCCTCGTCCACACAAAGGTAGGAAACGACAGCCACAGCGGTTCGCATTGTGACCAGGTCTCTAAATCACATCTTGTTTCATGCACCGCTCTTCATGCATGTTTCAAATGAGGACATTATAAATACAACAGTGGCTTATAAAAGTTTCTGCCCAAAGTCATTAGAGCACTCTAAAAAAAACAGGCAACTAATTGAGTAACGCCATGGCTTATTGCGGTGGCATTGAGTTACAGTGTGCTGTAAACAAAGACGCAGATCTACAGGGAAAAAAAAAGTCTCTAGAAAAAGTAAATGGATACTATCCGGGATAAGACAGCAGAATCACAGACAAATTTAGGCAGTGCTACTCGTACAGAGTGCGCAACAGCTAAAAGTTTATTAAGGATTAATCATTGGTTAAAACAGAAATGTCTAAGATAAAACAATGTGGTACAGTAGAAATTGTTTGATGATATTCCCAGCTTACATGTATTGGTAAGCAGGAAAGTATATGAACTGCTGGGAGATTTCTATCAGCCTGCTCTCGTTAGGGGGTGGTTAACCTGTCAACATTCCTCTCGTGGTCTGAATAGAGGCCTGCCTCCATAGGCAGTAAATAAACAAGCAGGTAGATGAATTGGTTCCTTTGCATTAACAGACCATTAGCACCTCGTAAAGAACCTATTTTCTGTTTTACTACAGATTAACCCCCGTCTTCATAAAACTAGGCCCAGGAACTCATCTGCCGCAGGTATCTAGACCTCACAGTGGGAGAAGGGCTTGATGACATCAGCTTAAAGAATCTCTGATTTCTCCAGAACTACAGATAGTAAAAGAGTTGGACGGGACATGAAGGGTCATTTGTCTTTACGCATTCATTCACCATGTCATTAATTCTTGTACGGAGCAGAACGATAGAGAAGCGAGAACCCCTGATCCCTGGTACAGGTCTTTGGCTCACATGGTCTTGAGGTAAGAGCACACAACAGAATGAAGCTGCTGCCTTTCAGGTTCACTAGCTCATAAATATGATGACGAAACACAAATGCATTCCAATTACAGTAAAGGTACCTCGGTCTGCAACACAGAAGCGAATATGCATTATATGTCACGGGATGAACTGGTCAATTTCACAAGAGAGCCTTTTTTAAGGCAATGTGGGTGACTGCTAACTCCTTGGATAGGCTCTGGTTTTATTAACATGCCATCTCTGGCCGCTCTTTGACAAATTTGCCAGTGTTATTAAAAGTTCTTGAATGCTTCGCTGAAAGGGGAGGGTTGAAACAAAGGCAATAACTAATCTTTTTTTATTGGAAGCTGCAATCACTCCATTCGCTGGACTGACTGATAATATGCCACTAACATAACTTACACAACTATCTGAAGTGGGCAGACTTAATGACAAACCTGCCAAACTTGATGGAGCATTTCAGCAAGTAAACGATTTGCTATCACCTTATTTAACCTTGGCAGCTGCAACTAAAGCTCAGTGGAAGACGTCTGGAGTGTTAACCCTTAGTGCACATGAGGTAAAATCCCTGACCTGCTGTATACTCTAATCAGCACTTCATAAAACCCTGGCCTGGGTTATGGGAATGAGTGCTTTAAAAGACCAAAATAGTTTCACTTAAAAAAACATGACTACAGGATTGAAATAGTGATATTTAAAATAGCATTTAGCGGTGCTCCATAGAGCTCTTTTGAGGGATTTCAGTGGGTTTTTTTTTTTTTGGTTTTTTGTTTTATGTGTGTGTGCCAAAAAAAATTGACAGAAAAATTACTTTAAAAGATAAAATCACATCCCCCAGAGTAGTTAACAGGTATTGAGCAGCCTCAACACTATACACATGCAAGTTTGTTTTTTTATTTTATTTTGTTTTTTAACTGTGGTAGATGGCCTGTGACATATTAACTGTTTCCTGTCATGTAGAAAAGTGACAGTGGTAGCAAGAACATTTTATGCTGAGCCGCATATTTTTGACCTGCCTGTGTCCCTTCTGCTGGGTCTCTAACCATACACCTGCACAACATAGATAACTTTGTTTTCTTTTTAACTAGGGATGCTGCTATCAATTCTAATTATTGATTATTCAACAAATTAGATAAAGAAAAAACACTTCACTGCTGTGTATACCTTTGTCTGAGGTGACTGTATAACTTAAAGTGACATTATGTGGTTTGGGGGTGGGCAAAATACCGGTAGACACGATAAACAACAACAAATTCTCCTCCTCGTCTTATATTTAGAACAATATGGTTATATCGTCTATCTCTAAAAGAGCTTAAACCAAATAGGGCTCAAACACTTCTAACAATTGTACACTATCCTTTTCCTGCAACTCAGCCACACATCATAATAAATTAAAACCAAAAACAAATAGACAATGTTTCCTTATAGTATGACAATTTCAAAGTTCTTTGGCAAAACAAGCAGTTTCACTTTTTACTGGTGCAAGAGTAATGGTAATACTGGTAATATGAGCAGTCACGATCTAACACTAACCTAACTCTCAAAAGCAGTCGATCATGTCTAAATAGGAAAAATTCTAATGGAGGACGTGGAAGTCACTATAGGCTTGGTTTACATTCTGTCTTAGTGGTTTCTACTGTGTGGAAAGAGGATAAGCATCACCCTTGCTTTATCTCTTCAGCAACACTCTATAGAAGACATAAACATTTGTGTAATCTGGCCTTAGAGGCCTCTGTTGGAAAAGGGGTGAAAATATGCCATCAAGAAAAAAAGTTCATTACAGGAGGCTCCACTCCAAGCTAATAAAAAAAGGTCCACATTTATAGCCATTTCTCTAAAAATGTTAAATATTATAACCTCCGCTTATTCCACATCCTCTCCACACACACAAAAAAAAAAAAAACAGTTTTAAAATGATGACCAATTCAGATTCAGTAAGCATCATATATCCCAAACAATGCTGTGCCTCTTTCAGGGGATTGGGGGAATGAAAGACCTCTCTGTTATACCTGGCAGATGACAGAGGTATGTATGCGAGATATGTCTACTCATTCAAGTGTAACGCTCAGCACAGCTCTCAATGTAATGCTTATTACAGTGCAACTGTACAAGTAACTTTAAAAAGCAATCAAAATGTAATAAGCATTGTGACCGAAACTACAAAAGGAACACAAATACAATACAGAAGCACTGCTGGTAATACTTTACAACTAGTTTAATTGTTAATATTCGATTAATGCATTAAGAATAATTAACAATGAAAAGCAATATACTATTGTTCATTGTTGAACAATACTATGTTGCTTTCCATAGTATATTGGTTGAAATATTCTTAATGATATCAATCCACAATCTGACTTGTGATGCAGCGTGGAATCATAATCACAACACATACATTAATTTACCCCAACTGAGCCCGATTTCTCCATTTTTGTCACCTCTGGATACCAGTTGGGGACACTAGTAATATTATTGATTTGACTGCACTGACACTGCTGGATGTATGAGAACAAGACACAAACTGGAATGAGCTAGACGATGACACCAAGGTTTTCTGCAGAGCTATAGATTATTCAATTATTCAATGTTGCAAAATTTACCAATATGAAACTGTTATTGAGCTGAACTGAATCAACAATGAACTGACCCTGAGTGAATAGCAACACTGTCTACTGTAGAGCTGTTTATAGGTGAACTGAACTCAAATCACAACATTTATTTCCATTCAAGAACTTTACACAATTATAGAAATGAATTGTATCAGCACTATTGATAATGAATAATGGCACTATTTTTAGAGCTGCTTCACAGAAGAATTGAAGTTTTTTGCATCATCTTCCTGATTATCACTGTAAATTAAATAAATGAAATTAAATTAATTAATGCATTTATAAATGAATTTATAAAATTTGCTAAAAAATTAAGAAATAAATGTTCAAATGTATTTGTAGTAAATAACATTAAATAATATGAATAAATTCTGTAAAATTATTGTTTATTGTTAGTTAATACCTGGTGCATTTACTAACATTAAAGGGATACTCCACTTTTTTTTTGGAAATAGGCTCATTTTGCAACTGCCCCAGAGTTAAACAGTTGAGTTTCACCGTTTTACTGATATTGTTCTAAATATCAGAAAATCGGCTGAATGTATTTGAAAACGGTGGAACTCAACTGTTTAACTCTGTGGGAGTTGTAAAATGAGCCTATTTCCAAAAAAAAAGTGGAGTATCCCTTTAACAAATTAAACCATATTATTTATGTTACCACAGAACTTTATTTACAACAATGCTGTGATTGCCTGCAGCACTTGGCCTACAAAATATTCAATAAAACAGCCGTCTGTCTTGTGTAATATTGTTTAATTATGTCATGCATGTTTCGCATGTCCTACAACAATCACGTTTTGCCAGCATAAACACACTGACTCCTAACCAAATTCCTGAGTATGTGTATGCTGACTAACATAAGACAGCAACAGTGCCTCAAATGGGGCTAAACAAGTCACCATGTTCTCAATCATCTCATTACCAACAGAGCGAACACAGCCAAGAATCACATCATGCACACTGTAGTCTATGTAATGCAATAACTTGAACTAATAGGTTCAGTACATGCTCTTCTACATGCTGGGTCTTATTGGGTAACAAGAAACCACTAAAAATGCTAAAAAAATAAAAATAAATAAATAACTTAAAAATTAAAAAGCCAGATGAATCCTACACTCCTCCCCTTATGTAACAAAATATATGGGAATATACTGCAAAATATAATGAAATATATTATATAAAACGTTTCCGTATATAGAATGGTATATGGAAATATATATGGAAAACTACTGCTTATATTTTTCAACATACTGCAATGTATGCATTGACCATGTATGGCTATATTTTGATATAAAACTATTTAGATAGGAAGACAAAAACTAGCATTAAATGTATTCATAAATATATATTAGCCTATTTATTATACACATATATTGCACATACATGTAAATGTGAACATATACACACTTATATATACATTCACAGCAGATGTTCTCAGTATGCTTTGCTTGGGACTGTTAAAGGACAGTTTCTGGTATGTCTGAGTTTTTGGGGTTACCATTGTGCAGAAGAGTTAATCTGTGGTAGAGATGTGGTAAGGTTGACGATTGGCCAAATCCCATTAAGACTATATGTTACTTTATTTAAAAAGTGCATTCTTCAGCTCAGTGATAAGTCTCTTTACATAAATTCTTTAGCACATGCAGGTGTGCTTTCACTACTGTACGCAACCAGTCCCATGTCTTGTAAACATGAGTAAGTGGACGTTTGTTGGAGTATTTAGTTCATTGTTCCAACACATGGTTGGTACATGGTACCAACAATAAAAAGAGAGGGCAGAAAGAGTTAAACGCTGTGAGTCTCTGAAGCTTGACAGTCATGTATACAGTGCAGCTTACAGCTATTCAGCAGGTGACTCTCAACCCCTGTGCCTGGTATGCAGCTCATTTCCTGATTACAAGTACATGCAAGTGAAGCTGTAGGAGAAAGAAAGGTTGAGTGAAATGGCGGGAGAGCAGTGTTTGGTTAGTGGCGGAATACATTAACTTAGCTTTCAGTGCTTTAAAGGAACACGCGTACCAAGCCCTCTGGACACACATCCCAGCGGAGCTAGTGGGATTTAACGGCTTCTAAGAATAAACACAAGTATTACAATAGACTCTTTAGGAATCAAATATAGGTGTGGTCACTAATTTACAGATCATGGACACGGAACTTAAACCTAACTGGAAGACTAACTGTATAATTGGGCTAGTTTTAGGTTCATCTGGCCCTGATCTGACTCATTTCTTTCCTGTGGTAAAGGATGAATTGCATGGGTATGAAACCAAATGCAAGATGCATTTCATTTTATTTTATTTTTTTTAAAATGCAACTGTGGTGGTGAGATGTTAACAGTGTTGATCTATGTATCATACAGGACCAGATTCTGTATTGTAAAAGTACAACTATGTCCTCCTCTCTGCTTTTAATTTGAAGCCTGGAAAGCCATTTTTGTGGTTGGCTGAAGCATATGGTGTGTGGTAGCGTGTGGGTTCCACGCTCGGGTGAGAGGAGAAGATTGTGAGATTTATTTCTGCAAAGTTACAACAATAGCGCTGGTTTCTATTAGTGCCTGATTTGAGTAGACCAGCATCAGCCACCAGAACATGAGACATGTATCCCCTGCGGAAGGGTCACACATCACTGGGCCACATGTTAAACATCATGTAGTGGAAATAATGATCTAGTAAAAATAATAATAATAATAGCAAATTTCACTAATGTTTATTGTTAGTTTAACTGGTAAAAATACAACAGACTTTTCACACTATTGCTAGTTCCTTGTCTGGGCTTAGAGATACACAAAATATCAGGTTATCATATGACTACTGGCCAATACTTATGTGTTATTTTTATCTCT
The DNA here is from genome assembly GCF_988280905.1 of Pimephales promelas. Lineage (NCBI taxonomy): Eukaryota > Metazoa > Chordata > Actinopteri > Cypriniformes > Leuciscidae > Pimephales > Pimephales promelas. Next base: position 17,322,869 of record NC_142769.1, read on the forward strand.
TTGTTAGTTATTCGTATTCTGACCAGGCCAAAACTGGACGTAGATACTATTGTTTCCAATTTAAATAGTGTACTTCTTTTCTGGAACAGTACAGATTTATTATTTTAAGTTGTGATAAAACCAAAGTAGTGACAGATTTTCTTCTGTATTGTGATGCACATCCAAATTAATCGATTATCAATAAAGAAAAAAAATTGAATTATTGATCTGTCTGTGCCCTATCAATTGTAAAAGTAATATTCCTGATCATTACTTCTCCCACACTTTCTGTAACATAACTGCACACCACCTTCTGTATGCAACTACAAACCTGTTCCTGTTCCAATTACTCAGATTAGACCGAATATAAGCACTGCCCTTTCCCACCAGAGCAATTTTCACTCAAATAAGGAGTGTAATTACTATCCTTTATATCTAAAATATGTTCTCTGCACCACATGCCTTTTCACCTGTGTTCAGAAGACTGTGCTTGACTGCTTGTAGAACTTATCGGTTGCTTTTGCTTGGCTTCCTCCTTATCAGTCCCCCTTGTGAGCTAATCTCTCCTAGGAAAGCTCTCCATTTTGTGTTCCTTTCTAGAGATACTGTTACATGCTGCCCAGAAACAACTTGCAGGACCAGGGTGGGGTGGAGAAACAGAGCAGGGCTGATTAGCGGACTTCCGCCCTCCTCAGTATGCGATACATGTGCAGTCCGTTTACTCCCTCAGTGTGCGTTTTCTGCCATACCACCGGAAGTTTGGAGGAGATGATGTCATTTGGCGGGAATGCAGATGGCCGGTGGAGTCGCACAAGGTGGACACAAGCTCTTGTGGACTCATAAAAATATCATTGTTCTCTTTTTTTGCTAAATGGTTGTTTATGGTATACCTTACAAAGCAGGCCAATATGCAAAAGCAATGCTTGCATAAATGGCCAGTGGTCAGTGTAGATAGATGTTGCTCTTATATGGTTTTTATATTAGCAAAATCATCAAAGGCACGCACAGTAATAGCACAATAAATCTGATGTTTGACTGTGCATAGTGTGTGCATAGTAGAGCAATCACCGACAATGATTTTGGGCGGGAATTTTTTTTTTTTTTTTTTTGATTACTCAACGACTGAGAGCACAACTGGAGCTACATGTACTACATAACTCTAACTACAGTCTGCACTACCAACAGTCACCTGAGCTAAACAGTTCACATCACCTGCAAAACTCATTCCAAGCAAACACAATTCTTAACACACGGCTTAAAGGGTTAGTTCACCCAAAAATTAAAATTCTGTCAGTATTTACTCACCCTCATGTTGTTCCAACCCCGTAAGACCTTCGTTCATCTTCGGAACACAAATTAAGATATTTAAGATATTAAGATCGCTCCTGCATTCAGTCCATAGGCTTCTTGAGGGACTGGCTCTTGCTGTCCCCGAAAAGTCATTAAAGACATCGTTAAAATAGTCCAAGTGACTACAGTGGCTCAATCTTAAGTTTATCAAACGACGAGAACACTTTTGTGCGCAAAAAAACAACAAAAATAACGACTTTATTTCAACTATTCGTTTATTTCTCCCTCTGCGCGAGTCAGGTTACTAGTTTAATAGCGTAAGCTTCTGTTATTGTACGTCACACGCATCACACACACATGACCAGCGTCGGTCAATAGTGAGCCTACGTGTGATGTAGCTCTACGCAATCACACTACGTTAACTGACTACTGGCGCATGGAGAAGGAAGTGAATAGTTGAAATAAAGTCGTTATTTTTGTTGTTTTTTTTGCGCAAAAAAGTGTTCTCGTCGTTTGATAAACTTAAGATTGAGCCCCATGTAGTCACTTGGACTATTTTAACAATGTCTTTAATGACTTTTCGGGGACAGCAAGAGCCAGTCCCTCAAGAAGCCTATGGACTGTATGCAGGAGCGATCTTAATATCTTAAATATCTTAATTTGTGTTGCGAAGATGAACGAAGGTCTTACGGGGTTGGAACAACATGAGGGTGAGTAAATACTGACAGAATTTTCATTTTTGGGTGAACTAACCCTTTAAAACAGGCTCAGCCAAACACTATGCACAACCCTCACTGATATAACACACACTGTCACTCAGAACACACTGAGAGGAAAAACACCAGCATCAAACACCAATCCAGAAAATAAAAACTTTTCATCTTTACAGATTGAACAATTTCAATGACATCATACAAAGTGATATTTTCTTCAAAGAAAAGAGTGACATTCTTTCACATGATTTATTACTTTTTTTAGAACATAATTCTTTAAGGTAAATGAAAATGAGCAGTTTGGTTCAATAGTCTGTAGTAATTTATGGGTAATTACAGTAATGAGGAAAATAAGGTAGAAACTAAAAGTAAATACTGTAATTCAAACAAAAAATTGAGGGGCTAATCCTGCCTCTCTCAAGCATCAGGCCAAAGTTTTCCAGCCTTTCAGCTGAAATTGCAATCAGCAGTGTGTGAAAGGCACAAGGCTGAAATCTATTTTATCTGTTTTGAATATGTGGTTCAGTTTTGACAGCAGTGTGCTAGCATTTGAACAAAGTGCTATAAATCCACAGTGTTGTGCAGATTGTGGTTAAAGTCATGGGATAAGGGTGTAGAGAAAATTGTGTTCAAGCAATGAAAAACGAACTAGAGATTGGTCTACATGAACTGCTGCTTTGCAGAGTTTTGCACATGTAGCTCCAGTTGTGCTCACTGTCGTTTAGCAAATTAAAATTTAATGTAAACACAGATATCGGATATACCAGTCATGTCTAAAATAAATGTAAACTGGTGTGCCAAAAAAAAAAAATCGGATATGGTCAAAAGATTGGATCTTTGCATTAAGTCTTGCAGCCAAAGTGAATCGGAAGTATCTACAAGCATTCAATTCATTTCCCACATACGCAGCCCTCTGTATGTGTACAGTTCCAGTAGATGGTTATCAACAAGACTGAGGGGACTTATCTCAAACGCAATTGTGCTATGATCTTATCTGGCCTATGTGTGTTGTTTATCACTGTTGACATGGAGGCCTGGAGTGGAGTGTGAGGGTTTGGAGTTCCCCTGCACTAAAAATCTCTTGAAGTAAAACGGCCAAATGTGTGTGTGTTAGTTGGAGATGTTTCGAGGAGCTTGATTTGTCACACACACACACTTCCCAGAGAACATGTGCGCACATGTATGCTCCTTCTAGACAACCTCTCAGGTGACCACTGGCCTCAGGGTCATTCTGCGTATCTTCATGCTTCTTTCTTAGAAAAAGACAAGGGGGAAGAAAGGGGAAATTTTCTAATGCGCAAGGAAGGGAGAGACGAGAGAGACCCCCACACAGCGAGATGGTATGGAAGACAGCACAAAAGAGTGAGTGAGAAAGGGAAAGCTGACAGAATCTTTTCCTCAGAGGAGAGAAGTGATAGGCCCTGTGTTTACACAGGTGTTTTACGAGCCTGGCAGGTTGAGCCGCGCGTTCCGTAGCATCTTACTATAAATACTGCAGTGCACAGACATGTACTGCAGATCCAAACCACAAAACACACATCTTAAATGTTCAGAAACTGAATCTGTTTGACTTTAAAATGGAAAAATAATGTCCTCTGAAAACAAAATGGCTATTGTTATTGGGCTTATGACACCTCTTGCAATCTTTTTACTGTAGTTGAGAGTACTGTACATTGTACAATCATCTAAAAGAAAGAAGGGGCACTTTTATATTCTTTGACTATGGCTATGACAAAAGTAAATGAGAATGTCTGAATGCACTGTTATTTTATTATTTTAACTCTTTAGATGACAAAACCAACACAACCAAAGCTTTATAATCTCATAACACACCATTATGACCTCTGAATCTCTTAATACTGTAGATGGCATATTTGATGTTACCAGAACCTGTTTACACAATATACTGTATGTACTGCTTATAAACCGTGTTAGCGGTCTGTCAAGATCAGAGGTGTTTGAGATAGACACAGTGAAAAAAACTAATATATGTATGGTCCAGGGTTTTCGTTGTCCGGTAATTACCGTAATAATCCCGCCCACGTAACACAATATGCCTAAAATCAAAATGTATGAAGCAAAACACCGACCTTTGGCTAATCCGTGCACTCATTGGCTACGTATGTTCATCAGTAGTTACAGCCTATATCAGGCAGGGACACGTTTGTGTGCATTTTATTTTGTGATTTCACAGGAATGAATAGATTCTCCGCAACTGCGATAGACTGAAACGTGCGTCCGAGTAGCAACTAATAACAGTGGACACACACGAGTGCTCCGCTTGATTTTAAAAACAACAGGTTTTAGCGCTAGATCTCTTATTTAATAACGAACTAAATGAATGATCTTCTAGTTGACTGGAGATGTTTTATTTATTTGTATTAGGTACATCCATGCCTCAATGTTTCAAAAAGTGAATGTGTGTGAAACCATAGTAAAAAAACAATTGGTGTTGATTGACGGAAATCGGACATTCATGGTTTCTTTCCGTCTATTTGAAAGTCAGGCTAATAATAACATGTTGCATTCTATACGGCCTGATTATGTCATTTTTAAGTTACATGGCCTGCCTCCAGTTTTCCTCAACTTGACTAATTAAGAGCCGATATTTGACCGGCATATATCAAAATGTCCGTAAAACAAAACCTCTGCTAGTCACTATGACTGGCACCATTTTTTTTATAGCAGGAACTCTGGTGTGGTCACTGTGTGGGGCTTGAGGTCAGACTGAAGGAGCGTTATCTTGGCAGTCAGGGTTTGTGATCAGGGTTTATGGGGAGGGGATTAGTGGAAAATCATCCAATTAGCTGCCTTCACTGCTCAGTTAAAGCAGATTGCTCCAAAAACTTTAAGCTCCAAGCCACTATGAAACCCACTCTACAAACAACCATTGAGAGGGCTCTGAAAATGATTTACAGTGCTACTTAATACTAGGGCTGTAAAGGTACATGTATTCATCCCAAACCATATGGTATTCACTGCATGCAGTCACACGACGAATACAGTCAGTCACAAAAAATCCAGAAGGCGCTGTGTAACACTGTTTTCTACCAGTAAAGCTCTGAAGAAGGAAAAAAATAGACGATCAATCTCCTAACATTTCTCAACAAGTGTTTCAACTGCAGAAAGTTATCAATAAACAGCTTGAGAATAATTTGTCACGTAGCATTGGCATTTACCTCAGGCGTTTAGTGTGGACAGCAGGTTAGTTCGCAAGATAAATTAACTCTAGAGAGGAGCATTTTGTATACATGCACTATATTAGCCTATTCATTATATTTACATAACCTGTTAGTAAGTCTTGACTATTTAATGTATGTTTAAATAAATTTGTCATGAAAACAAGTTATGACAGGCACTGTGTAAATAATTATATATAAAATTTACTTTATAATTAGGTTTAGAAGTTAATACAAACCCCGACTTATGTGCAATTTACTATATATATATATATATATATATATATATATATATACAGTATATATATGTATATATATATATATATATATATATATTTTTTTTTTTTTTCTAAAGTAACAACTGATAATAAATAGCAACTGAATTTAATAATTTGGGCTATGTTGTTAATTGTAACCTTTAATATTGTAGTAACGTTTAAGTAAGGGTTGCCTATTTAGTTTACAGCATTAGCCAAGATAGAATTTTTTAAATTATAATAGATTATATTTAAACACAGAGACACATTTGTTAAAAAAAAAAAAACTGTTACATTACACCCCTACTTAATACTCTTAGTGATACTATGGTCCATCTCTCGCCATGAGAGCACGAGACTGTCCTTGAATCCAGGTCACCAGGTCTTTCCACAAAAACCTCCTCATTTCATGGCTTGGGACTCACACACACATTCACACGTATAGACAATTTTTAGTGTCTCCAATTCACCTATACAGCATGTTTTTGAATTGTGGGTAAAACCTGAGCACCCAGAGGAAATCCACACAGACACAGGGAGAACATGCAAACTTCAGACAAAAAAGGCCTCCAGGCTCAGCACACACACACACACACACACAATATATAATCACATTTAAATATTGATATTAACAATATTAAACTATTTATACTTCATAATACTTCATATAAATCTAAAATATCCCAAGTTAATTTAGGTCATAGGGCTTAACCAGCCAGGGGTGCGTTTCCCGCAAGCATTGTTAGCCAACTATGGTCGCAAGTTCCGACGTTATTAGCATAGTTCAACGATTCGGTGTTCCCCGAAACCATCGTTCCAACGAACATTCGCAAACAGCATCGCAAAGTTGTGTGGTTTGAACGACAGCTCTCGACCTATGGTTAGAAGCATCGTTTCTATATTGCAACACATTTGGAGGTTATAAATCCTTATCTTGAGCACAATGAGCAAGCTGACATTCAGTACAACCGGTGCCTTTTATTTAGAATACATACAAATGGATTTTACGTCTTTTAGTTTGTCAAGAGATTTGAAGTAACGTGTTTGAAAAGTGCGCATGTGCGAACGTGCTCCACTATGTAAGAACGAGCCAAATATTGAGTCTGGTAATAAAGCAAAACAACTGAGAACAATTAGAAATAGTCCTCAGATCACATGTCTGTAATTTATATAAAACAAATCTAGCGTTAATTGGATCTCAAACAGTTTCATTAAAAGCAGTCATTACTCCACCACGTGCGAAACCAACGTGGTTGAACGATACTTTGCGACAGTGGTTTTCGGGAAACAGTCGTGACTAGCTAGTTGATTTTTCCAACGATGCATCGTACTATGGTAGTGAAGCAGTGAACTACGTCGTTGTACGGGAAACGCACCCCTGGTCAACAAAAGTTGTGCTCCACTGGTTGACAGCAAAGCTCCTTTTTTGGCACTGAATTGCAAAGGAATTTCAAAGGCTTCCCGCCATTTTGCAGGCATGGCATTCAGCGTCAGCAGCTTACCTCACAGCCAGAGGAATGCAGCTGTGGCTTCACCCACCGTATGATTCTGCTGCCTCTGCGAGACGAACTGAAGGCACATAGTGACCACGTTCACCTCGACAACAAGCCAAAACTACAACTGTGAGTAAGCTCACTGAGGTAATTGTTCCAAACACTTGGCACTGACAGATTTCAACACAATAAAGCATCAATGCCAAGCAAAACACATGCATCCTTTAGACTTGAGCTGGAGTTTGTGTGTAACAAGTGAAAGCGTTTGGAACAAACAAAGTTATAAATGTCAACTAATAAACTTGTCACTGTTCTCTTATGTACAAGAAATAACAGTGTGTGTGTGTGTGTATGTGTAAATGGTACAAGCAATGCTAGTAAAAAGTGGAGTCTTTTAAGTTAAATGAAAATATTTTAGGTCACTTCAGCTAAGATGTTTGAGCAGCTCATTCAACTCCTTGGTGGAAAGAGCATCGGAGGCCCCAAGAAGGGTGAATGTGTCCTTCTACAAGCTAAACAAGCTTAGGCTCACACACACAGTCATAACACACACTCCATAAATACACATAGAACGGCCCATATAGTCTGTATCTTAACTGCATAGAGCTTTACCTTACTCAAACACACTGCAAATACAATTATAGCACTCCCACAAGCAGTAGGAGACTAGTAAAAGATGACTGAAGACTGAAACCAATATGGACACTAAAAACAGAGCTAAGTTTCCAAGTTTCCTTTGGTCTTGTACACACTGCAAAGAGTTGACACTGGTCGTGACCCCCACATTTAAATAACACTAGGGCTGGATATCGATACAGATTCCCTGAATTGATTAAATTATGATTCAGTTGGGAGTAAGAGTATCTTTTAAGCAGTTCTTTCTCTTATCATTCTGTAAAAAAATATAATAATAAAATAAAATACAGGGCAATGATTTCAGACTGATTCACACCTGAAATTCCTCTACAATCTACACTGCTTATGCGGGATGTTTTCGATTCACTAAACGAACCGCTCCAAAGAATAATTTGTTTGTGAATGAAACCATTTTGATCTCGTTGTTTTTTTGTGTGCATTCCCAAAAGACATACCTCTGTTTGTATCCCTGTGTTGACTAATTTGAATGGAATCACAGTTGGATCACAGATCTACAAATTTGAAATGCATTTTCTGTCCCTCTCTTTCATTCTCAAACCTCTTTAGTGGCTCTGCACACCTATAAGTACCGGCAGGCCGACAGACAAGTGCCTGGCACTCGAGCTGTTTCAGATACACACACCCACACACAGACAGACTGTAAACAGTCTTTAAGGGGACATGAGGCCCTATACAAACACAGCAAGCCTCTATTGAGCTCTCTATTGAGACGACTGCTGAACAATAGCAGGCCAGAATGTCCAGCCGCAGATGTGTGTGTGTTTCTTGCAGACAGTGTGAGTAAAATCCAATTATCAAGGCTACGGCATTAACATTCCTGCAGTCTGGCAGGTGACGGCAGAGCCTTTTCAGGCAGTAGGGCCGCCACACCCTGACAAAGGCCGGCGATGAAGATGTATAGATGCGGTGCGGAGGTCCCGCAGGGGTGCTCTCACAAACACAAGGCCATTGTTAAGGAATTCATAGCTTTTGTTGGTGGAGTAAAACAAGACTGTCTGTGTCATTTGACTACATGGCAGCTTAGGGTGAGAGATGGAGTTTCCCTGTGAAGACACCGTGGTCCAGACAGGGGAGGACTTTTAGTACTGGGAAGTCAAATTCCATTACAAAAATAAACTACTACCAACCCTGTAGGGGGAAATCACAAATGAGATCTTAAAACTTAAAGTCCCCCTGTAGTCAGTAATTTATCCTTAACTCATCTTTGAGCACCAAAATTACATATTTAAAGTTTTATCTTGTGATTTTTTTTTTAAATAGCTTGAATGTAAATCTACTCTACACCCTTGCTTCATTTAGTAAACACGGATCATGAATATGCAAATTAGCTCCGCCTCCACTCACTCAAACCAGCTCCGAATTCCTGAAACACTCGGTCAACTTTACTGTAGTAAATGCTGCACAGTGGCAATCGAAAATACTGGTTTAACTTTAATTAAGCCATATATGTTTAAATCACAAACTGATTCAGAAGAAGAAGTGGAAGAGTTAATTATCAAGTCTCGTACACAAGTTGATGTCTCTGAATGGTAATGCGTTTATGCATCACCCAAACTACAGTATGTTCCATTCACCATTTCAGAGTCAGACAGCTGCCTTCTAAAAATCAGCATCCAAACACTTTGAAAAATGTAGACCGCTCAGAAAGGCATATACTTCATCATAACATTGTAATATACATTATAATTCATAATATTGCTAAATATTTTTATATCATGAAATATAACGGGATAACCTGGCTTCTTTTGAAACTCCCTTGCTTCACAGTATAATTATGAAATGTAAAGCCCACCGGCACGTTGCCGTGATTGGTAGTTTTGTGACGTCAGGAAGTTTTTGAGAGCGTTTTTTTTTTTTTTTTTTTAACTGAGGAGAAAAAACTCAGCATGGTGTTGACTTGTGAAATTGTAAATGGTTTGTCTTGATATTAAAAACACCACATAGATATATAAACATTAAAAACTTGATTTTCACCACAAGGGGTCTTTAACTGTTTCTCCTAGACAGTAACTAGATAAAATGAAGTAAATTAGCAAAAGTGTTCTGCTTCTCAGATCTCTAGAGAACAAGACCCACAAAATCACACGAGAATTTTATTTTAACAACAAAACTAAATTATCGGAACATGCTATTCAAATTAATTAAACAAATTTTTAGAGATGCATAATATAAGTTATAGACTGATTTTTTTTCTTTAGCATTTTCTAATGCACACTTAAAAGGTAATCATTATAAACATACTGTATAGAGCATTATAAAGTTGCAATGTGTAAATTCACTTTAAAAGACTGATTTTATGTTAATTTAGAATAAATACTACAAAACTTTAATATTAATTTGTCAGCACATATGTTTGAGGGACAAGTTGACAGTTTATGTCAAGTCTACGCTTAAACCAGGGTGAAGTACTTAAACATCAGTGTTATTCACCAATCATTACCCTCTGATTTTAAGGAAAAGTTATGGTTAGGTTTAGGGATGGAGATTGGGTAAGGACTACATTATGGGACAGGAATGCTGAACCAGGATCAACAAAATCACGGTGACCCAAAAAACACACAATATACTTCAGCACAAGCATCTCAGACCCAGCTGATACTTAAATTAAACATATGCATAATATTGTCTGAGCTTTGAAAAAATATTTCCCCACCCAGAGAAAAATTTTGTATTTTATGACTTTTTATTAAATGTTTCATTAAATGTCATGTTCCCTATATGGTGGACATTAGTTTAGTGGGCTGTGTAACTAATGTGAATTATACTGAGGTTGTCAGAGTGAGTCTGCGTGACTAAGGGTGTCACATGCAACATGTCAGTCTGTGTCCTGCCCTGAACTCAAGTATATATATATACACACTGTATATAATATATAAACAGAAACACACTCTCTATCAGCATGCTTAATATTTTAAAGAGATTTTGTGTTCCACATGCAAGCCATAACATAACTTTAATATTCTGTGATTTAGCAGTTGCTGACACAGCCTCAAACTCACACATTTGCACAGACGCACACACTCACACAGACACACTCTTTCAACGTGATCTGATCTCCTTGGGAGATGCCAGACAAGCACAGTAGCAGAATGATTGGCGGTGGCCCTTTGTACTTTGTGAATCCGCAGGTGCAGCGGATCCCTTACTGAGAAGAGCGAGTGTGTGTGTGTGTCGTCACAAAGCCCTGTGCTGTTCTGCTTTCTGCACGCACACATAAGCTCATATAAGATCAGATCCTTCTTTAAGAGCACCAGCCTTACCAGCTTCCAGCCAAACCGCAGCATTAAGCAGAGCTGAGTGTCCAAATCCCACAAGATAACACGAGTGAAAGAGAGAAACAACAAGTGCGAGAGCTTTCCTCACAATGCTGAGGACTAGAAGTTGCACTGGATCAGCATTGCTCTCTTGAAAAGGTGAATAAGATAAAAACGGATGCAAGGATATCCTTGTGTAAATGTTATTCAAAACCTTTAACTTGTCCGATTCACTTCAATTCAATGGGATCACTTTTCAAAACACAAGCCAAAATAGATTTGTATGCTTTCTAGAGAAAATGTGAGTGGTGTTTAGAGTAAATATAAGTGGTGTTTGCCTGTGTAATATTCACCACCACAGGTTGTTTAGGTGGTTTCCAGGGCAGTGCTGTGGTTGCTAAGGTGTGTAAGGAATGTCCTTAAATGCATTGCTAAGGAGTTGCTAAGTGATTGCTTACTAGTCAATCCCAAAGACAAGTAGAAAACCTCTCCATAATCAATCAATCAATCTGATCTGTGTATTGTGTGCATCGTGGGGGCTTTTCACTAGTAATGCACCTATCATGGCTTTTTATTGCAGATTAACAGATTACGATTCCTTTAAAAGCAAATTGGAAGATTCTGATGATAAACAAATGTATTAGTTGTTTATTTGCTCTATAACATGCCAAACTGACCATAAAAAAATAAAAAATAACATATACACACATTTTAAATTAGAGACAAACACTTCATTTGATCATGATACAAAACAAAAATGCTACACATAGCATGAGCAGTTGTTTTCGATTAGATTGTATAGTTTCAGGATTTAAGACTTTAAGACTTTAGATTTGTGGATTTTTTTTTTTTTAGATAAGATACACCTGCACAAAACGAAAACAGCAGATAGACTAAATAAAAATGCAAATTCACTCTCCATTAGTAAGTGGCACTTACTGAACAGCAGTGATATAGTTTTTCCTTGGTTACCGCTGTAACTGTTCTCTTTTTCCATTGGCCACAAGATTGTTAAACTTGAGTGCAAAGGACACAAGTGTGTGATTGTTACTGATGCAAGTATCTTGTTACATGGCTTATCTGTATTGCCCAAAACAAATTTCCCTTTAGAAGGACAAATAAAGTATTATCATCATACACCAAGCAGCGCTAGGCTTATAAACAGGCATTATACAGAGGTAAGAGGAACCTGTAATGCCATCAAAACTTTCCTGATGACAGTCGGTTCCATTTACGAACCCCCATAAAACCCCATTTAGGAACCCAATTCAATATTTTTATTGTCTTTCAATGTTTCTGGCATCGCAAACAGTGAGCTTCCTGTCCCTGGTACAGTATTTTCTCTCTGTTCTCCTTTTTTCGTCCGTCTTCAGTGTGTTCCGTCTCTGGCCTATGTTAACATGTTTACAAATTACATTTTGGGAAATTATTACAATTACGCAAGTCCAGAATAGAGATAGGCCAAAATAAAACAAACAAACAAAAAGCTATCATGTGTTTGAGGCAAAATTCGGTTCCGATTTAAGGCTGCTCGACTGGTTACTAGTTTAATAGCGTATGATCTGTTGTTGTACATCACATGCATCACATACATGACCAGCGTGGGCCAATAGTGAGCCTACGTGTGACGTAGCTCTACGCTAGCACACTGTTAACTGACTAGAGGCCCATAGAGAAGTAAATGAATAGTTGAAATAAAGTTGTTATTTTTGTTTGTTTTGCACACAAAAAGTATTCTCATCATTTGATAAAGTTAAGATTGAGCCACTGTAGTCACTTGGACTATTTTAACCATGTCTTTAATAACTTTTCGAGGCCGGCAAGTTTCAATTCCTCAAGAAGCCTATGGACTAGTATGCAGGAGAGATCCAGCTCTCAGATTTCATCAGAAATATCTTAATTTGTGTTCCGAAGATGAACGAAGGTCTTACGGGGTTGGAACAACATGAGGGTGAGTAAATACTGACAGAATTTTTATTTTTGGGTGAACTATCTCTTTAACAATTTATCCTGATATTACACTGTACATTAAGAATGAAGGTTGGTATGAAACTGTCTCTTCTTCACTTTAACTGATGCAAAGTATGAAACATTACCAGGGGTTAAAAGCAGGGTTTAGAACAATGATGACCCGAGGTTAAGCGCAGTGTGAAAAGCCCTATGTGTAGGCTAGTAAACAGATGCTTTGTTGAGGTACTGTATATCAACCATAAAGAAAAATAAACATATCACTATTCTTTTTAATGTTTTTTAGAAAAATATTATGCATGTGAGTTATATATGAAGGGAGGAAAAAAATTAGGTCACTCACGTTGAAGAGTCATGAAACCCCAAAACATTTTTTTTTTCCAACACTGAAAACACTAAAAGCTGGTTCATTTTGCATTTGTCAGAGCAATTTGGTTCTTCTGGGTTGAAAAGCAAAGTCAAAGTACCATCTCAGAATCTGAGATAGAAGCGTGCATCCGGAGTATGTGATTGCCTGCCGGGGCAGGAGAGCACGATTCTACGTCATCCGCTTCTGAGCTCTTCTCTACATTTCTTTTACGAGAAAGAGCTTATCAATCAAATCACTGTGCCGTAGTTTTCATGAGATCGCATTACAGTGGAGAATTCAAACATCACGAAAGACCATTTCAGCACTGTTCCTTTAGCTCTGCCTGTTCAGCATTGCGTTGCAAATAAGGACACTGATACATCGGTACGTCTGATTATGAATGCGCACACACGATGGATTATTCTGATAGACATGTAGGCCGAAAAATAGAAGAACAATGGACAAAAAAAGAAACTGTTCTGTGTTAAACTGAAGTGTGTCATTTGTTGACAGACTGTAGTGCTCTTAAATGTAATGAAAATATAATAAGACCTTTTTAATGTCCTTCCGTGTTTCTCCCTTGTTTTTGGAAATTAGTTGTCTTGATATATTTTTAAAATGCATCAAGGTGCACTCAACTCTGTGTTGTTGGTCTTCTTTTTGTTTTCTCTGTGGTCATATTTTAATAATGTCTGTTTACATAAATAGAGTGTTGCAGGTCTGTGTTTTATTGGTTATCGTCTCCCCTTTCCAGGAGACCTTTTCAACCTAGATGTGTGAATGGCCAGGCTAAAACAGGAGGGGTTTCATGACACTTTAATGTAGTTCTGCGGAAACGGCAGCAAAAAATGTTAAGTAACATCTAACTGGTAAGTTGTCTTACAATGGGAAATGTTCATAACCACAATACCATGCATTAAAATGTGACCCATCAAATGAGGCTGGTGTTTATCCTAATCCTTTAACATAAAGGATAATGTTTTAATCTCTAAAACATGCTTGACATGAAAGCTTAAAAGTGTGTGTGTGTGTGTGTGTGTGTGTGTGTATGGGTTAGCATGGGGCTGGTCACTACTCTTGCCAGTTCTGGTTACATCTTCCCCACACTCTTACAAACCTTCCCTCTCACTTCAATAACTCTGTGGCTTTGTCCACAGCCAGAGGGACTGAGCTTAATTATTCTTGGATTCAGCATAGGAAAAAAAAGTCAACCCTTTTTCTCATTCAGTTTTTCATTCATGCGCTGTGATACTACGCAGCCATTTCAAGCCTGGTATAGTGGAACACCTTTTCCTTATAATCGCTCCGCCGTTCATTTCCTATTCCATATTTAATGCCACGATATACTACTGACCAACTTCCCATGCATGATTGTCCAAACTAAAAGGTCTCAACAAAACGGTGACCCTCTTATTCTATAGTTTCCAAATGGCTCAATTCCAAAACATACAGTAACTCTTAGTTAGGATCCATTTCAGTTGTGATGCTCCCTTAGAAGTAAGCAAGGCAAAACTGAAAAGGATCCTAACTAAGTAAGATTTATGTTTTGGAACAATCCATTTTTATTTGATACAACTATTTTATCACAATTTTTGGGAATTTAATTAAACGTGTTGTTTTTTAAATAAAATCTCATATGCCATATCGAATGAATTTTTGCTTATCCTGATTGTGGAATGGTAAGAGACTGGTCTCTTGAAGGGTTTGTTGAGTTAAGTTGAGTCGAGCCGACAGTGACCACTGCAACATACACTTCATCATTACAAACCCAGTGGGAATGTAGCCCCTGACAAGCCACTTCCCGCCACACGTACACACAAGCAAACTCCAGCAGCTGTGTAAGTGTGCGTGCATGCACAAGCGTCTTTTGGCCACATATAGTGACCTAAATACCTTAACTATTTCTATTCATAAACACTGTACATCTGTGAATGCTATATGCACAAAAGCACACTCATATTGACCTACACAATCCCAGATTTGATTGACCTGGTCACGCCAAGCTAACGTCAGCTCAATAAAAACACATCAAGCACTTTAAGACATTTCTCCACACATACACATGCAGAGATTTGCTAGGCCAGCGGGAGTAGGGGCAGGTTGGCGAGCTGTGGATTACAGTCTGACAGTGGCCCATTGTTAATTGAATGCCATGTGTGAAAGCTACAGAGAGATTAGTTTGTACAGCTGCTGCCATTTGTCATAACTGCCCTTAACAAGACACACATGGTGGGTTTTGGTTCAAGTCATAAGAGTCCTGGCTTCTCCCCTGTTCACTGCCCAATACCTTCGGCATTAGCTCATGAAGATGTACCAAATACCAAAACACATTATTGTCCTTGTCCTTGAAAAACGGTTGTTGTTTTACTCTTTATTGCTGGGTTTAAATGATCAACTTACTTGAATAATTAATTGACAAACTACCCTGATTAGGCTGGTTGGGATTCACCTGACACTGATAGAACAGACAAGAGATGTGCTTGTGTAATTATTCCCACATTGTAAAAAAAAAAAAACATTTTTTCTTTTGTCAAATCAACTTAAATAATTTATGTGTTTCAGATAACATAATATTTCGAGTTTCCGATGATTAAATCAATCTCCTTCATTGTATTAACTCACTTTTTCCATTTCAATGAACTTAAAATTTTAAGGCAACCAGGTTACTTCATTTTTTTAAGTTTTTTTTTTTATATATATATAGTGCATGAATAACCTCCCTTCATTATACACAAAAATGCATTATTAAGAAACTGAAGTTTAGCAATCCTGCATTTGCCAATGTAAGGGAAAGGCTAAATATGATACATCCTCTCTGGAGAACAATGGTCAACTTTCCTCTAATCCTTCTTAACGCAGAATTAAAAGTTCAAGTCTGTGTCTGAGCAAAGGTGGCATTGTTCTGGTGCTCGGAAAAGACACTACAAAACATTGTAATGCAGCTCCACTGATGGCAAATGAATGAGCTGGAGGAAATTCCAGCTGGCAGTTATGGATTGGGATGTTTTCAGTTTAGGGGTAAATGTGGTCAAGTGGGTATCACAAAACAATGGCCACAGTGAAGCCAGGACCCAGTAATAAAAAAAGCCTACTTTGACCTATAAAATGTCCCTTTCCTTGCCTATTTGTCACAGGTCACCACAATCTGTTCATTTTTAACTGTTTGTACATTGCCTTACTGACCATGGGTGAAAAGTAAAAGTGCAATGTGTACACTTTTGACCAAGCACAGCTGTAGTAATGTGCATTCTCTGTCATAGAAAACTTTATTGGACTGCGTAATTACTTTATTATTTTTGGGAAAAGCATAAATGTAGTGTGGGTTAAGGGCCTATGCACATGTAACATCCTTAATTACAAACTTCCACGGCTGACCTCGGGAACCAAATTTGAAGTACTTGCATACAAAAATATACTGGCAGTACTGACAAATGCCATGGCAGAGCTGCGGTTATCAAAGCTGTATGCCTGATTTTGTCTAAGTGCAGGCTTTAGGAACTGAAGTGTGGGCGAGCGTGTGTGTTTCTGCATGTGTGTGTGTGTGAGAGTATGTGTGTGGGTGGGTGCATGTTCTACAAAAGTCAGAGAGGCACATCGGGGGAGAAGGAGAGAGGGAAAAAAACAGCAGCTAGATTCCTGGGCCAGCAGAAAGGCAGGCCAATTTAAGAAAAATTCCAGTAATCCGGAGCCAATGCGTATATCCTTTCAGTGCAGGCTCTCATAATGAGGCACATACGTAGCTGTTAAAGCCCTGTATTCATTAGCGGCCCCGTTACCGGCAGAGTGCGTTTAATCACCGCAGCCCAACTGCTAGTTCCGCAGCTCTCTGAGTTTAACACACCAACTTCCCAGAACCCTCAGCCCTGAACTGTCACCGGATAGGGCAAGTAACAGGAACAAACTTCTTCAGAAACGAAGAGCTGAAAGGAGCAACAAGTTCACTATCGGTGACAGGTGGATGCTAGGGTTGGGTATCGTTTGAATTTGAACGATTCTGATTCCGATTCCGATTCCTTGTTTCGATTCCGGTTCCTAACGATTCTCGATTCTGATTCTTTTAAGAGGCAGGGTCAAAAAATTTTAGCTAACCTTGCTAACCAACGGCTTTTCTGAAGGAAATGATCCTTTCTGAAGGAAATACTCCTTCTGTAAAAATACTCCTTTTGTCACAAATTTTGCATTTTGCCGAGATTTCGTTATTTTTAGAAAAGTGAAGCCACACTTTGGATCGCCGACGTAAGGTACTCATGTTCGACTCGCGTGGTTATGCCAACACTTCCGGTAGACGCTTCTTCGTTGGTGTTGTTCAGCGGTTTCTTGTTCCGCTCGGCGGACTGTGAATATGGAAACTAGGAATCGAAATTTTAACTTTTGAACGATTCCGGGAAAAACGAAAAGTTAGTCTCGGTTCCAATCGATACTCGATTCTCGATACCCAACCCTAGTGGATGCACACTGAGGATGTCAAAAATAGCAGTATTTCATTGACGAGTCGAAGACTTTTAAACCAAGATTCAAATTATGGAACGATAAACAACAGTTATAAAAACTAATAGCCTAAAAGACCAATTACATTGAAACTCACCCATTGATTATTAATTGCAACTATACAGTATGTTTCACCTATAAGTTGGAATCAAACTTGAACTGAGAATTGTGAAATCACACTTGTATTAGTTTTGACAGTTGAAAAAGTGGTATCATGCAAACACTAACACAGAAACTACTATTGTCTGTTTAATTTTACTTAAATTACTTTTATCACAAACCAAGTAATAAAGAGATTAACAAAGTTTGGTGTATATTTGCTCTGTAGGTGGATTACTAGTGAAATTAAAGAAACTAACTCCCAAACCTCCGTAAAGATTCCCTTAAAAATGGTCTTTGTGGTATCTGAACTCACTAGCTATATTTTTAACTGATTAGACAACTTCGTTATTTGTACTATCAGGTCTATCAACTATAATTAAACTAATTCAACTCACTTCTCTTGTTCTCTCCTTCTCTTTCTTTCTTTTTTACCGAAATCTGCCCTTATACAATGAAGCCGTGTGAAAACAGGATGCTATTATCACTGGGGGAAAGCGACTGGAGAAGTATGTTTTGACATCTGTCGTTCCCATGATTGCCGCAGGTTAGTTTTTATGTTGACCCACCACACAGGATGTCCATACAGGATTCACTGGTCACTCAGCTACAGAGAAATAGTACTTGAGGGACTAGAACTAAATGCAGATCTAGACAGAATATTTATTTATTTTTATTTTATTTATTTATTTATTTATTTCACAATAACTCAGTACATTTTACTTCAACAAAAGCAGTAAAATGCAGAAGCGAACTTATTGTTGCAAACTTATTCATAGGTTGGTAAAATGTTGCTCTAGACTCTTGATATAGCTTGTGACTCTTCTTCAAAGTAAGTAGATGCAGTTTTTTTACCTGTTTACCACCATTCCGGTTACAACTGTCAGCTTCATTGAAGAGTGAAGTAATTCTAAAGGTAGGCGTGACTGATAGGCTTTATTAAAGAAGCAGTTTCCTCTAAGCAACCAATCAGTGCTAAGACTAGACAAAATGCTTAAAAGGAAAAGTTAGGGCAGATAAAGAGCGTGTGACATGTTGCACTATAGATGATGCTTCTGCAGAAACTTAACCCCATACAAAGTCATTCATAATGTGTTTTACGTCTTGGGGGTCATCTTTTTGACAGACTTGACCCCATTGTTGCTTCCCAACCCTTCCACACTGTTACCTCTGGGTTGTCTGTCTCAGCAACGGGAGGTACTGTAGCAGACAACACAAAAGAAGAGACGGCCATCACTCTGAATCCTGTCTGCCATGAAAAGACTTTAACTGTGGGCTGAGGGGGGAGAAGTCACTGTCTCCCATGGCAACCTCCTCGATTGTCTCTGGCCTTCTCTGCCAGCTATTCATCGGGCCGGTCCGCCTAATGAAGGACGCCCATCAGCATAGAGATGTGAAAGACACTGACTGTCCCACCACGGAGGAATCCAGACTCTCTCTCTCTCCACGTCTGTCTTGTGCCCTCTTCAGCTCCCCAGGTCTCAATATGGGTTTCTCAGCTACCTTAACCCTAAGCCCCCTATGTCTTTCCCTTTTGTCTGCTTCTCTCTGGATGATCTCCATTGACATAGATGCACGATTAGCACGTTTGCTTGATGGCATAGAGAAGAAGAGGCCATTATGGGGTGGGACTGGTCCAGTCTGGGGGAAAAGACCCAGACACCCCATACAGTGAGATACTGTAAGGGAGGATTGAAGCCATCCTTCTTCATTTTGAGGGAAGGAGAGGTCGGTGCTGGTCCTCTTGTAAGAGGGCCCCAGGGATCACCAATGCATTATGGGTTCTCACAAAGCCTCCATCTACACCAATGATGTGAGGTTGTGTGGAAGCGGCTTTGAGTAACACAAGATAAGTCTTTAGAAAAAAAAAAAAAAGCCAAGAGCCAAAGCAGGAAAGTCTGTGACCCCTGAAAAGAGAGTTCATTTTCCAACATACTTTCCCATTTTTTCATGATAGTAGACTCTGGCATTTAAGTCAACATTCATGATAGGCTGATCTCCCACCACTTTTGATACAACATTCCAAAGGGAATATCCCTTCTCCCGACCACACACTCAGACACCCACTCAAAGACGGGGTGAAGCAGCACCCACACTTTAGCAAAGACCCATTCACACTCCTCATAACTACAAACATTTATGTACACATTACAGTGTGTGAAAGAAGGCGAGGGAGGTTGTAGTGTGCTTGAGCCTGAGGGTATTCAGTCAACAAAGAGTCCCGGAGATAGCGTACACAAACACACTCTCCAACACATACATAAACTCATGAGGCCTGTTTATAAAATCTAGAATGCGGCACCTAAGAGGGAAATTGTGAGGTGTAAAAGCAATGAACAGCAAAATAAATAAATAAATAAAAAGAAAGAATGCATAGAACTTAAGAACAAGTAAAAACTAAAAGAAAAAAATCAATATTTCTTTTTGAGAACTTTTTTGTTCACAAGCAAAAAAACAAGAAAGAACAAAAAAAATATTCTTCGAAAGAAAGAAAGAAAGAATCAACAGGCAACAAGTTAGAAGAGAAACAAAGTGCAGAATGTAAGACAGCACGACAGAAAGTAGAGAGGGAGAGAGAGAACAAATGAAAGGGTGGGGGAGATTTCCTTTGCGGCAGCATGTGGAGTAACAGTACACCACTGAATTGAACCAACAGCGGGCTAAGAGGAGAGACTGAGGACAGGGGTTGGGGGGGGGGGGGGGATCAATAAGGGAGGCCAGAGAGCTGGAGGGAGCTCTAAATGGATTAGACTAAGGGAATGTGTTCGATAGGTTATGGCTTTTGCATGAGCTAGTCACCGCGGGCCATGCAGAATACTAATCAGTACTGCAGCCTCTGCTTCAGAGACCTCACTGCATGCTCAGCATAAACGCACTGCGACCTCATCCCACTCTCCGCTCCAGCTCAGAGATCACAGACGCATCTGTAGATTTGTACGGCAGATTTGTCCGCAGTATTGCTGTGGATCTGAATGTTTTCCAGTGACATTCCTGTTATGCTTACATCATAAACTGATCCAGTGGGATGCGATCAGATGGCCTTGTACCATAGAAGGGGATCATGTTCCTCCACAGAAAACCAAATGGATGGAGAAGGTTAAATAAGGCCAGCGTATGACAGTCTTTACCTCTGCTCTGGTATTCAACATACTGCAAAAACTGCTCTACATACAGTATATGCCGCCATAAAATTGCAGCTTAAATACTATCAAATGCATTAGTAGCTGAAGCAAAGGGTGTTTCTGGAATAAAAACAACTTAATATGCCTTTTAGTAGCGATTTCTTTTAAAAGCTAAAATAAACAGAGATGCAAAGAAATGTTTGAATGTGTGTTTTAGTCAATCAGACTCTTTAATCGGAGGAAACTCAGCAGAAAAGCACTCACAACACCCACAGGCCACTAAGATTATCGTCTAGATTGAAGTCGTAGTGGCAAATCCTTTCACTGCTCCTCCGCCGCCCCCCTCCTTCATTTTCTTTCCCTCTTTATGTTTAATGTGGCGGTACACCAGTGTACTAAAACATCAAACAGAAGCTATTGCCTTTCATTTCCACAACTGAAACCAAGTCGTGCGTTGTAGTTCTTTTTTGAAAGCAAAGCACCAACAAATGCGTGGTTTCAGAGAAGAAACCGAGAGCAGGGGAGAGAGAAAGAGGGAGCGGAAAAATGAACCATCTGTACTGATTTTTAGGAGCGAGTCAGTAGCTGCGGGCCATCAAGTGGATGTGCTGAACACTTTATGTCTCTCTCCAAAGGACAAGCTCATGACTGCCTCCGCCACAAAGGCTCACTGGAAACAATTAGCAAATAAATAAATAAATGGCTAAACAAAAACAAATGCTGTGGCCCTGTTGCATTCCATGCACTTGTAAATTCTGTTTTGGTTTTCCTTCAAGTTTCTGTTATGGTCCCAAATTGTAAATGGGGTTGTGTGTGTTTCGTCCCAGCCAGCTGTCCTTTTAATTCACATTAATACAGCACACTGACTGGAGTTTACAGTATATTGCATCAGTAAACGCTCCCAATGAGGACAATGTGTCCGTCCCATAAAGGGAAATCGAAAGGGTTTGGAAATGCAGAGCTTCGTACAGAAGATGATCGTAAAAGAAATTACTAGTCTCAGTTAATTATATTAATGATTAATTTCATCTGTTTTTTGTGACAGTTGAATTTCTTTTTAATTAATATCAAAAAAAGGTGCGTTTATCCAGACGATTCAGAGTCTATTTAGATGTGGCATAAATACAAGCCAATTACAGGCCTTAACTATATACTAAACAATACTAAAACAAAAATATGGTAAAATATTTTTTAACTTATTCTTTATAAAATATTTCTCATGATGTCCTCATTTAATAGTATAGATTTAAGGGTGTACTCGCACTAGTCGATCTGAACCATGGCCGAGCGTGTTTCACCCCCCAAGTCTGGTTTGTTTGACTAACGTGATCGCTCCGTTTTACGTTTACCCGACCCTGGCCTGCTTGGAAGAGGTGGGCCAGGGCACAGTTCGATTGGGCTCGGGCATGTTACGCATGCAGTCTGATCATTAACTGCGCCGGATCACGGAACAGCGGTGCACCACTGTCATAACTACGACAGCAAACACCCGAATCCAATCTGCTGTATTTCGGCTTTAATTCAAATCTTTCCATAACCCTAAAATACCCCTTACACTTATACAATAAAATTACACAATCCGTCCATCATTGTTTTCTCTAGTGCCCATAATCAGGAAGAGCAATCACACGGTGGTTTCAAGAATACTTCTGGTCTAACTTCCCATGTATGTGGCCATCAGGGACAGTGTGAATTGGATAGGAGGAGACAGACAGGAAGAAAAAAGTGAAAGTGGAGAAACCACAAGCTGTACTTAGTCACTGACAGGGGTGATGACCTCTAGGTCACGCTGGCTAGTCCTGACCCTGTCGTATACTCAGTCAGCTGGAAAACTAGCCACAAACAGCTCCTCTACAGAGCACACACACACTGCTAATAAAGGCCCAATAGGGAACTCAGTGTGTGTGTGTGTGTGTGTGTGTGTGTTGGGGGTTTTGGCAAGTTGAGAGAGGGAGTTTGATGAATGACCAGCTCTTCTGAAGGAGTTGGCAACCGCTCCGCTGACCCAGACAT
The DNA here is from genome assembly GCF_988280905.1 of Pimephales promelas. Taxonomy (NCBI): domain Eukaryota; kingdom Metazoa; phylum Chordata; class Actinopteri; order Cypriniformes; family Leuciscidae; genus Pimephales; species Pimephales promelas. Next base: position 17,345,730 of record NC_142769.1, read on the forward strand.
CTAGAGGTCATGAGTCAGCTGGGGGTCCAGGTGCCCCCCGAAACGACACCCTGGCCTGCCCCCACGCGCCACAGGTCGCCACCTTGTTTTCAAAGATTTGTTGTGCTCAATTAAACTTCACATGACACCTTCCACATCTTTAGTGAGGTCTTGACACGGGGGCAAAAGCTAAGTCCTGCAGTCGTAAAACAGACCTCTTTAACATGCTAGAACAAATGAGAAATAATCCATCCAACACCAGAAAAGCGGCCAATAAAACACTGTCTACTTCACAGGGAACCAAAATAAACTAGAGAGTTTGGGCAGGAAATCGCAACACCTTCACACTGTAACTGATATGTTGAGCTCTTGCGATTGTGTAACACCTTCTAGTTGTTGAGTAACGCTGGCTGTTCCTGCACAAAACATGACGGTTTCTTGTTGGTGTTTGACGACTTAGGTGAAATTGTCTTATTAATTGATAATCCGTTTTATTTAGCTTTACACAAGGCCAGCTAGATATTTGAAACAAACCAACTGCCAGATAAATGTAAATATTTATGAAAGGCTTGAACCGGCACTTAATTTACACTTGCATTTTTGGGGTTTTGTGTTTATTTGAAAAATTATGTCATGTGTTTAGGATAATGTAAACCCTGAGATAAAGGTTGTGAACATATTCCAAATAAATATTTTGGGTTAAAATGAAAAATGCCTTTTTGATATAAACCGGCTGGCCCAATCTATTTCTGCTTAGTCACTGTTCTTGTATAAAAAGCCTATACCAATATTTCCCTCACCGTTTAAAATGCAGCAGACACACACAAACACAAAAAAACAAAACAAAGATACAATAATGAAACATGTCATCAACCATATAATACAAATTATTAGCATACTTTCCTTGACTGAAAGAGGGCCTGGCAATTGAGATTTATGATTTATGAGTTCTGAGGTAAAATGAGCATCACTTCACATGTACAGACTTGACTTACATGTACAAAGCCAATGTGGAATCAGAAAGTTGCAACAGCTGAAACAGTCCAAGCAACTTCAGCTGAAAAAGTTTCAAAGCGTGGATAATAACAGCTAATTAAAATAGATCTTCAAAAAATATATTTATTTGAAAAATGTATAAAGTACTTTAAAAAAAGACTACAAAACAGAAATGAGCCAATCACACAAAACAGAATCTAAGTATCTTGTCTTTTGTTTTCTCATTTGCTGGAAATGTGATTGTTCGGAATTCTGTTTTCATAGAGAATAACTGTGATCTAGATGATGTTGTAATCATTTTACGAGAGAATGAAGCAGAATAGCGCACGTACAGACACAGGCACTGGCGGCATGGCCAGACTTGGTGAAGTGCAGAGGCAGGGCATGGCACGATGCCCACCAACAAGCTTGCCGCCCCTCATTCTTGTCCTCTTCACCACTTTTCAATGGGGATACAGCTGGGCATTTACTAAGGTGCTATCGCAAACACTGGCGAGTCTGCTAAGCCTTCTTCCAGAAACCCGAGGCAAACTGTTTGATGCCCCTATGGATGCCAGGTGCTGCGGACAGCAATTTAAACACCTTTAAATTTAAACCAGACCATGAGATGAAATACAAAGAGTGCACACACAACACTAGTTGTGTTGGAGTGTGAAAATACTTACAATTATACTGTGAGTATTAAAAGTACAATTTTCTATGAAATAAATAAAACAAACGTAGTAATGGCTTCCTTACAAAAGGACCCTTTGCTGGCATTTGGACGTCAAAATCAGCAAAGCAGTGAACACGATTTACCTTTTCAATTCACAGCCACAGACCACAACCACAATTTCCTTATGATGCGAGTAAAGATTCCCTTTTGCTTTACATTTGGTTTTATTTAGCTGGAAGTGAATAACTCCCATTCCACCGCTTTCAGGAAACTTTCCTCCATGCCTACTGCATTGCGGATGCCAATTAACGAATCAAAGGCATGCAGTAAGCAGACAAAGAGGGTTTGATATCAATGGCCATCCTCAGTCACTGGCACTCTTCCTACCACTCTCCTGGCACAACGCTAACAAAATGGCCGCCCTGGGTGCACTGGCATAATGTGAGGGCATTGTCTAGAAATGGGCACTGGATGCTAAAGGAAAAAAACTCCGCACTGCCACGGTAAGCCCTTAACAGAGAACCCTATATTCATTTGGTGACAGTACTTTCTTCTGTTTTTTTGTTTGTTTGTTTTTTCAGATTATATAAAAGGTCAGAAATATTTTTAGAGAATAACATTTATAACAAGAGTCAGCCACTCCGATTATGCTACACAGACATTAAAATATTTTTAAAATACATCAAATTACTGTTAGAATTTATATATACATATTATTTCATATGTTATTTGTAAATAAGAGTGGAGACCAAGGTCCATTCAGAGAGGAAAACGAGAGATTTAGGCTGCCGTGTGTGTGCCAACAGGCGAATGCACGCCATCTTACAAAGACACAAAAGAGAGTCTGATGCCAACCATGGTGCCAGTGGCAACCATTATTGTCCCTCCGCTCTGCCTTCTGCTTACCCTGGCACTTCAGTTTCACAAAATGGAGGTGCCATGCCTGACGTTAATGAAAACATTTACATACTCACAAAAGCAACACTTCTATAAAATTATTTTTTGTCGTGTAGTGATTCTTATTTGTTGCACACTGGAAAATATGGATAATGTCCAAATTTATACTTTTCAAACAGAAAACTTAAAATGGAAATAAAAAAGGAATAGTTTATGTTGAAGCTTTCCTTGTTTTTAAGTCATTTTGGATAAAAGTACATGTTAAATGAATAAATGTGAAGGTACATGTAAGTGTGCAGAGAAGTTTAGACCTTTTTCCTTAACTTTGCAAAAAAAAAAAAAAAAAAATGAACAAATAACTAAAAATAACTGAAAATTACCAGACCCTATCTAGTCATTAAAAACAAATGAGGGGAGAAATTAAAAAAAATATATATATATAATTATAATAGAATAGTTTGTAATTGTGCCATTCGCACAAATTCTCATTATGTAACACATTTTTTGCATGTATTTATACAATGATATAATGGGTATTTGTATGTCGTTATACTGTTATACTATTATTATAACTTTATATTATTATTCTTTTGATTTTCTGATGTCAATTTTGAATTGTATTCTGATACTGACCTCATCGTAACAAAAAGTGCTGCTTGAGATTCTCATTTTTACAAATGCATGTGATTCCAGCACAAGCAACACACTTTTGTCACTCATTCTTTTTTTTGTACGCAACTAATCAGTAAAATGTAAAATTTTTTTTTTACAAAAATACAAATCATTTTAATACTACTTAAACGTACCAAAATAGATCAGTTTGAAACTTTTTGTGTGTAAAACAAAAAATGTACTGTATGTCCTTACTCTTATATCCATAACAATTGGAAATTATATTCATTTTATTTTGGCTACATCCTTGAGCCTGCGAGTTAAAGTAGCACACTTAAATCAAGTCAAGAAATCTCCCAACCTTCCCTCACACTTACCTTGGTCCTGGACATAGTATGCCAGAAACAAGTCCAGCTCTTTCACAGAGACAGTGATGTGGTGGGGCTGGACGCAGAGTCCCGGGTTGGTGCAGTGCGGGGACTTGACCAGACGCTCCCCATCTGTGCTCTCCAGCGGAATACCTTTGAACAGGATGACCATCACCAGGTCCAGCCGCCACACTTTATCAGCCTGCCTCAAGCAGTCGATTCGGCGGATCTTGCCCTTCTGGTCGGGGTTGGAGAGAACACAGCACGGGTGCTTCTTGCCCGTTACGCTGAGCACAAAGTCCTCCCGGTACTCCTGCCGGATGTCCTTGCGCAGCTTGGCCAGGAGACGAGATGCCCACTTCTGCTTGATTTCAGGCTTCTCGCTGAGAAGCTCGTCTTTCACAGCCCGTTCCTCATCCTTGGACATCCGCTTTTCATGCTTCTTAAAGTACTTGCGCTTTCGTGCCTGCAGGTTGAACCAGGTGTAGGCTATGGCACGGACATGAGGGAGCAGCGCCTCGATGAAGGGATGAAACTCATCCTGAGAGAAGAGAGAGAGGGGAAAAGGAGAAAAATTGAGCAGGAGCAGAAGTGACCTTTTGGCATGGGTTCTTGTCTGAATTAGCCAAGAGCCAGTGCAGCCAAAAAAAAAAAAAAAAAAAAAGATAGCCGGTTTAGAAAACATTGCAGATAAAGGCCATTTATAAGACGCAAAAGTTATACAAATGACTATTTAATGGTCCAGAAAAGCATTACAGGGTTACAGTTACAAATATCAGTCAGCAGCAACAAATCTAGTCTTCGGTTTCCTGCTTTTAGAGAACTTTTAAGCACTTAAGTTGTTTAAAATGATATTTTAAAATATCAGCATGAAACATTCATCTACCATTTCCACTGCGACTGCAGGCAGCGTTGGCCTGCCTGCAGGTGTCGGAGGCACGCAGAAAAAGGATGCCACTGTTTACCGCGTCTGCCCGCGCCGTGCCAGTGAAGAGCCGACAGTTCCAGAATCACCAATCTCTCACTCCCCTTCTCTCTCTCTCTCTACCCCCCTTCTCTCGCTCGTTCGCTCGCTCTCCGTCTCCAGCAACGCTCAAAGCACCAGTCCGTGTGTTGGCACAAGAGAGCAAGCACCCCCCATACTTCCAGATCTCTTATCAAAGCGCCCTGCATTCCTGAAACAGCCCTTACCACAGAGACCCACAGAACCTCACGGAATCCTGGAAAACTCAAAAGATAGTCTCTAAATGCCTTGGACAAGGACAGCTGAGGGCATGATTATCAACCACACTTGCAAAGAAAGCAAGACAAATGTGGACATGTCTAAAATGACAGTGCAATCTTTCCCAAGACCAGAAGTACTAGGTAAGGCTTTTAACTAAACATGGAAGAGTGAAGAAAAGCAGGGAGTGAGAAATCAATTTTACACCTTGAGCTTTTACTCTTGACTATGAGGTGTTTGCGCTCTTTGGGAATCATTTCATTTGTTAGCATTAATGTACCGCAATTATTCCAAGGCCCTTCGAAAATCAAATCTAGATGGACAATGAAAATGACATCTTGGCACAATGGCCACATTCTTCGGGCCTCAGAGCAGTTTGGTAAGGGTGGCATTAAAATGCTAAACCAAAACTAAAGCGCCCTGCCTCCTCAAATAAGCAGCACTGTTAATTCACACTTGTGAATTATTGAGCGCAAGGCTTTTTTTGTTTTGTTTTGTTTTCATATGCCTGAACTTGCTATGTAGCTTTACACTACAAACTTAAACTGAGTAAACTCAGTTGCCAATTTTACAGACCTCTGAGTGACATTTTTCCCCACACATATAATCTCATCACCTCAGCAAGTGAAATTGATTCAATATTGTCAAGAAAATTCAATTATGGTTTAAAACATAAAATAGAACACCAGGAGAATGTGTGACACCATTTACTAAAACACAAACACTACCACTATCTGAAGCCTCCCTTTATCATTTTTCAGTTCAACAAAATATAAGTTAATTATATTCTTTTTTTTTTTTTAGTCAAAAGATCAATAAGCACTGCAAATTCTTAGCAATGGATGAGGTTTATGAAAATAAAAAGTAAAAAGACAATGAAAGCAAGAGTGCGAGAATCTTAACATAATGAAAAAGACCATCTTATACGCACACACACACTGACTCTGCAAACTTCTATGCATTTTTTTTTCACCGCCACATTGAAAAATGAACAAGGACTGCAGCGAATTGATCGGAGAAGAGTTAAACCACATATTGTTCTGTGTGCAGGCGGGCGGCAGCTCTTTAGGAAACCACAAGCAGCGCACCACTTCTGCCTATATTTCTGTGACAGCCCCCCACACACAGCCCACACTCCAGCACTGTATAAATACCATACAAACTACACAATTTAGGAATGCAAGTGCAATCCTTCATGCAACAATGTTGCACAAGAAATATATAACTCGCAAAAGAGTGTGAGTTTTCGCACTATGCGGTGTAGTCTTGGAATGTATAAAAACTTAAGTTCATTCAAAGTGCTGATTTTCATTTAAAAAATATCACATCAGATGATAGATGATTTAATTATTTTTAAATTATAGCTAGCATCATATTTTCTTTAGTCACAACTACATGCAACCTATAATTGTCCACAACTCCACTCCACAAATTATGCATTGATATCGAAATTACTATACAGATAGTATACAAAAAGGATCTCTATCAAATAAATTTTTTCTGCTATAAATTTAATGAACCTATTGACCACAAAGAAGGTGATTCTTGCCATAATGAATTTAAATAAATACATAAGGCCTTGCAATATCACACATTGTTGTATCCCTACAACATAAAATTTAAATAAATCTAAATGTATTGTGACAAAAAATGTAAATGTATTGTAACAATATAACAATATTGTAATAAAAAATGTATTGATATTTTTGTCTTGGCAGCTGTTATGCAAATGTATATAATATCACAATGTTAAGGAATGTCCTTGAACCAAAAAAAATAAAATACAATTAAAAATAAAATTTAAAAAAAATCACACAAATTTCTATTTTTAATAGTTCAAAGTGTAGCACGAGGTTGTTGGCTGCGCAGGCTCGAGGTCCTCTTGTAGGCTACTGACCATATCTCAGTCAATCACTCTCTGATGCCAAGGAAAATATAAACAGTAAAATTGTGTCAGCCAAAGCCGGCGGACTCTGTCCAACCGCTGAATCAACCTTATCATTGTTTTCATCTTAATTCACTCTGTGAGAGAATCTCCAAGTACAAACTAAAGCAAGTTTCCTCAAAGAAAGGTTAGGATAAAACGGTGAGCTCTCAAAAAGGGAACTCAAAGTCACTGCCTTAACCTCGCGCTTGAAATTGCAAAGAGATGAAGATGAACTTCTCCCTGTTGTTAACCTCATATATATTGCCTTGTTTAATCAGGTTTTACATTTACAAAGGCCATGAAATTGGATTTGAGTAAACACTGATCTGTTCATTGATTAGGAATAAACATCTTCGCTCATGTGATGAGCGCAGTGAGTTGACTACATTCTATCACAGATATAGGCTACATCGAGTTAGATGTCCGTCGGATTTTTTATAAGTCCTAATTCCTTAAAAACGCTTTAAAATTAAAATCGATTGCAGTCTTAAAAAAAAGGTTATTCAACGTATCTTCGAAGAAACAACTTATTAAGGACCATTTATATTTCTACACAGTCCTTGAGTTGGTCATATTTCTTTGAAGATTAAAAAAGTTACCAGCCATAGTTTTGTCAGATTAAGGTATTTGGTTTTGGGTACTATAAAGTACCAGTAAAAAGAACTAGAGAATGAAAGGTAATTTGATGAATTTAAAAATGACTTCTTCCTTCTAAATTGATTTATTTTCTTGATTGATTTTAAAGGTTTCTGTTAGCCTATGTTTAAATGAATCGATTTTCTCACGTGCCTTTTGTGAAACACGACGTCGTAGAAGTTATTCAAATACGATATTGAACTTTAAAATGACAAGAGGGAAGTGTAGGCTACAATAAATGCGTAATAGCCTATCTACAGCAATCTTTAAATGAACCAAAAGCACATGCAGTGAATGTAGCTAAACAAGTACCAAAGGAATTGCCTAGTAGCCTACTCAGTGATAATACAAACAAATATAAAATATACCTGTGTGAGACAAATCGGCGAATACATCGTAGATCGCGCGGTTATCAAAGTCCTGAAGGGTATCAGATGATTGATATTATCGCTTCATTCTTCAGAGCCCGTGCTGCTCCGTGCACGTTTGAGTAAGACCTGATATCCTCATTCAAAAAAAACACGCTCTTATCCGGCAACAAAGAACAACTGGAGATCCCACACTTTGCATTTAACCGATCCCGACGTCTATTTAAGAGCACAAAAGATTGTAAACGGAGTGAATCTAGACGCATCCACAGCGCGTGAGGTGAACCCACCACTGAGTAAAAAGCTAAGGAATCTGAGAGTCCAGTTTCAAATAGGAATCTTGAATAATACAGCCTATCGCACCTGCAATAAGAAAACTTGAAGGCGCATAATTTCTGATCGCTTTTCAAACTTGATATAATATGGGCCGGTAACACCCTCTAGTCTGCTGGAGCCTAACAAATCAGTCTGAAGATTTTTTTTTCGCCTTTAATTACACAGTCATACTCCTCCTCTTCCAGCAAGCGCATAACCCATATATCCAGCCCACCTCGATTGCACCTCCGTGACATTGACAAAGATTTAAGCCATTTCCTACTTTTTATCCAAATGTCATTTTTATGTGGTGAGGACTTTGGGAAGGCATGTAAAACTATGAAACACGATGAAGCGAGCCCTATAGCCTTTTGCTGGCTTCGTCAATTGCAAATGAAAACAATTCATGAATTGATTTCAACTTTGATTAAACAAAGTGTCTTCTTTGTCAGGCGTCGTTAATAAAAACAAAATATGATGCTTGGATATAAACACATTTTGACTAGCCTACTTTGTCTATTTTCGTTGGTTAAGTTTACTTTTAGACTACAAATCAATACTGAGATATGGCATTAGCCTACTTATAAAACATAAAGGCTTTAGTGTTATATCAAACGCTTGGAAAAGCACGATTTATTAGCTAATAATGCAAATGTAAGTGTGGGCCTGTAGCGTTTATTATGCAAAATATCTCCAAACTGAATAGTTTATTTCTGTGCTTTTTAAAAGAGCAGTAGCCAACATGACAACGGTTTAAATTTTGCGAGAAAAGAGAGAAATCAACAGTAAAATACTGCATACGGTTCTATCACGTATCCCAGTGAGAGAAGAGCACAGGGCCAGTCTGTGGACAGATAGCCTAATGATTCCCTTCGCGTTACATCGGCATGACGGCATCTTGTGTCGAAGTCAAAGCCCACCCCTCCGTCCAACTCATACGTCCACAAGGCTCAACAAAGACTTTATGAAGGACACCGAGTCCATTACTGAAATGTAACTACAATGGATCGCAAGAAAAGCGCAACGCAACAAAGTTCAATGTCCATGGTAAAACAACCGGTGTATGGACGTGCAAACAAACATACGTGTGCATAACGTAATGTTTTAAAGTGTCAAAGAACAAAGTTACAGAGTGAAAGTGTCAATGCAAGTGTCGCTACGTAAAACAGCCTCAGACAAGCATTTAAATGACAGTGAGAGTAAATATCAACACGGCTTGTCCAGGTATTCACGCCGCTGCTCCGTGCCAGAAGCGCAAGGCTATTCAATAGGGGAGAGTTTGAGCTAACACAGGATGCATGCCAAGAGGCACAAACTCGACTTCTGACACATTATGACCCATATAGGACGTCTGCCAATGCATGACATAAACAATCCAACATTACGATATTTTTTTCTGCAGTTTTAAAGTGTCGTGTTCAGTTAAATATTGAAGCGTAAAGCTAGTGCTCAGTTGAAGTTACATTCGCGCAACACAGCAACTCGAGACAAATATTCACAAATGTTAGTAAGACAGTGTTTTCCATCATAACGTACCATTGCACTGTATTGCATGGAATTGAAGGGGATTCCTGGAGGCCGGATGAAATTGAAGCCGGTACGCTCACATGTCTCAAGTTCAAAAATTTGTGTTTTTTTGTTTTTTTCTCTCTTTTCGTTTCACGTTGTAGTGCTTACAAAAATGAACACCGGAAGCGAATTCTTGGCACACAGGCGGCAAAATCAAGTCAGCGAGCACCTCAGATTTTTTTTATCTTCCTTCCTCTGCAAGTCAGTCTTTTGGATAGCTTTTGGTGGTTGAGTTGAACGCGGTCCAGAATAGGCTGAGTTATTTGCAAGTGGGTAGGTCTGCGCCTTCACTTTCTCTGTCTGTCGTCGCTGTTGCTCGCTGGCAGCAGCCAAACGTAGCTGCGCATTTGGAATTACATCCTCGTTTCTGATTGGCTGGCGCACCGGTGGAGCTCGGCTCGCCGTTCCATGCCCTAGGCCCCTCACTTCCGCTCGGCAGACAGTGTCACTATTTGCATATTAACATTGGACAAGTCCAATCAAAGCGAGACTGAGCGCAATTTAGACTAGTGGCTGAAGATAGGTCAAATTCCTCTGTGCATTTTGCCCTTGGGGATTAAGAATCTTTCCTTAAGTACAGGCATGAAAGCAATTAAATCCCTACTAAATGAGTAGCTATATTTTAATGAAATTAGGCCTATATTTTAAATAAATTAATAATAACGATTTTCATTCTAATTCCCCCTCATACAGTGTGTGCTCGATTTTGACAATCTTAAACCACATTGTTTAGCATTGATAAACATTAATGACTTATTAATGATGGCTAAACAATCTTTAAATCGGTAGAAATATATAGGCTACTGTCTATAGGCTGTATTAGTAAACCATTGTTAAGATTTTGAATGATATAGCAGAGAAAGTCACCACTGTTAGAGAGCACAATGATGGCATTGATCCAGACCAGAACACCAGAGCGCCTGGCGCGCGCGCGCACGCACACACACACACACACACACACACACACACAGGACTCCAACAACATGGATGAAACACGCATTAATTTGAGCGTGTTTACCGGTGCCATTAAATGAGACACTGTCAAAAGTTAGTAATGAAACGGTTTATGATTATTCACGTCACCTGTAAATAAAAAAAAGTGTAGGCTAATCAACAGAGAGCAATGAATCCGAATGAATTGCAATTCTGACTTATATATAATATAATATATAAGACATGCTATTCAGTGGTGATCTCAACAAAATAGTTTGGTCTTTTATTTAGGTCGTTACAATTTTTTACATTTAAGTCTATCGAGCTAAGCAGAAGTAGGCTACGCCTCACTTATCAGATTCATATAGCCTAATATGACAAATAAATTGTTTAATCGTTCGTAATTTTGTTAATAACATTTTTGCCTGTTTTTTCTATCATTTCTACTGAATAAATTTCATTAGGCTATCATACAATCTATATTTATCTTGTCGATAGACAAACATTATATAACAGTTTTCGTATAGCCTGGATTGTCATCTTTGCTCCTCACGAGACAAGTTGTCACGTAGAAAAGTTCGTTTTGGTTGTGACTGCACTCGTGGCTTACTACATGTTTCTGTCAAGATAAACGACGTATATAGAATGAATCGTTTATTCTATGCGCTGTCACACTTTTAAAGACAAACAAACAAGCCCTGTGTTTGAAACAACAAACACCAGTGCTTGTTGGAGCATTATATCGAGTAGGTGGAGTGTGATACGAAACGAAGCGAAAGGGCTCCAAATTCTTAGACGTAAACTTTGGCAATTTCAGTGGCGAGTGGAGGACAGGGATTCATTATTAACATGTAGAAACAGTCGGTGTCCTGAAGATTTGAGAGATTTGTTCATTTTTGCCTGTCAAGTTTAACATGAGTTTGGATAGCCATGTGTGCGCGCAGCGAGCCTCGATACTGCCTCCGTAAGTTCACTACATTTCATGAAGGCTAGATAGGCTAATCTATTCTCTCAACTCTAGACGCTCAAAGCCAAACTTTTATTAATTATCGATTTACTTAGTCTAAGTTCTGTAGCTATAGCTGGTGCACCAGGGTTGCTGTAACAAGGCGATATTTCGTTTCTAATATCTTTAGAAAATATCAAAAAGATTCCGTTCCTTTCGATTAAAAACGTGTTTTCATGTTTTCACAGGTTAGGAAAGTTATATATTGCTTTTCATTAGTAGGCATTCAAGTCCTATACGAGTGAATATTATTTGGTTATTACTTATACTACATCGATTATATTGTTTTAAAATATCGTTGCTTTAACGTGTAAATAGATTTTTTTTAACTGGTAAACGGTTAAGTGGCGTTTGCATATAATGCAAAATGATGACCTGCTGCTTTTGCATAAACGGCACCACCTTTTTTTAAGTCGACCATAAGACTACCGGGTAGCAAAGAGACACACGTGCTTCAAATAACGGTTTGAAGATGACCCATATGATTCCATGATCCCATATTATATTGATCCCAGCTTTTTACGTCATAGTTGCAAGATATGTTCTTTTTTATTATTGTAAAGTAACTATATAGCCTAATAGCACATGATTTCCATTTTAGCATTTCAATCCGAGACAAAACCTATAAGAGCTTATTTCCCATGAATTAGCAGGTTTTCTGTATTATAATATTAATGAATGACACATTTATTCAAGTACTTCGATTTGTTTTAGCCAGAATTAAAATGTTCTAGGCTACATTAATCAATAGGTCTAATTAATAATAATAATAATAATTAAAAAATGTTATTTTTTTTTTAATATCAATTAGATATTTTCAGGCAAGGCACATGGCAGTCTGGACATATACTGTTTTTCTTTTTATAAGAATGAAAAACACAATTCACGTTTGTTTATTGATTTATTAGGCTACTATTATTATTATTATTATTATTATTATTTAATAGCCCACCTCTCTAACAGTGTCATGATGGGCTTGGATGTTGGTTTTGTGTTAAAGAATTACACCTGGGTTTCACTGAGCAATTAAAAACTACACTAATTTGTATTTATAAAACTATATTAGGTTTTCCATTATTTTATCAATTTTGTGAACATACTTCTCATGTCAGATTCACAGGAGTAGGCCTAGCCTATAGGCTTATGAAATTAGGCTAAATCATATTTGCTCAGGCTCCTCATCAGGTGAATGATGTAGCTAACTTTAATTTTAACAAGATGATTGTGTGGAATGAGAAACATGTGAGAACTAAAAAATATATTTTGAGAACAATTGATGACCATTCAAATGCAGGATATAATTTCATTTAGGCGAATATTTTGTATGTATCGACCAAGCTAAATTCAACATCATTTTTGGCTCGGTGCAAAATTGCAAACAAAGCGTGTGTCGAATATTCTGCTATTGGTAGCATATTTACTGAGTCTTCTTTTAGTGTCTTTGCTTTTAAGTGGACAGATAGCCTACAAATATCTAGGATTATAATAAATTAGCCAGTGTCGGAACGCTATTCATATTGCGCCACAACGCATAGGCTATCAGTTGGCCTAGATTGCAAGCGGAGTGATGTGAAACAAATTATTGTGACGGCTGAACACTTTCTCAAGACGCATTTTGATAATACAAAATATAACCTCAGTAAACTGCATCCTCCTCAAACGTAAGACTGCAGGAGCTGTGACACACTCACATAGGAGCACGCGCCAGTGACCTCGCTCTGCTCTGTTCAAGCTAAATTCATTCACTCGTTCCAAAAAACATTTCCTTATAATGGCGTAGAAACCTGTAACTCTTACCTTGTAACAGCTGTTTTGACAATTTATTCGCTTTATTTTTGCGGTGCTATAGGCATATTTTAAAAACAAAATCACTGAGTGCCAACATCATAGCCAGACCTGAAATATTAAGTCAAGTCCGCACATTTTGACATATGTAATGCCGTCTCATCATCATACCGACATGTTTGTTCGGAGATATCCTAACATTCATACTGTAGTAATAACAATGTCCCTGTTCTGTTATTATATTGTTACAGTGTAGTCTTAAAACGTAGTCTAGTGTGACTCCTGATTGCTATAAGCTTACTACTGTCATAGCTCGCCGTGATCGTATAGTGGTTAGTACTCTGCGTTGTGGCCGCAGCAACCCCGGTTCGAATCCGGGTCACGGCAGGAAAATAAATGATACAGTGTGTCTTTTACACTTGTAAGTGATTTATAGTGATAGTAAAAGCCGCATCGTGTCAGGTAGGCCTACGCCTACATCTGGCTGGTGACATATTGTTAGAGAACATTGTGATTGTCGGTCTATCTACAGCCTACAGTCAAACTGACATCCTACATTAACCTGGATAACCTTCACTGAAAAGAAATTTCAAATTTCAACTTTTAAACAGCACTAAAAATGCTGGTTATTGTTTTTGATTATATAAAACGAAAACAGAATAAAATAGGCCTATTTGCTCTTTGTCGATTTTACAATTTGCAAATAGCCTCGTTTGTCGAAGGTAGGATACAGCGATAACGATTTAGGTAACCAAAGTCATAGAAGTTATATTGGGAAGTGTAGGCTACACAGCGCAGTTTCGATTCAGTCCACAAGGATGCGATAATGAACTGTCGGTCGACTGGCGTACCATAACTGTGCCGTGATCGTATAGTGGTTAGTACTCTGCGTTGTGGCCGCAGCAACCCCGGTTCGAATCCGGGTCACGGCAGATCTTTATGCACTAGGTTGTAGCCTACTTTTAAGAGGCAAAATTATGTGCTCATGAAAACGCTAAAAAGAATCTATGTAAATCACCTAAAATATCACATTATTTAGTCTAGCAGCTAATGTCTTCGTCTTGGTAACATTCTACACTTCACTATATATTTAAAATAATTCGTGCCCATTCATATACTTGTATCTCAAAATAATCTCTGTTTTCTTTTCATTTCACAGTGATGGCAAAGTGGACAATAAAAGCATAACCAACATCTGCTTGCCCTATATGTTTTAATATGTTTCTGCACCCGATGATTTAAGCACCAGAGGGCAGCAAACGACTATGTAACCACTGCCTACAAATGGATCAAGGAAAACTTGGCAGAGATGAAGACTGATTAATTACCTTACTGTGTTCGTTTGAGACTACTGCACCTGTAGTAATTCTAGACACTGCTATTCCGACTGTTACTGAGATGGCAGACAGTAAAAGGGCCAGATAATGTTATTCAGTAGAAATGCTGTGAAAATGAATACATAATTACCCAAACCAATTGAAGTATTCACTGTAAAAAATATTTTCAAGATTTGTTATCACAACATTTTTTCTTTTGTCAAATCAACTTAAATAATTTATTTAGTTCAGATAACTTATTATTTTAAGTTTTTGATGTTTCACACAAAATCTTTTTTAAGGCAACCAGGTTACTTTTTTGTTAAGTTAAACCAACAATATTTTTTTACAGTTGCTTAATTATTATTTTTTAATACATTTTTTTTTCTCTTTTACACATTCACCTACTGAAATGTAGTGACAATGTCCTTTGTTCCAATGTTAAATTTATTTAATGTTAGTTTTCTTGTTTCCTTTCTCTTTGCCTCATGATCCAGTCTTGAAAGAAAATCACACACTACATATAAGAATAAATCACACTCAAAAACAGCCCTTATGCACCTGTAACCATGAAAGACTGTCCTTGTTCCTCGCCACCACAAACCACCAACCAAGAACAAGAGCAACAAAGAGATGCACACTCAAATAAACAAGGAGAAAGCTTATAGTAAACATGGAATCCTGCCAAAACCATTGCGTTCCATTCACACTCAAACACACACACACACAAACACACACACACACACACACACACACACACACACACACACACACACACACACACACACACACACACACCCGTGCATGCATTGCAAATCCTTCAGCTTTGAGAAAGAAGCAGCAGGCCTCCACAGAAGATTCAGGCAAAACTGCTGTGTACTTGCTTTCTCTCTCTATGTGCATCTGTCTCACTCCTCACTTCAATGGGTCTTGATTGACAGGACAAGCATGCACCTATGTCGCATGAAATGTGCATCCCTGCAGGCCTTTGTCTGGTCTCTGAACACATGTTCCTGTAATAATGTGCATCTTCATTAGCCACAATTATAAAAGCTTTTGCGGTCTGATTTTTGATCTTTCGTTTTCACTAAACAGGGTTTCCTCCCCAAACAGCCTCAAAAATAATGACTAAAGTTGTTTGCTTGTGGTCACACTACATTAAAAGTCTGTTAAAGAGTATGAAGGACTACCAATAATTTCGACATGTGTAATATCGAGTACTTTATAAGTACTCCACGAAATTGGAGCAGAGACGTGCAATCAACATTTAATAGTAGTCCTACAGAAGTTAGATTTTCTGTAGAGGTGATGAAAATCCGACCAGTTAACATAACAATTATGGTATTTAAAGGAGTAGTTCACTCAAGGTCCAAATGAGAGTTTCAGTGCAGCTTCAAAGGGCTTTAAACGACACCAGACGATGAATAAAGGTCTTATCTAGGACCCTTCGAGTCATGACTCTAAAAAAGATTTGTTCATTTTGATGAACGAGTTTGAACAGGAGAGTCACAAACGCGCATCACAGAACAGAGCAAGGTGCATTTGTGCTTATAAAACTTAAACTTTTAAAAAAAAAAATTTAAATGAGCGATCGTTTCACTAAGACCCTTATTCATCGTCTGGTGTCGTTTAAAGCCCTCTGAAGCTGCACTGAAACTCTCATTTGGACCTTGAACCATTTGGTTCCCATTGAAGTACATTATATTATTACATTATATACATTATAGACCATTTCACAAGATGTTTTTTTGTTGTATCATTTTAGCATCGTTAAAACAGTCCGTTGACATTAAAATGTTTAACTCTTCTATCTGTAGATAAGATGACTGTGTATATTTCAATATTTTATTAGTTGGCACTGGATAGTTGAGCACTGAAGCATATAAATGAAGTTAAGCAGCTACAGCAAGATTACAGTATTAAACATAAAATATTTAAAGCCTCAGTTTATATATATATATATATATATATATATATATATATATATATAATCCCTCTGATGGTCCTCGGTCACTTCTGACTGAATAATTCATCGGAAGGTTATGATACTTGGTGACTTTAGTTTTTTGGCATTTGGTATGTGAATACAAAAAAAAATTGAGGTCATGATCCGAGCATGCTAAGTGGTCGTAAAAAAAAAAATAGTCACACTTGTGGTCTTCGTTCAGAAATGACTGACCCATAGGAAATGAATGGGAAATTTACAAAAAAAAAAAAAAAAATTATCTGAATCTACTATCTACAAATCAGCCACGATTCTTAAAAGTACCGCAGTAAAGGGGTGACACTCTACAACATCAAGAGTGCAAAAAATTTACACCCAACCACACACACACACACACACACACACATATTCAAACACACTTTTATACACACACACACCAATAAATTCAATGAATTTTTAAAAATCACATCTTCATTGGAATGTTACGAAACTTGGTGACATGTCTGGCATTGGGTATGTGAACACACAAAAAAAAAATGAGTTCATGATCCGAGCATGCTAAGTGGTTGTAAAAAAATTAGCCATGATTTTGGTCTTTGGTCAAAAATGACCCCCATAGGAAATGAATGGGAAATTGACAAAAACACAAAAATTCACAATTTTTATTTATATATATATATATATTAATAAGAAATAGTATTTGATATTGTTTCAATTATATATTCAAATCCACAAAAAAAAAAGTGTTCATAAACAGCTGGGGAATTCACATGCCTCGCCATAGAGAGCTGCATGCCATCTAGTGGTTACACCATGATTCTACACTTTTTCTCTATACTGTAACCAGATGGTGCTAATTTTCTTCAAAATATTTTTTTTTTTCTGAAGGCATAGACTCTATATTAAACAAAAATACTGCAATAATAATTAAAATATATATATATATATATATATATATATATATATATATATATATGAAGAGTTCAGATGCAAAAGCCTCTAAATGCCATTTGAAATTTTCTTCTTTAATGATGATTTTTATCAAACTTGTATATTTAAGTTCTGTAATTTCACTTACAGTAAATAACAATTAATAGGTAATTATCATTGCCATTTAAGTGAAATTACTGAACTTAAATATACAAGTTTGATAAAAATCATCATTAAAGAAGAAAATTTCAAATGGCATTTAGAGGCTTTTGCATGCATCTGAACTCTTCATATATTTCCATTGAAAAAATGGACCATAAATATCGCATAAATATTAATAAATTCAATAAAATTGTCTCAAAATACTAAATTAAAAAGAATAAATAATATAAAACAAAAACAAATTGCATTGGTTTTACTGGGATGGAATAAGTTTCATTTTTAGGCCTCCGGTCACTTCTGACCGGGAAGGCCCAGGACGTGACTCATGAAGGAAGACCATCAGAGAGTTAATTAACGATAGCCCTGTCTAGAGTTGTGACTCATGACTCTTCTCATGTAACAGTTTATGGAAAATGCCACAGGTACAATAAACAACAAATAATCATTATTTCCACAGGTCTCAGAAAGGCATTTAGATCTGTAAGCAAGCGTAAATTTAATGAATTAGTGACTTTTTCTAATATATTTTTTTGTTGATCCTTCATCTTAATGAGCTTTAAAAAAAACACTGTCTTGACCTGAACAACGAAGATGACTCCAACTCCTGTGAGATGCACCAATACTAAATTTCTAAATCATTATGTTGATAACTTCAACATAATGAAGTTCAATGAGCTCATTGTTTCTGCCTTAAAGGTAAATACCTTTTTAGCTAACTGCATGATTTGTATGTGAACCATGCGTAAGTACATTATTTGGACACAATCACCTCTGATTACAGATCACTCTAAATTGTAATGTTGACATGCAAAGCTGCTTTGAAACGATATGTAGCTATTGTGAAAAGCACTATACAAATAAATGTAAATTGAATTGAATTGATCTAACGGAAATCAAGCATAGTGTCAGTTCTGGCAGGTTACATTAGTCAAGCTCGCATCAGCTGACTCTCAGCTGATCCACATCTACCAATAGGAATACGACGCCTGTCACTGTATTCGAATGTTCCTTCAGAATTATCCAAATAGACGTCTCTGCGGAACAACAAGAAGGCGTTTCCCAATTAGTGGGCGTTTTCAAACCCGTCTAGGCATTTTCCAACCATCCAATCAAAACGTACGGAACGGATCCGGAAGCCCTTTCATATTTCTCGTTTTCTTGATTTTTACTATTATGTCTATATCGCGACAACATTTCACAAAATAATATACAGTCTACAGTTACCTATTTTCTTTAAAATAGAAATTCTTTCACAAACCAAATTTCACGTTTTTATAAGATAGGCGTTACAGATCTTGTATAATAGCCTGTGTGTATTTATAATATTCTCTCCAACCTACATGTAATTTGTCTCTAAATGTAAACCTTAAAAGGTTTACATTTAAAAACAAGTATTAAAAAATACGTTGTTACTCAACTATTTATAATTACATAGTTTTAATTTCGTTTTGCGTGTGTGAACACAACATAAATCAAGTTGTAACGGTGATTAAAAAGGTAAATTAATAGCAATTTCCAATAATGATATCAAATCATACTGTAAAGCAATGGTGAAAATGATTGTACCCTATTGGTCTGTCTCACCTGTATTTTTCAAAATATGTTTATATGTAATGACTGATATTTAAGTGATATTTGTAACTTACATTAAATTACATATAAAACATATTGACCTTTAAAATAAGGTAAAATGTGTTTACTTAGAATAATGACTCCGAAAACATTAGCATCACTTTATTGACCAATATGATGAAAAACTGTATTGATAAATGCAGCATTCTCTACTGATAAACAATACATGTGGCAAGTTTAAACATGAGGAACACATTGTATATGGCAAGCCGTTTTAACATTTTATAATTTTAACCTACAGTCTCTATTTTCATGCTACTAGTACTTATTTTTTAGATACTATCTATTCCAATAAGTACTAGTACTTATTCAATAGCTACTAGTGCCTTTTCTTTAGATACTAGTGTTTATTCTTTAGGTACTAGAACATTATTAAAGATACTAGTACTTATTCATTAGATGCTAGTCCTTATTTATTAGATACCAATGCCTATTCATTAGTTACTAGTACTTATTCATTAGATAGTAGTACTTATTCATTAGATACCAGTACCCGTACCTATTAAATAGACACTAGTACTTATTCATTATACTAGTACTTATTTCAATAGTGACTAGTAACTTTTCTTTTGTTACTCGTAACATTTTTTTTTTTTTTTTTTTTGCCATTGACTTCTATGGGGATCTGTCATTCAGATATCAACTGTTCAATTCTGAGTAGTATGTATTCCAATTGTGACTAGTACATACTACTAGTAAGAATTTTTATTTTACCAGTAAGAGTTTTAATTGAACTCACAGTGGCCGTTCTGACTAGTCATAACATAAGACTAGTAAAAAAGCAGTTGTGACTAGTAAAATAAAACATTTGGAATAAATACTAGTATCTAATAAATAGGTACTAGTATCTATTGAATACGTACTAGTATCTAATAATAGGTACCGACATCTAATGAATAAGTACTAATACTAGTATCTAAAAAATAAGTACTAGTACCTAATGAATAACTACTAGTATCTAGGTACTAGTCACAATTGGAATACATACCAGTCAGAACTGAACAGTTGATATCTGAATGACAGATCCCCATAGAAGTCACTGGCAAAAAATTAAATTTGTTACTAGTCACTATCGAAATAAGTACTAGTATCTAATTGAATAAGTACTAGTATCTATTTAATAGGAAATAGTATCTAATGAATATGTATAGAATCAAATAATAAGTACTGGTATCTAATGAATAATACTAGTATCTAATGAATAAGCACTAGTAACTAATAAATAAGCACTATATAATAAATAGGGACTAGTATCTAATGAATAAGTACAAGTATCTAATAAATAAGGACTAGTATCTAATGAATAAGCACTAGTATTTTAAAAAAGTGCTAGTACCTAAAGAATAAGCATCTAAAGAAAAGGCCCTAGTATCTATTGAATAAGTAGTATCTAATAAATAAGGACTGGTAACTAATGAATAATACTAGTATCTAATGAATAAGCACTAGTAACTAATAAATAAACACTATATCTAATAAATAGGGACTAGTATCTAATGAATAAGTACTAGTATCTAAAGAAAAGGCACTAGTATCTAAAGAATAAGCACTATTTGATAAGTACTAGTACTTTATGGAATAGATACTAGTATCTCAAAAATAAGTACTAGCTTGAAAATAGAGACTATTAGCAGGTTTAAATGATTAAATGTTAAAACGGCTTGCCTGAAACATTAGATGCTTCCTCCAGCCTCATAGAAACAGTTGTCTCCGCAGTATCCTTGGAAGTCATCAGAACCCCTGCAATACACCTCTTTACCCTGTTCCTCTGTAGCCTTTGCCACAACAGTCTTTGTCAGTCTCATGACACCTGAAAAATGTTATCATTCATCCATTATGTTAGTCTATAGGTTTGACTACACATGTGAGGTATTAATGCCTGCACTGATATAATGAAGAGTGTTGAACATTGACTACTGAGCTGATCTCACTGCTAAAAAGGGTCAAATCATGTTTCTATTTAAATCTAATGATCTGCAGAGGTTTTTGTTAGGGTTATGACTGAGATATAATATAAATAACAGAAAAAATATAAATTTTATATTAATATTGATATATTGATATGAAAAATAATAAACTTAACAAGCAATGATTTTTCAGCTTTTCTTGTTTTCTTACAGCGCACCACACACTCAAACACCATTTCATATACAGTATGAAGGGAGTGGGTTCTGGACTGAACGAAAACATAGGCTAATTTCTCCAAAATATTATAGTTTTTAATAATTTTTTAATAAGATACAATTTTCAGTTAGATTAATGTGCACAACACTTTCCTTAAAATATATTTATAGTTATTCTTTTTTATTATTGAATTAATAGTACATATTAGTAGGCTACCTATACCCCTGGTTTCACAAACAATTTGAAAGGCTAGTCCTAGACCAAAATGTAAGTCTGTTCCAACTGAATCAACTTGCACTGACTGATCTTAAAATATATCACTGCCGTTGTTTTGTCTCAAGATGAACACCAGTAATGTTTTTTTTATTCTAAGCATGTTTATGAAAATTATTTAAATGTCCTAATTATTTTAATTCCTTCTATATAAAGCACTTTGAATTACCGTTGTGTATGAAATGTGCTATATAAATAAACTTGCCTTGTCTAATTGAACTATGGACAATCTGGTTTAGGCTAAACCCTGTCCCTGTCTGTGAAACCGGGCCATAATGTCCTGGACATAAATGGCACATATTCGGTGAAATAGCCCATTAACATTTGTTTACATCTATTGTTTTCTAGTCTGACAAGCTAACTTTAACTTTTTTTTTTATATTAGAATACGCAGACTGGGAAAAAAAATAGGAAAGCAAACTACCAATATCAACACTAATGTAACAAACTTATGCTAATAATGGGTAGCGATAGATTGTAAGTGGCAGACCTCTTGGAGCTTTTCTTAATCATGTAACAACATCACGT
Source organism: Pimephales promelas (assembly GCF_988280905.1). Classification (NCBI taxonomy): domain Eukaryota; kingdom Metazoa; phylum Chordata; class Actinopteri; order Cypriniformes; family Leuciscidae; genus Pimephales; species Pimephales promelas. The sequence continues at coordinate 17,367,908 of NC_142769.1, forward strand.
TGCAAGCAAATTTGCACAAACTAATTAACGTTAACAGACGTAAATTGAAAGTTTACACAAATCCACTTACATCCATACAGGTGACCTCTCTCATTTCACTGCTTTCTCGCTTTATCACTCATATCTGATGGGAAAAGCGTATTCAAGGGAATCGCGCGTCCCACTCAAGTTTTAGCGAACCAGGCAGAGAGGTTGTAAAACGCCTACCCGGTTGTAAAACGCCCCCAAATTGAGGCACGCCCCTTGTTGTTCTGCAGAGACCTCCTTCTCGAATTATCAGCAGCTGTCGCATTTCTTTGGAGCCCTCCTCCATCCCCAGCTCCTCCTATCATCAGTCAGGATTTGGTATTCTGATTCCCCTCGAATCAGAATCAATTCTGGAAGTATGTTTTACTTTAAAATCTCGAATTAATGATATCTCCAGGCTACATGTTTCTGTTGTGTTTACCCTAAGAGAGGTTATTGCTGCTCTGCCTGCCCAGATAGCAAACTGACATTGAATCAACGTGGAAATATGACATCGAAACAACGTTGATCTGACATTGTTTTGCTCATCGAATTAACGTTGAACCAACGTCAGATGCGTCATTTTTTTAAAACTAACGGAAAATCAACTTGAAATCAACGCGTTGTTTCAACGTTATGAAAGCAAACCAATTTTCGATTTCATTTAGCTTTGAAGAATGCCGCGTCTGACGTTGGTTCAACGTTAATTCGATGAGCAAATCAACGTTGTTTCAATGTCATGAGAGACGTCGTTTCCACGTTGATTCAATGTCAGTTTGCTGTCTGGGTGCTCTTATCCATGCTAGGCTGCATGGATCTGCAGGAAGTTTTCGCCCAGAACAGGACCATACCAGCAGTCCAAACTGTATGCAATCAATATCGTATTTGACGATAGTGGTCCTGACAGAATTAAACTCTTAAAACTCTTAAAAGCCTTTAGTAAACATTTATTATTGATGACCTTAATTCATGATCTTAATTTATGCTCTGAGATTAGTTAATATAAGTGGGTAAGTTACATCTATACACCATTCCTCCGTGCAGCAGTTCTGGCCCATACCTTGACGCTTCTCTTTTTACTCTCTCAAGCCTTCTTTCTTTCTTAACGTCCCCTCATCGCCCCCCCAAACCCCGTTCAGAACAAAGAGGCCTTTTGTTTCCTAATTGCCCTAAGCAGATATTTGTCAGGCATGGCTACACATCGCTGTAGCAGTTAAAGAACCCCTGGTCGATCATTCTCTTCAAAATGCTCCACATCTGATCTCTAAAAGATAAGTGAACTGCTAGTGCATACCCATATAAGCCTTTTCAAAGCTTTTTAAAAATAGTCCGCACGTGTACATGCTCTTACCATATTCAATTGCCCAGTGTTCCCAAACGACTGAAAGTATGATCTCCTTCTCTCAACAGTCTTAAAGGTATCATCAGGTTGCATTCTGAATATGCATACTTTTATATAGAAGTAGAAGAAAAACAGTATGTAAAAAGAGAATGATGTCCAAATTCACAGAATTCATAAAACAGTAAGTGGAAAATACCCAGATGACTTTTTACTTCTGACAAGATTCTAAAGTACACATCCAATAGACAATTTCCGGAAGTAAAAATCCCATTCATTTTCTCCATAAGGGAATTGATTTATTAAAAGATAACTTGCAAGCTTACTTAGCTATGAGTTTGTTAATCAATGAAATATGCTTTAGCCGAACCTGTCAGTAATCGTATTTAACAGCGGAAGTCCTGGGGAAACTCTTACCCAGGCTGCTGAAAAGAAATCTCCACCAATAAGACAAACGACAAGCAAATTGTTCCAAAATTATTTTTAGCACCTGCCCACTCCCATGAAGCACTGCAAATTATGTAATTGAGTCAGTGTCGCTACACTTTTAAACTACTTAAATATTTGTGTATATAAAGATGATACAGTTGGGGGCGCCATATCTTCTTGCGAGATGCAGGAATTCATTTAGCAAAACTCTCATAGTGCTTCATACACTGTAAAAAAAATATTTTCAAGATTTGTTATAACAACATTTTTTCTTTTGTCAAATCAACTTAAATAATTTATTTAGTTAGTATTGAGTTTCTTATGATTAAATCAATCTCCTTCATAGTATTAAAGGACAAGTTCGGTGTTTTACAATTAAAGCCCTGTTTTAAGATCGTCCCTGATGAAATAGAATAGTTAAGATTGTTTTTTAGACAGATGCTAACACAGAATCCAAAAATTCTCGTGACAGGAGCATCTGTCTAAAAAACGTCTCGGTTACGTATGTAACCCTCGTTCCCTGAGTAGGGAACGGAGACGTTACGTCAGAAGTGACGGAGATTGGGGTTTCGCATAGAAAGCCAATCCTCTTCGAGTATTAAAACACGAGCCAATGGCATGCAATGCCTTGGGGCTGCGGAAATTTGCATAGCGTACTCCGCCCTACTCCGTGAGTATAAAAGGAGGAAGTGAACGCAACCGCAGTATGTCTTCGCTGAGGAGCCAAGACTGAACTCGGCCTCTACCCAGCGATACAGCAGAAGTGGCAGGGAGACGTAACGTCTCCGTTCCCTACTCAGGGAACGAGGGTTACATACGTAACCGAGACGTTCCCTATCGTAGTCACTTCGAGTTACGTCAGAAGTGACGGAGATTGGGGGTCTGTGCCATCACGCCATCTTCAAGCTGTCTTCCAGTGCCCTGCGAAAGACTGAACCCCCGAGCCTTACCTCTTTTTTTTTTTTTTTTTTTTTTTTTTTTGGGGATCCGACTTTGACACAGGATTACCAAGGTACACTGGGAAACATATCCCGAAGGGGACATGCTACCAGCTGCCTACCGAAGGGAGGACTTAAGAATACACATATGGCCACATAGGAACGCATATGGAACACTGGAGTACCAACCGCAGGTGGCTACTGATTTAAACTCCAGGGGTGGCAGATGGCTTGCCAAGGGAAGACACATGCTCAGAGAGGCTTACAGTGGATAATACACATGAGACGGTTACCATGGGGAACCGTGCACATGGAGGCACCTAGCTAGCATCCAGAGCAACGCAGTGGTGCCCGCATCGTCGGTGCTGGAGGACTCAAGACTTCAATGGAAGAACTGAGGAAATATCGCACTTATCCAGTCCGGGGAGTGGAGTGGCGAGCAAGCGAAGACACCTGAGCGGATCCAGAACTGGCCGAAACGAGTACGTGAGAGGATACCGGCTCAATTCGCAGATTATAGAATCTGGCGAAGGTGTTGGGTGTCGCCCAGCCTGCAGCTCTGCAGATGTCTGTTAGCGAGGCGCCGTGCGCTAAGCCCAAGAGGAGGCTACACTCCGAGTGGAATGGGCCGTCACACCAAGGGGGCACGGAAGGCCTTGCTGCTGGTAAGACAAAGCAATGGCATCCACTATCCAGTGGGACAGCCGTTGCTTTGAGAGAGCCCTTCCCTTCTGGCTCCCCCCATGACAGACAAAGAGCTGGTCTGAGGTCCTGAAACACTGTGTTCTGTCGACATAGGTGCGGAGAGCACGTACCGGACAGAGCAGTGCCAAGGCTGGGTCTGCCTCCTCCAGGGGCAGCGCTTGCAGGTTCACCACCAGGTCCCAGAGGGGAGTGGTAGGAACCTTGGGCATATATCCAGGCCGGGGTCTCAGGAATACGTGAGAGTAAGCCGGCCCGAACTCCAGGCACACTTCGTCAACAGAGAGTGCGTGCAGGTCCCTTACTCTCCTGATGGATACCAATGCAATCAGGAGTGCTGTCACATAGGACAGGGCAAAAACTCTACCGACTGCAAAGGCTCCAGGGGAGGCCTCTGCAGAGCACCCAGGTCTACTGAGAGGTCCCCAGAGGGCAGGAGGGGAGGGAGGCGGATTTAGCCCCCTCACTCCCCTCAGGAACCTGATGACCAGGTCATGCTTCCCATAGACTTACCTTTCACTGCATCATGACACGCGGCAATGGCCGCGACATAATCCAAAGGGTGAAGGGCGACAGCCTGCGCTCCAACCCCTCTTGCAGGAAGGAAGCATGACTCCGATCGAACATCTCCGGGGGTCTTCTCAGCGAGAAGAACACCAATTGACGAAGAGGTTTCACTTCAACGCATAAAGGTGTCACGTGGACGACGCTCTTGCGGACGTGATGGTTGCCGCCACCGCAGGTGGCAGCGAACTCAAACCTGCCTCGTCCCGTCCTGGAGCCACACGTGCAGCCTCCAAGATCGGGACGAGGGTGCCACAGAGTGCCCCGTCTCTGAGAGAGTAGGTCCGGTCTCAGAGGAATAGGCCAAGGAGGTGCTGTCGCGAGGAGCAAGAGTTCGGAGAACCACGTCTTGGTGGGCCAGTAGGGGGCTACCAGCAAGACCTGCTCCTCGTCCTCCTTGATCTTGCACAACACCCGTGCAAGGAGGCTCACTGGGGGAACGCACACTTGCGTGGGCCCCGTGGCCAGCTGTGCGCCAGCGCATCCGAGCCGAGAGAGCCGCGGGTCAGAGAATAACTGGGCGCAGTGGGACGAGTCCCGAGAGGCGAACAGGTCTAACTGTGCCTCCCCGAACTGGTCCCAAATCAGCTGGACCGACTGGGGATGGAGTCGCCATTCGCCGGAGATGGGACGGGCCCGGGACAGCTCGCGGCTGCCCGGTTCCGGTCTCCAGGAATGTAACTGCACGAAGGGACCTCAGGTGCTTCTGACTCCATATCAAGAGGTGGCGGGCGAGCTGCGACAACCGGCGCGAGCGTAGACCCCCCCTGGTGGTTGATGTACGCTACTGCCGTAGTGTTGTCTGAGCGGACAAGCACATGCTGGCCCTAGAGCACGCTCGGAAGCGGTGCCGGGCGAGCCGTACTGCCAACAGCTCGAGGCAATTGATGTGCATGAGGCGCTGGGCTCCTGTCCAGGAACCGGCGGCTGCATGCCCATTGCACATGGCACCCCAACCCGTGGTAGACGCATCCGTGGAGACAACGAGATGCCTGGAAACTCGCTGAATAGGGACCCTGTCCGTAAAAAGCTGAGGTTCGACCACGGGAAGAAGGATCGGCGGCACGTCGGAGTCACTGGAACTCGGAGCGAGCCGCGATGCCATGCCCACCTCGGGACTCGATCGCGAAGCCACAGCTGAAGCGGTCTCATATGAAGCAAACCGAGCGGCGTTGCCGCGGCCGCGGATGCCATATGCCCCAGGAGCCTCTGAAATAGTTTCAGTGGAACCGCACTCTTGCCCTCGAACTGTCGAAGACAAGCCAGCAGTGAGTGCGCGCGCTCGTTCGTGAGCTGTGCGGACATGGCGACCGAGTCTATCTCCATGCCGAGAAAAGAGATCCTCTGCACGGGGCAAAGTTTGCTCTTTTCCCGGTTGACCCGAAGGCCCAGACGGGCTAGGTGCCGTAGCACCAGGTCTCTGTGTTCGCAAACCTGAGCTCGAGAGTGTGCTAGTAACAGCCAGTCGTCGAGATAGTTCAGGATGCGAACCCCGTGTTCGCGAAGGGGAACAAGGGCTGCCTCGACGATCTTCGTGAAGACGCGAGGGGACAGAGCTAACCCGAATGGGAGAACGGCGTACTGGTATGCCTGGCCCTCGAAGGCAAACCGAAGAAACGGTCTGTGTCGAGGGAGAATGGAGACATGGAAGTACGCGTCCTTCAGGTCGATCGCTGCAAACCAATCCTGATACCGAACACATTCGAAAATGCGTTTGGCCGTGAGCATTTTGAACGGTAGTCGATGGAGAGAACGGTTCAAAATGCGCAGGTCCAGGATCGGTCGTAACCCACCGGTCTTTCTTGGGGACAATGAAGTAGGGGCTGTAAAGCCCGGACCTCACCTCGGCTGGAGGGACCGTCTCGATTGCACCCTTCGCCAGCAGGGTCGCAATCTCCGCTCTCAAGACTGGGGCATTGCCACCAACCATCGTGGAGCGAACTCCCCTGAAGCGGGGAAGAGACCGTGCGAACTGAATCGCGTAGCCGAATCCGATCGTTCTGATGACCCAGCGGGAACCCCGGGAAGCGCTAGCCAGGCTTCCAGGAAGTGAGCCAACGGGGTCATGCGAACCACAGACGTCCCCCCGGAGGGGCAGCGAGGCGGGTCGACCGGCATGCGTGCAGGAGTTACCCCGTCCGGATGCACCGTCGAAACCCGCTCCCCGACAGAAGAGACCAGGGAAGGCAGAGCGTTCCACGGGGGTCTGTTCTGCCGGGGGTCTGGCGACAGAGGGGGAAGGGATTGGCGTAGCCCGGGGACGACACACGCACCCTTCCGCGCCCTCCGAGACAGAGAGGAATGAACGGGGCGACGCACTGGACGTCGTGCGCGCTCATTCCAGTCTGTGTGCTCAATGACAGTGTCAGCTTTTCCTCAACCAGCTCAGGGAGCTAGCTAGAACAAAAGATTCTCCACCGGCCCTCCACCGGGGAAGGAGGGGCCCTGCCACCGCCTCCTGAGAAAAACCATGACACTATCACTGAGCGGCCCGCCTCAGGAACATCGCTTCGCCTGGCATCTAGCGGGGCACGCGGCCTGAGGGGGGGCTCTTTTCTTGGGACGCTTACCTGTGGCCTCCTCCGCGACGCGAACCGGCTGAAGGCTGCTGCTGGGGCCGCGTGGGAGGGAAGGGAGCCGCAGGGGGGCGTCCCCGGCGGCGAGCTGGCGGAGGCGTCCGAGCCGACGGCTGGTTGGAGGCAGCAGCTGGCCGTCGGGGCAGAGAAACCGCCTTCGTCTGCTCCTAGGCGGTCGAGAAGTGCTGGGCAAAGTCCTGGACCGCACCGCCGAACATTATGATGCTCCTGGACCACAGCGGTGGGCATCACCTGACCAAGGGAGCGAGCGACCGCCTCCGTGACCCGTTTAAGGACAAGGTAGGCGACAGGCTCGCAGCTCGCTTGGTCCGTCACCTCCTCGTGCACATTCCTGAGCAGCTAGCTTTGTAGGTGCTCATCATATGCAGGGCGGAGGCTGCCTGTCCCGCCGCTCTACAGAATCGCGCCGCCATAGACGACGAGAACCCATAGGCTTTGGAGGGGCATCTGAGAGCAACCGCCACAGACAGCCGCATCGCCGAGGGGAGGAAGGGCGGGGAACTAAGCACGCTTTTTTTTTTTTTTTTATTTATCTATTTTTTTTTTATTTATTTATTTTTTAGTGCGTGTCAGTTCCGCATGCAACTCGGGGAAAAAAGGAAATTGGGGTTGGCCGTGGCCGTAAGGCGGCAGCGTTACCCAAAAACCAATTATTCAGCCGCGAGAGATCGGGGAGGGGCGGAGTTCCACCCCCACCCGATGCTCACGGACGCCCGAGATAGCACGGCCATCATCGCGGGATCAGACACGGCGGCGCTGACGCTCCCGAGGGAGGCAACGCGGCCGCATCCTCACTTCCCGAGGAGTCAAGCCCGCCTAGTGATGCTGTGATCGACATCGCATCATCATCTGGAGCGCTGCCCGAAGCAGCCGGTGCCACCGAAGAAGCTACCGACTGAATCGAACTAACGCTCGCTGGCTCTCGCACTGAGGCGGGAGGTGTGGCCCGAGGAATCGTCGGGGCTTATCCCACACCATCACCGTAAATCACCAGGTCCCCGGGTCGACGGGCCCCCTATGGAGGAAACCGATCGAGCGGGGGGGACCGGGACTCTCACTCAAGTGAGATCATTGAGTCTCGACCTCAGTGTAGAGATGGTCATGTTCCCACAGAAGGAAAATGAGTCATCCACGAACGCTGCTGCTGCATGCTGAAATGCCCAGGCATACAAAGCAGCGATCGTGACCATCAGATGACGACAGAAATCAATCACACCCAGAAGAGCACGGGCGAACCGTCTTTAAAAAGACGTGCGCGTGCAGCTCTTTCAATGAGAGGAGAAAATTCACTCTTTCAGCGCTGAAGCGACCAGGGAGAAGCGCAAAGTCTGGCAGACCACTGCTCAGATCGCAGGCGATGCAGAATCTCGCTGGGTACCGCCGTCACACCAACACTGAAGAGGACGCTCGTCTCGAAGAGTCTTGAACAGTGCTTTCAGGAGTGAAGAGGTTCTCTTGGCTCCGAAGCGAAAAAACATACTGCGGTTGCGTTCACTTCCTCCTTTTATACTCACGGAGTAGGGCGGAGTACGCTATGCAAATTTCCGCAGCCCCAAGGCATTGCATGCCATTGGCTCGTGTTTTAATACTCGAAGAGGATTGGCTTTCTATGCGAAACCCCAATCTCCGTCACTTCTGACGTAACTCGAAGTGACTACGATAGGGAACAATCTTAACCATTCTATTTCATCAGGGACGATCTTAAAACAGGGCTTTAATTGTAAAACACCGAACTTGTCCCTTAACTCACTTTTTCCAGTTCAATCAACTTAAAATTTTAAGGCAACCAGGTTACTTATTTTTTTAAGGGTTAGTTCACCCAAAAATGAAAATTCTGTCAGTATTTACTCACCCTCATGTTGTTCCAAACCTCTATGTGTTTATTTGTTCTGCTGTACACAAAGGAAGATATTTGGAAGAATGTTCCATCAAACAGATCTCATTCCCCATTGACTAGTATGTATTTTTTCCTACTATGGTAGTCAATGGGGAATGAGATCTGTTTGATTAAAACATTCTTCCAAAAATCTTCCTTTGTGTTCAGCAGAACAAATAAACACATAGAGGTTTGGAACAACATGAGGGTGAGGAAATACTGACAGAATTTTCAGTTTTGGGTGAACTAACCCTTTAAGTTAAACCAACAATATTTTTTGCTGTGTAGGTATTCTCTTGCCATTGAGCATACATCAGTTGTAGGCTACACTCGTTATTGCGGTGCATTGTGGGATTGAATGAGTGCACTCAATAACGTCCACTATGGTTTCAGACACCACTACAAATGGCTGTACCCTTAAATAGTGGTCTATTGTGTGCCTGTTTGTTACCATAGTAACCTAGTGTGTTAACCTATCTCTGGTTAATACAATAATTTAGGGTTAGTTTCCGTTGAGTTTTCTGTGTACAGACAATTGTCCATTGTCAAAAGGATCCTCATTCAGATATCAGCAAAAATGACTAAAAATGCTGTATTCTTCTGCCAGGACATTAGATTGCGAAGAAAACCCTATAGATTGAACATAAATTTTCAAATGTGAGTCCTGTATTTACCAAAGCCAATAAAAGGCAAACCAACAAGGTTAGCACAAAAACACGTGTAACGCCTGCTAACGATGGAAGGAAAGGAGACCAGTGGCGAGTTGCAGAAACTGCTAAGAATAGTCTTACAAGTTTGTCATCCAATTTTTTTCTTTAAAACTCTTCATAACTTTTTAAAGTTAGTTACATAAAAACATACATTTGTCTAATTTGATACTGAACAGCAAGACTGATTGCCCCTAACTAACTCCTAGTTTGTCAATAGTTCTTAAGACACTGTCTGAACATAATGGCTATGTTTATGCAACTGGCCCCAGAGGCCATTTTTTTCATGGATGACAATGAAGGAGAGGCTTTACTACCCTGAATACACTGCTTTTGTGTGAAAACGGCTTACCATTTAATTAATTGACAGCCCTTCTGCTAATCTTCAACAGCTCTTAAACATTCATTTTTGATTGATATATTTTTAGAGTTTACACCAAAAAAAGAAATGCTGTTTTATAGGAACTCACGGATAATTGTGTGACAGGTATCTTTCGTTTCTATGGGATCGACTATTTCACAACTCTGAATGAAAACCAAATACGTCAAGGCTGTAATGTGTTTGGTTGTCAAGGCACACGATCCAAGTAAGCTGTTATGCTTCTCTAATGGTAGAGCCATGAACCCTTGTATCTCCCAATAATGAGACATTCTCTATTTATACCTCCTATTGAGTTCAGTCGGTTATTGTCTATTTTATGGTGCTCTATATTAATGTTCTTCTTGAAACCTTGGCTTTATATTATTGTAGAAGTTTAGTTTCGTAAATAAATTAAGATTTCTGCCTTGGACCCAACCCAGTGTTCTTTCTGTGCTTGCATACCTTATAGTGATGGGAGAAACAAATCTTTTCAAAGCTTCTAATGAATTGAACCAATTGCTTTGCCAAATGATTCACTGTTTCAAAGCGTTCTACACAACACACACTGGTGATGCCTGCTGGTCAAAACAGTTTAAATGCAACAAAAACCCAAACATGCATGAAAACTATATATTTATAAATGTATATTTTTATAAATCGATTCCAAATATTTGATTGAAAGTATAATCTATCAGATGCAATTAACTAATTATCCAATATCATTAAATATTTAGTGTCTGTATATGTGTTCTTTTAGCAATTTCCAGGGCTTGTTTTTTTTTTTTTTTTTTTTTTTTGCATGGCTCAGCTTAACTAAGAGCTAAGAGACTATTATTTACTACTATTATTATTTTTTAATTATACAAACTTCTTAATAAAACATCTACAGATGTTTGAAACTTGATCAGAGATCAGGTAAAAACCATAGATATTTTTAATGGTTCGCCGCATGGGGGCTGATCTCAGTAAATCTGTATTAGTCATGGATTCACAGAGCAATGAACCATCAATGAACCATTGAAATTTTGAAACATTTTGAAACAGTTGCGATGTAATAATGCCTCATTTACTGAAATCACGTGACTTTAGTAGTTTTGTTCCAAACCACTGATTCGAAACAAAATATTTGTAAAGATTTTGAAGCTTCATGAGGCAGTGTTTTGAAAGTGCCCATCACTAACATACCATAACAGAACAACTGACCTAGAGAAGCTTTAATAGATCCATCAGCAGTTCCTCTCTAAATCAAAGACCTACAGGTCTTCCTCTCATGATCTCATCTCAAGATGACTGTCCCCTGGAAGACTGACTTTTTTAAATCACATTAAAAACAACTTTTCTGTGCACGTGCTTTGGATGTGTTTGCAGCACAGAAAACAGGGTGAGGGTCTTCTTGCGCTTGAATGGTTTAAATAACATTAAAATCACATTCTCCTGTGTGTGCTTTTGGTGTGTGTGTAGCACAGATAACCTTATGCGGGTCTTCATGTGCATAAATAATTTAAAACCACAAATAACTTTCTGTTCACACGTTTTCTATGTGTGTGCAGCAAAGAAAACAGAGTGCGGGTCTTCTTGCTCTTCAATGATTTAAAGTCATGTTAATATGCACACAAATCAATTGAAAAGAGGAATCAAAATGTGTCTTATCGAATCCCCGTTTTTTGGAATTCTTAATCTGGTTCTAAAATAGAACCAGTTCTCGATACCAACCCTACTCAAGACAGCCAGTTCCTTGTCCTGGAGGCCAAGGCGGAGCCACGGTGAAGAGTGACCAAGGTGGAGCCAGGGTGCTGGAGGACTGAGACCCTCCCTGGTTTCCTTCAGTCCTTCGGCTTCTTCTCAGTTGGCTCCAACCAGTAACTTGGATACGGTATATTATTCAGTAAATTGGGTCTCCTGCGTTTCTGCTGGTTCTGCCCAGCTCCAAGTTTTCTGCGCCTCCTTTGGTCCCTCCCAGCTCCAAGTCTCCTGCATCTCCACTGATCCCGTGCAACTTCAAGTCTCCTGTGTCTCTGCTGGTCCCGCCCAGCTCCAAGTGTCCAGCATCTCTGCTGGTCCCGCCCAGCTCCAAGTTTCCAGTGTCTCTGCTTGTCCTGCCCAGCTCCAAGTGTCCTGCATCTCCACTGGTCCCGCCGAGCTCCAAGTCTCCATGGTCTCTGCTGGTTCCCTACAGCTCTGAGTCTCCTGTATCTCTGCTGGTCCCACCCAGCTCCAAGTCTCCAGCGTCTCTGCTGGTCCCACCCAGCTCCTATTCTCCAGCATCTCTGCTGGTCCCGCCCAGCTCCAAGTCTCCAGTGTCTCTGCTTGTCCTGCCCAGCTCCAAGTGTCCTGCATCTCCACTGGTCCCGCCGAGCTCCAAGTCTCCATGGTCTCTGCTGGTTGCGTACAGCTCTGAGTCTTCTGTATCTCTGCTGGTCCCACCCAGCTCCAAGTCTCCAGCGTTTCTGCTGGTCCCACCCAGCTCCTATTCTCCAGCATCTCTGCTGGTCCCGCCCAGCTCCAAGTCTCCAGCGCCTCTGCTGGTCCCGCCCAGCTCCAAGTCTCCTGCGTATCTGCTAATCCCGCCCAGCTCCGAGTCTACTCCTGAACTCAAGACAGCCAGTTCCTCGGCCCTTCCTCCGCTGATTCCTTTTTGCCTTCCTCAGTTGACTACCAGCAACTCAGATCTGCTTTGGGTCTTCCAGTCTCCATTGGCAAGGGGATCCCCTGGCTCAGCCTCTGGCCACCGACCCCATCACTCCACCTCAGCCCAATAACCAGCCATTCATCTGGTCTTAAGTATAGGGTACTGTTATTATTATGGATTGCCCGTGCACAAAGATCTTTATAACCTCCATTATAGCTCTGTTAAATAAATGATTGTGATATCACAATTTTACATCGATGTGAAGACCTCTGTTTGTCTATAGTCTCTTCCTTCTATGTCTTCTAAAAATTTTAAATAAAAATTCTGCTGATGGCATTGATTTTGCTGTTGTCAGTTGTATTTTGTAAAGTACTTTTGTATTTTTGATGTTTGTTTTTATTTGTCATTTGGTGTTGGTCATGACCGAAGGGTACCAGACACAAAATAATTTCCGAAAGGTCAATTGTAGCAAGGTTCAGGCAGAAACCAGATAACAATCAAAAAATTAAACTTTATTTAAATGAAATAAACAAACAAAATACCTGCCAGCAGTCCCTCATGGAACTGCTGTCTACCGAAAATAAAACATAACTACCGGCCAACAGCCCCTCGTGGATGACTGCTGGCTTACCAAATAAAATATAAAATACAAACAAAATCAGGCCTGTTCCTCTCTCGATCATCCACTCCGTCGCTCCCCCTTTATGCCTCCACTCCTCCGTGAGAGATGCTCATTAGCAATCGCACCACCGGCCTCGCGACTTTCTCTCACGTCCCTCGACCATCCTGCTCACCACAATAATTCACTTAAAACTTAACTTAACTCCACCTTGGCTCCTCCCTCCCTCAGCTCCATCTGGGAGCTCCATATCCCTTTTCCTGAGAGCCAGTTTGGAGCCGGTGCCTACTCACAAACTTGTTCTTTGTGTTTCGGCAGCCAAAGAACAGGTACTCGGCCAGAAAAATTGGTTCAAAAGTGGCACCAACTCTTTGCTGGACTGGAACTGTTCTTTTACCATGTCATGCTTATGTCGGGGGCTGGGGAGACCGGGTTATTGTGACCAACAACACAACGGGAATGGGAAAGCTCAGACCTATGGCAACATACACAGTGAAGTAACAATGCCGTTCACTAGGCTCTCTAGTCAGTGGAAAAACAAACAGGTTCTAAGAAGGTTTGCAAGTTGAACCAACTTTGAACCAGCACTAGTTCCGAACCAGTTCTTTTTAAAAGGAAACGAGGTAATAGCTTCACCGGGCTCCCTCGACCCTCTGGCTCCACATTGTCAAAACAATCCCCATTCACATGGATCCACAAAAACGACTGAAAATGCTGTAATCTGCTGCCAGGCCATTGGATGGCAATGAAACACTAACTGATCACGTAATATGCATGTGCATGACGTCATCGATTTCAGAGATTCACGTTTTTGTACAGTAGTTTACACAGAGCCTTTTGATACCCATTGGCTACATGCACGCATAAGTTCCGCATTTTACGCAAGGATGCTCTTCAGTTTCCGGTTGGGAAGAATAAAGTGGAGGAAAACCTAGGGAAACGGGATAATGGCAGAGTCTTTAAAATTTACTGTCCTCCCGTCTTTGAAACGAAACTTTCATACGTTTAGATAATTTTATATATAGTTATGTTTATTTAATATAATTTTTAAAAGAAGCATAAACACAACGTGTCTGTTTTGTCTGTCTTTGTGACTAACGTTTCTTTAGTATAACCATGGAGTATAAAATTCAATATAAATTCTCAGTATTGCATTGGACTCTACGATCGGCGGAGGTTATCAAGCATCCTTACACCTTCACCGGAAATACCGCCGTGCATAGATAGACCATTTTCAAAAGTTTCCGTTTTCAGGCACCCAAAACGCTGTTGTCGTGTAAATCAATGGCCAAAACACATAAAAAGTTTTTAGTTGAAAATGTTGTAGTGTAAACAACCCCTTATGCCGAGTTCAGACTGCATGATTTTAGCCACGATTTTGGCTCGCCGACAGGTTTTGAGAAATCGCCGACAAATGCCCGAAATCACAGGCAAATCGGCGCTCGTTCACGCGAGTGACAATCACGCAGTGTGAATGAACAAAGACGCGAACTGAGAGAATCACCGACGAGTCGCCGACGCCCGTGAGATATTTGGCATGCTAAATATCTGGACCTGTCGGCGATTCAAAATCCTGCTGTGTGAAAAGTGTTTTGACTGAAAACTACATCGGCGATCACCGGCAGCCAGTGAGAGAGCAAGATACAGAGCAGCAGGGAGTTCGGGGAGGAGTTATAGATCACATATCAACATGATATGGCATTGTTTCAACAAAAAAAGCTTCTTCTCGGTCTATTTGGACACAATAAATGGAAGAAAAATTAGTAGAAATTTGGCAGGAGCACTCGTGTCTGTTTCACCAGCTGTACCACAACCGGGTCGAAAAAAAAAATCTCACGTGAGAACTCCGGTCTTGCACGTGTGGTGTCGCGCGTTGTTAAATTTTCATATCTCACGCGTGTTTGTTGTGAAATGTAGTTTGCGTGCAGCGTGCTAGACAGAGTCTGTCGGCGATTTTTCTAAAGTCATGCAGTGTGAAACCTTCTGTCGCCGATCCATCGTCCAGTGTGAACACAGCAGCGACTGAATGCTGGCCAAGATAGTCATGCAGTGTGAAAAGAGCAGCGACCTGACTACTTTGAAAATCGTGCAGTCTGAAAGAGCCATTACTCGTGTATTTATACCCCCATTTGGGTTCAGTTACTTGTTCAGATATTGTCTATGTTATGCTGCTCTACATTTATGTCTTATTGAGATGAGATCTTTGCTTTTTATTATTGTAGAAGTTCAGTTTTGTAAATAAAGATTGGTTACCTGGATCCAAGCCCCTGCTCTCTCTGTGCTTGGATACCACTTTAGACTTTCTACTAACTATAACTTTTCAACTGCATGTCAACTACCAGTCTTTAGTAGACCGTCTGCTTATCAGCTAACACTTGGCCCCCCAACAGACATTCTAATGACTATGAAAAACTTTGCAACTACAAGTAAACTTATTCTACTTAACCCTAACCTAACAGTCTACTAATACTCTAATGAGAGTTAGTTGACATGTATTTGCAAATTGATGATAGTTAACTTACATGTGGTTGTTGAATACTTAGAAAAATGCTTAAAATGGACTATCGAAATAAAATGTAACCTTTTTCTTCTCTGTAGTAATATAACTATCCTTAAGCTTGGGGAAGGCACTATATGAATATTAATTGTCATTAAATGTTTTACACAAGAAGAAACCAATTGTACTGTTTAATTTAATACTATTATTATTATTACTACTACTTGTAGTAGTATTTTATTTTATGTTTCTTAGAATACTATTTGTTGCTTTATGTGTAAAACATTTTATGAGAATAAAAATCTGAGTGCACATTTAGTGGATGTTTATTGTGGTCCTAGTGTTAGGTAAATGGTGAGATGATGGTGGCAGAAACTCTAAACATGCTACTCTAATAATACAGTGTCTGCAGAAAGCATTTAAAAGAAGTTGAGCTTGATCCCTATGATAATGATCAAACAAACCTGAGGTGTGCCCAAAATCCGGAATAATTAAAGAGCATCATAGCATTTGAAATGTTCCTATTTTTGTTTTAGGAGTTCCCAAAAACAGTTTAACATGCATGCAAAGATAAACACTTTATTTGTCTTATAATATGCATTTATTTTTAACGGATTTGCTCACCGATTCCCAAATGATTCGTACAACGACTCATTTTTCTAAACCACTCCTTTACGTGACGCTAATCGGCGGTGATTGGTCAGATGACAGACCCAGTCAGTTATTGTTTGTTAGCATAACGCATAAACATATTGATAAAGCACTGCAGTACTACAAGACGCTCTATTCTTTATGACAACTCCAGTAACAGCGACAAACATTTCACATTTTAAAAAAAAATTGACATTGGAGACCTAGAAGCTGCGCTGAGCGTAACTTACACACACACACACATACGCATACACACATACTGATCGCGCCTTCCCTCCTTGCGCCCGACGCTACAAAACCGCTCAAAACCCATAAAAGCAACAATAATTAATAATACTTACAGGTTGTGATTCATAGGAGGAAGCTGATCCATATACACTGGGTAAGTAAGTTACTGAGCCCTCCTTCAGGAACAACCGCTTGCGAATCCGCATTTGAATTCATTTATGTTTTTGAACGATTCGTAATTAAAATGATGAGAACACAATCGGGCTATTCTGTTGCGGTATCGTTGCAAATATGAACTCTAACCCCTGATTCTTCACATGCTCATCCCTGGTAAATGAAAACAAAGTGGCTGAACTATCTTTGCATTGTAGAACACAGCGTCTTCTCGACATGATGCTATATGATGAAGTATTTGAATGTGTAGACTTCAAGTTTACACTTCCGTCTGCGCGCGCAGTAACTGGCCGCGGCCAATATGTCTCTACGTCACGATGTAACAGCTAATGACTCGTTTCAAAAACAATTCATTTCATAGACTCAGAGTCGACTCTCACTTTTGAAAGACAATAACTTTATATACGGTGCACTTTCAGATATAAATCTTTGCAGGATGTTTTCATTCCCTTAGAGCTATATTCCACACCATAACAAAAATACATGATAGGGGCTCTTTAACAATGTGATTATGGAGAGAGTTTAGCTTCCAGACGAACTAAACCATTTACTAGAGAGATCGGTTTCACTTTATTATAAGTAACGTTGCACCTACAACTCTTCTAACTCTCACTAGAGTGTTTGTAGAGTATTAGTAGACTGGTAGAGTTGGGGATAGAATATGTTGACGTAGTTGCAAAGAAAGTTACTTACAGTCAGTAGATTGTCTGTTGGAGGAGCATGCATCACAATAAAGTGTTAGCAGATATTAAGCAGACAGTCTACTACTCTAATGACAGTTAGCTGACATGTAGTTATATATTATTATTATTATATGTAGTTATATATTGTTTGTATTTTTAAGTTACATAGTCAGCAGAATTTTTAAAAGGCACCATCAAAATAAAGTTTTACCGATAGATCAGTGCAGGGATTTGAGTCTAAATCAAAAGGACTAAGGTGACCCATCTAAAAGTCATATGTCAGCTGACACTAATCCCGTGTTGTGATCAGTTTACATGCTGGTCACTGAAGAGTTAAACGCTAAGCATCTCAAAGTTCTTTACCAAAAACTTGTTTATGTACATACATTTAATTAGTAGCCTACATATTTAGACATTCACAGAATACAGTCACAATACCTGGCATAAAACAGACAATCATTAGTTAAAGTTCCAAAATAAGCAGGGCTACTTTGTCTGCCCATTATAAGCGGTCAACGTGTTCTCATCATCTGGCCAACAGTCCTGACGAGCATCAGATCCCAGTGGTCATCCAATCAATATCATAAACACAGTGGTCATAGAATTTCCTCATTTATTTCTTCCCCTAGTGCTAATCCTTTTAATTACTGCCTTTCTCAATGCTAATGTTATTCACGATTAGTTGGTATTATGCTAATCTTCGACCCACATTCGGCAGGAGAGCAGGAGTACCGTCTGAAGGCCAGATTGCTGGGAGGCTGCATGCAGACTGACATCAGTCTCCCAGCTGCACAAAGCAAGCCAGACAGAGAGACTCTTGCAGGAAAAAAAAAGACCCTCAATAAACAAAAAAGGGGGGGCCGTAGTGTATACCTTAATGAACAACTGTTGGCCACAGGGATTAGTGATAAATGCTGCTTTCCTCTCGGCGTAGCTCACCCCAGCATCTGTGACAGTGCTGACATTTTGCACCAGTTTCTTAGTGGTTAGCATTTCAAACGGAACCATGTCTGGACCTTGTCCTTGTTTAGATGCTTAAGTCCATCTGCAGGTGAGTCAATGCCAGATCCAAGGTGTTTTATATGAATTTGTTGTGCCACATGTTTCTTTTTCTACCATTATGAAAAATATTTAGAAATCTGCTATGTTCCCAATTCGTGATTAAACTCAGATATTACATTGGACAGTGGTTGGGAAGGATGAAAACATCCCATCTGTCAAAATGAAACTAAAGCCAGGGAGAATGTGTGTCTGTTTTTATTATTTTCCATAAATAGAGAGAATATCTAGTGGTAAACTCATGACATGTTTTTATTCCTTATTAATGTACACATAGGTACTGTACAACATTCATGTATACTGTAATATCTGTCTTGAAAATTATTAAATGTAAAGGTAGTCCCTTATTTTTTTTTTTTTTAATTTAATAATTTTCAGTAAAAAGGTATTTTAAAAAATCTGCATAATATAACAAATTACAACTTAAAAAAAACACATAGTATGAGTGTGTAATCCTAACCCTAATTTATCTACAACCAGAACAGACAAACGTTAACTCTTGTGAAAAGCAAAGAAAGATGGTTATTGCAGTTGTCCTTCAAAAAACAGCTACATAAAAAGAAATGCAAGTTTAAATTATGTATACTAACTATACAATTTAATCTTTATTTGTTATATTTGTTATTTATTTTTTCTGAGTACCCGGGTTAACATTTAATGTCTCAGACAGGATCCACAGGTTTACACAAAAATTCTGAAAATACACAAGTGTATATGTGAATTACTGACACAATTGTGTCCAAATGAGTAAAGTACGTTACCACTAAATTTCTGACTTTGTCTGGAGAGAAAAAGATGATTCATTTCAAAACATCTTTGCAGTAATGAAACATAACAGTGGCTTAGAGCCATCCTTTTACACCCTAATTATTGTCACTGTCCTGTGAAATAACCCAATGATAAATTGTTAATTCACAAGACAGCTGGCAGAAGGAAAAAGGTATGACTTTCGATGTAAAATTAACAGTCATAGCGGAATGAGAACCAGACGTATCTGTAGCTTCATTGAAACTGACGCTCAAACAAGAGGCTTTTGTCTGCCAGGAGGAAACATAGACAAACAGAGAGAAAAATGTCAACAAGTGCAGAGCAAAACCACATCTTGAGTGACAGTGTTCATAAACGGCATGGCCAAAACCAGGGAAATATCAACGGAGCAGCGGCTACAAGAAATATCATCCAGAATAATTGATTTCTTATAACACTTTAAAACTTAATTTTCATCTGAAGGGCTCCCTGATCATCGCTGACAAACTGTCAAAATCCCAAAGAATTGGAACGGACACTTTAAACTTAATTAAAAGCAGGCTATGACCTAGTATAGATCGGAGTATACAAACAGAAGAAAAAAAAAAACCTTGACCTCCTGACAGTCAAGCGCAGGCTCCTGACCTCACGTGACATCAGTGACATCCCTATACAACACACACTTTAGTCAATATCAACAGATTAGAAGACTGGGTGTAAAGCTGGATTACAAACAGCAATATGCTTAAATAAATGTAAAAGAAATAGAAGTACAGCAGTAAAACAATTATTTACTAGAAGAGAGTTTTTACTCTTTTACAGTAATCACCAAAAGTTTCTGTAAATAACCTGTAAATATCTCAGTTAAATTTTTCAAATGATAAAACACATATTTCAAATTCAAACAACTGCTCGCGCAAAACATTTTCTCTAAGACACGCTATGAATCGCACTGAAGGAGGAGTTACGTCACTCAAAAATTGGTGGGAAAAAAGTGAAGAAAAAAAAAAAAGCTCCAAAAAGCACCAAACTTACCATCCACCAGGTCCTGGCTGTCATGTCATAACATAGCTGCCATTTGATGGAGCTGTCTGCCGTTTTCCCAGCCATTCTCCCGTCAGTAGCTTTCATCAGGAGCAGCTCAGGAGTAGATAACACACTAATCAAGCCTTCATCAGACGCCACTCTCTCAGCCCCATGTAGGCCAATCCTTATCACACTGCATTATGGGAGAAAAAAAGTGCACACACACACACACACACACATGCACGCACATAGCCCTGTGCTCTAGCGATGACTCCAGCCTGCAGTGCTGCCTATAATGACAGGATCAGGATCTGAATCCCTCACACACACACACACACAGAGCCCCCCACCTCAGCCAGGGCTTTAATTTTATAAGCTGTGCAGAACAGGAGCATGGATCTCTTCTTTTTTTCTTCTTTTTTTTTTGGCATCTTGAGCTGTACAACAAGTGGGCAACCAATGAGGTGCCTGTGTGCATGGAAGCTTTTTAAAGTTTATTTGCATTTTCATCAGTTCTATATTGTTGATTTGTGGGTTTTGGAATCCCCCCACCGACCTTAAAGCCATAAATACACACACACACACACATTTTGCCCCCCTCCCCTGAACACTCCTCATTCTGTGTCGATGAGGGGAGGCCCAAATGGGAATTATATTCCCCAAACAAAGACTGGGGAGTTTCATAGACATGAGAGCCGGGCACGGTTCAGATATCACAGACTTATACAGCAAATGAGGGAGGGAAGGAGAGAGAGAGAGGGAGAGGGAGAGAGAGGGAAGCAAGAGAGAAAGAGAGGCGCAAACACTGACAGGTATTCCAAGTCCATTCACTTACTAGCCTGCTGAACTTACTTCACCGAGCTTTGAACGACAGCAAACTGCAAGACTGCATTAACTGTGGTGCAGTTAAGAAAATAAATGTTGTTTTTTTTTGCTGTCAATAATAAATTCATACAAATTTAGTTACTCTGTCACATTCTCTCAAAGCATAAAGTTAAAAACGATTTATAAATAACACTGATGTTGACTTGGGAGTGCAGGTTAATTGTTCTGACATTTTCTCACTATCACTGAACATTAGCATTAGCATGCTAAGAAAGTCAAAAAATAATTTGAACTCAGAGTCAGTTAACAGAGTTCAGTTTTGTTATTAAACCACAAACGTGTTTTTTCCCTCTCATTACATTGAGTGGAGATAAAATAAACACTGAAACCAAGTTCTAATTTATAGTAAAAAAACACTACATGGTTGGCCACTGATCTTATTTATATTTTTGTTACATTTTCGACAGTTGATGAGAGTTTTAAGAATTAGCAGTCTGACGACAACATTTGCAGTCTGCTTCCTTAAATATTTGCTAGAAACCTTAGAAAATACCACAATTTATTATTATCATTTATTACATTTGTATTACATTTAGTCCACTCTTGACGCTTTTTTGTTTCAGGAATTAAATGTCCTCAAATGAACATGATGAAACACATTCCATTTTAAACCTGATCTGTGAGCTACACGTGACACAAAGTTCATTTATTTACAGATTCAAATTGTGCTAGCATGATAATAATAATGGACAACATGCAGTATATAGATGCCATGTAAAACCAACAGCAGCTTCTGGACTGCTGAAGAAGCTGATTTGATTCTAGAAGGTTTTAAAACATTCAAGCAATCAGAATTTCCTAGAAGCAAGTGCAAAGACATCAGCTAGCATGTAATAACTGGCTTGCATTAATAGCATTAGCACAGCTTTAGCTGTTTAAAGCAATGCAAAGCAGGCTTTGATGACATTAACCAATTATAAGGATTCTCTTGCATTGGAAGGCATAAAGATGCAAGTGTCATCCAATGGATGTGCTAGAGCCACTGGTTAACAGTTCCTCCCCAAGCACAACAACCTCATGTTTGAGGCTTGTAAAACATGCTCACATCCCACTCCTTCAGAATTATGTTTAATACACATACATGCAAACAAATCGTGCTTTTGACATTTGCAGAATTACGCATCAACCTGACACTCGGCAGTGAGTTGTGGGGTTTAACGCTGAATGCCAGCTTTGTTCCATGTTTGGGACTCTCTTTGTAACCTATCCAGACCTTTTTCCCTCGGCAGTGCATTCCCAACCTCCACCTCCTCACAGAATGTTCCCGCCTGCAGCTGCTTCCCTCCACGTGAATTGTGGGATTGTGTGAGAACGTCCCGCGAGTCAGGGCACAGCGCGTCTGGCATTCAGGGGCCGAGGTGGCATTTCAGAAGCACCATGGCTAGAAGAATACCTAGAGTGTTGTTTATCCTCCTCGCTTTTTTTGCGTTGTGTGTTTCCATTCATTTCCGAAACCTTTCCCACATTTCCACACAGGGTCCCAAAGAGATTATTCTGTTTTCTTACACTTTGGATTTCAGGGGTCATCTTAAATACATTCTGTTCCATATAATCGCCCAATGTAAGCATTAGTTGAATAATTAAAATAATTTGCTAAATAATAATAAACCAAAGTACAAGGTTATAAATCCATAAATGCTAACTGAAAGAAAACCAAGAACAACCCAAATATTGTGAGCTGCTTTCACTGTTTTCTGAATATGCTAAAACATTCTCTTGACATTTCACTTGAATTTCCCTCCCGTGTGCAGTATTGATTTTGACTCTGCAGATCAATACATTTTCTCGCCATGATTGGATTAAGATTACCTTTTCAGACTAGTTTTAATTGGATTTCTACTTTCTTTCAGTCAAGTGTTTGTAAGATTTACATGAAAAAAAAATCAATGGGCAAATCAATAATTCGAGAGGCCGGAAAGTGAAGACTGTTGAATTGATCCAAGTAATGTGAACACCTGCTACAGACACTCTGTGTATGTGCTCAGACAGTCTGTGTATGTGCTATCTACTTACTGCAAATCATAACAGTTGGAAGACATACATAATTAAGTATTTTTGTCAACTGATGTATATACACACACACACACACACACACACACACACACACACACACACACATATATATATATATATATATATATATATATATATTATCGATTCAGGACGTAACCTCATAATGCTTCTAAAAATGTCATGTGTACCTAATTGTAGTCAAATTTCACATGTAGCAAATACAGCAGTCACGGCTGAGGGTCATTTCAATTTTATTTATGTACAGACTAGTTAATGCGGACCCATATGGACTGGGATGTCAGGCAATTAGGAAAAAAGAGCACTTGTCTGTTACTAATTGATGATTACAAATGTCCAGAGATGCTTCTTAATCCTTGTCCAAACCACATTGAAATTATAATACCTTCAATCACATAGATGCGTAAAAGAGATATCATCCCAAATATCACTCCTCTAGACACCCTATTAGGTTTTAAGTTTTATTTCCATAATTCCCTCTTTTGTTTAACCAGATGTCCACTCCTAGAACAATAACAGGTGGCCATTTGTTAAATTAGGCCAGTTTACTTAGTAGGCCAGACACATGGGCAAGCAGAAAATTACAATTCCGCATAAATATGATATACATTCAATATACACCATTCAAATACACTCATTTAGATTGGTTTTATTTTTTTACGCAATGAACAGTGATTGACTGTAATTGGCGCCATTTTTTTTTTCAGAACAAAACAGGACATTAATAAACAGTAATTAATGCCAGAACAGACAATGATTGACAGTAATGGAGTAATCTTGGCAAAAAAAAAAAAAAGTAATTACAAAACCTAGTTTAATTTGTTCACAAATGACCACCTGTTGCTCCACAGAAGAAATGATGCCTGCTTCAGGACAATGGAGAGACTTAAACTTAAGTTAAATATAAGAGTCAGTTCTTCAATAATATAACCATTTAGATTTCGGTATCGCCTATTCATGCAGAGTTTTGGCTTTATTTCTTATAATATTTCCCTGAGATAGAAAAAGATATACATAAAAAAATGCGTTAAAGTTATTTGCAAATATAATTTATAGTACATTTCAGTAGACTGAAAAAACAAAGAGAATATTTCTGTTGCTCTCAAATAGTTGAGCATGGCACTAGCAACATCAAGGGGATGGGTTTGACTCACAGGGACTGCATGAACTGATAATACGTATCAAAGTGGCTTTGGATAATAAAAGGAGAAAACAAGCAGCTTCCCATAAAATACCCTAATGAAAAGCGATTCGATTCCAGTGGAGTTATAAATGCAATATGTCCAATGATTAATTTTGGCTGAGAGGAGCGACACATGCGAACACTTGCTCAGAGGTCATGACTCAGTTTCTCAGTGAGAGAGCGACATTAAAGAGTCCCAGCCAAGATGTTTTTTCTCTCTGGGATGAGGTGGTCCTGCCATCACACAGGCAATCTTTTAGGATAATTCAAGGGAGGTACTATCTGCTGTCACTCAAGTGAAGAATGCCGAACGCCGGGGAGCCAGTCACAGCTGACAGGGGCCGTCATTCACACCACCACACAGTGCAGGACACACGCCGGGCCAATCAACAGAGGCCCCAACTGGGAATGGACAGCATCAGGGCAGGAGGCATCCAACCGTGGCAGGGAGAGAGAGAGAGGGTGGGAGCGAGTGGGCGTGGGACCTTCTGGGACAATGCCAAAGTTCAACATGAGTTAATGGAAGCAACTAAACAACCACTAGGATAAGGGGTTAAGATACAGATTAGTTAAATTAAAGGCCTTGACATTGAATCATTGAGCACAATGACTAAATAATTCTCCTATTATATGAAGAGTCCTGGGGGGAAAAAAATCATCAAATTATTGTGAAAAATAAAACAAAAGCATTGCATTCAACTTATTATGCTTATGTTGACCTAAATTAACCAGAAACTGATCAAATTGCACAGGAAGTGAAAACGACTGCTTCAGGCAGAGGTTCAAACAAGGTGGGCAAAGGATGGAGTAGAGCTAGTTTTTACTGGCCTAGACACCACCTTTCAGCAGGGCACAACACACACACACACACACACACACACACACACACATTTCGCTGATTCAATGAATTGTTCTTTATCCGACACACCATCCAAACCCTCTCTAAAAGACGTCTCCTCGCAACCGTCCCCTGTGCCGCAGTATTAGACCTGCCAGCCTAGAGGAAGTACATAAGGAGCCCTTTGTTAGGTTACACTGGAGGGACATTGTGTAAAATACAGTGCCTGCCTAAGATAAAAGGCTTGCCTTTCCTCTCATCTGAACTAAGTTTATCCTCCCTGAAGTCTCTCCTTTCTGCCCAGCACACAAAGGGATGACTTTAGTCTTAGGATAAGCAACCTATACGTTTATCTTTCTAAGAGAAGAAAATCATTGGAAAAACTTGTCAGAAATTGTTGAATGTGGGAATGTGGGTTTATACACAAAAAGGGGCAAATGACCCCTTAGTAAACTAAACAAAGTACCCACAGAAAGTAAGCCCAAACTTCTCTAACTGAACATTGTTTTGCTCTTTGTTTAGGGCACAAAACCCATTTCAAAACATCTCATTAGACATTACAGGTAAATTCTTCACAGGATTAAACTCTGCAAATTGAGTCTTGGCTATCAGGTGATCTGTGGAGAGCAGTAGGAAGCAGAAGTCTCCCATTCGTGACTCAGGTAACTGAGTTTTTTGGTGTAACACTGAGCCCTGAAAGGAAAGGACAACGACAAACAGGAAACACACTGTGCATTTCCATGGCAACAAACTTCCATGGTAGCCAGAGACCCTGCATTGCTGAAGATCCTGACAAACAATTGGCAACAAAATTACCAGACATTAAGGATGAATTATAATACTGATAATTATAATATGTTTTAACTTCAAATTTGAGAATTTAAAATATAGCAACAACAGCATGTTTTGGTCTTAAAATTTGATTGGTTGAGTGGTGTTCCAAATGGCTTGAAATTTAATCCAGTACAGAGCCTGTCGCGAACTTCTCAGAGACACGAATGTTGAGGACCCAAATGCAGTTTTATTGAAAGGGAAATCCACAATCGTAGTCAAAAACAGACAAAGGTCATAAACACCGGGTAATCAGTCCAAACAAAACCAAACACTACAAGGCAGGCAACACGGGTAAAAGAGTAATCCACAGACAGGCAAGAAATCCAAAAACCAAGCGACATGAAACCAGGGAGAATCCTCGGAACTGCAGTGTAACACTAAACAAAACTTCGCAGTGAGTGATGGGGTGAACCAGGCTTATATGGGGTGAGCTAGATAGCTAAATCTAGATTAGCTGGGGTGAGCTAGGTGAACAAGATAATAAGATACAGATGAATGTGATAATGGATGAAAAGTCCGGGCAGTAAGTTTTGGGAAATGTAGTTTGTGGGGGAATAACAATAATCTGATGTGGAGTGCCCTCTAGTGGCTCTCAAGGGCACTCCAGCTGGTAACCATTACAAACCACACCCTCAAAGGAGTGGCTTCCAGATGCTCCTAAAATTGTCCAGGAGGGAGGTGGAGCAGAGGGGAACCCAGGGGTGGGACTGAGGCCCAGGTCTGTGGAGCGTAAGAGGATCGGGAGACTAAGGTGGAGCAGGCTGAATGGGTGTACAGGGCGGAGTAGGCCGGGCAGGTGTCCAGGGTAAAGCATGCGTCCAGGGCGGAGGAGGCCATGCGGCGGACCAGGGCGACGCCGACAGTGCAAGGGGCCAGGGTGGATCTGACGCTATCTTGTCTGAAGACACATGCGTAGAGGTTGCCATCTTATCCGAAGATACCGCCGCAGACACATGCGTAGAATCTGCCATCTTTCCCAAAGACACAGGCGTAGATGCTGCCATCTTGTCCGAAGACATAGGCGAGGTGGCGGCCCACTTATTTGAAGACACAGGCGTGGCGCGGCCATCTTGTCTGAAGCCACAAGCATGGCAACGGCCATCTTGGGACGAGATTCTGGAATGGTGGCGGCCATCTTGGGACAAGACCCTGGAATGATGGCGGTGGCCATTTTGGGACGAAACACTGGAACGGCGGCGGCCATCTTGGCCAAGGGCTCATGGGCTAGAGCCGATGTGTGTGCTGTCCACACAGTCAAAATAGCCATGGCGACTATGATGTGTGCTATATCTTCTGGAGCTGACTTGGCCATCTTGTCCGAAGACACAGGCACGGCAGGCATGACGTGAACAGTCTCTGGTTCGGCAGGCATGCCGCGAAGAAGCTCAGGATCGGCAGTCATGACGTGAAGAAGCTCATGCTCGGCAAGCATGATATGAAGCTCAGGCTCTGGTATAGAAACCTCAGGACGGGAAGACACTGGAGAAAGCGTCCCGCACAAGCCCTGAAAAGTGAAGCCAAAACCAGAGTTTCTGCTAGAAAGGAATGGTGCCGGTCAAAGTTACCAGCAAAGGTTATGTTTTACGGACATTTTGATGATATGCCGATCGAATATCGCCTCTTAATTAGTCAAGTTGAGGAAAACTGGAGGCAGGCTATGTAACTTTAAAAAATTACATAATCAGGCCTTATAGATTGCAACATGTTATTATTAGCCTAACTTTAAAACCTTTTTAACTTTTTTAACTTTCAAATTAAAATAAAAGAATAGATAGATTGGCTAACTCCTCATTGTAAATAATTAAAAAAACATGTGTCTATTATAAAACGAATAATAGGCCTATAATTAAAGTGATTAACAATCTATAATATGTCCCAGCAAAAAAAGTAATCTGATTACATAATGCACGTTATTGTAATGCATACTCGTTACATCAAAAAGTTATCTGATTGTGTAATGCACATTGCTTTTAATGCATTACTCTACTTACTAGATCAAAAAACATCAATAGCTTTATCATACTATTCCCGTGACTGATGTTTTTGAAAATTCTTTATCTGCAGTAACTATTTTGACTTTTAAAATGTAATTTACATTAACAATAAAAAGTCATGTGATTACGTAATGTACAATACGATACTTGTAATGCATTACTGTCCTCATGTTCTGTCATCAAAAATAAAAATTCCCAGTCAGTAAAACAAACAGACAGTATCAAGAGAACAATCAGTGCTGTTTTTCAGTTGTTTTCCTCTGTGAACATGCACTAAATGGATATCTGACAATTTCACTTTTTGGAGTTATCAGATTTAAAAACGTTTAACATCTAGAAATGGAGTAGGCTACACTCATTCTGCGGTACCCTTGATCTCACAGATGGTCCAAAAGGTGTGTAATAGTTAGGCTACTGTATATATGCATATCTAACATTTTAGTGTTAAAATAAAAATAAAAAAAACACCTTTGTGCTGAAGGGGTGGTCAAAATCCCTTGCCTCTTCAGTATATATATCATAATATCATTTTAAATGATTATGTATTTCTTTTATAAAATCAATAATTAAGTATATTCATTGTTACTTAATCATTTATCGACACATTTATTCTTTGTGCTTTTGCTTGTGAAATAATATTCTTAAATGCATGCTGATGTAAGTCACCAGCTTCTTTTAGGTGCACAAGGCCATTTGTCTCTTTCTCTGGTCTCAGGAGAAAGGTTTATGGATCCTAAAGGCGTCGTGAACACATATGTCCAACACATATGATACTTCTCTGTACAGATGGTCAAGCTATATTGAGCATTGCTTTGTTGAACTTTAATTGTTATATTAAAATGTATTCTTTCTATATTTGCTTTCTGAGGAGCAAATGTTATCTGTTTTTCTAACACAGTCTCATCCCAAATCGTCATATAACTGACGTTTTGGGACGTATTTTGACCATACGTCAATATCCGCCTTTTTAGGGCCCCCTTAAACGTCGGTAGATGGCGATCCCGGGCCGTCATACAACTGACGCTTTACCTTTAACGTCAGTTAGGTGACGGGTTAGGTTTAGGGTTAAGTTTAGGTATGGGGTAGAGTTAGGATCCCATAACCTCATCTACCGACGTTTAAGGGGGCCCTAAAAAGGCGAATATTGACGTATGGTCAAAAGACGTCCCAAAACGTCAGTTATATGACGATTTGGGATGAGACCGGGTTGGTTTTTCTCCCAAACGAGTGAATGTTTTACCATTATGTTTTGGTACAGTTAACTGATAATAAGCCGCTCAGACTCTCTTCAGCCTTGATAGGAGCTCTTATTTGCTAGTGTCCTATGTGAATGCGTTAACAGTGAAAATAATAGGGAAATAGGGATTTGGTTTATGTCTGAGTGTTAAAACATAAAGGGGTCATTGAAGCCAATAGTTTAAGGCACCATGTTGAAGTCTTACTCCAGTTAGACTAAAGTTCAGTGCTAGTCTTCTTGGTTGCAGGTTAAGGAACCACTGCCATTATTGGAGATTGAATGAGTTGTTGTTCTGGACACACTGGCGCCAGCAACCCAAATCTGTGACCTGGAAGGTCATGACGTGCCTCATCGATGGAGATATGTTTCGTCTATCTGTATATGTGTGGAAAATTACTGTGTTTATCTATATCGTAGCCAATGAGAATCATTCAACGTGTAAGCAATGATGTAGCTTAGACCTTGGAAACAGTATAACTGCTGTGATCTTTGTAACTGTAAGGGGGCGGCCTACGAACTCCTGAGTGAGTCTTGAAGCTGACTTCTGCTGATGAAATGGCAAACTATGTTCAGTAAAACTTTCTTTAATTTTTATAATTCCGACTCCGGGTCTTCATTCTTCATATCTGGTTCTGGGTCCTTTAACTGTTAACCCCTAACAGTGCGTACCGTCAGAAGAAATTGTACTGGGTTACTAATGTAATCTCGGCTCCCTTAGGTTACCTTTTACTCAGACTACTGAAGATTATAGAATAACACAATGAAACTGCACGAGCCAATGGCTAAGGAGACACAAACCTATGGAGAGATAGCCCCACCCGAAATGGGATCAATTAATCGAGTTAAATTACAATAACATTACAACAACCAATTACTCGGTTCATCCTGTGAACACCCACTATTGGTTATTAATTGATTAACAGAAATGTACATTTCCGGAGCATGGGAAATGTCTTTCTTACTAAGTACTACTAAGAGCAAGTAGTCAAGATCTATGATTAGTGACTCCAGATACAGTATCTGAGACAAACACATACATACATACAGAGTATACAGCTTTATTACTTGAGTAAAAGTACAGATACCCCTCGCTAAATTTTACTCAAGTACAAGTAAAAGTACAACAGTCAGATGTCTAATTAAGTAAAAGTACTGAAGTACTTGTTTCTAAAAGTACTTGAGTATCAAGAGTACAAGAGTACATTTTCTAAATAGAGTTATGAAAAATGTTAATACCTTGGAGAATATAAAAGGAATTCAAAGTAAATTCAAGTCATTTCATCTTTTTACCATGTTGCTTTACTTAACATTTAAGAAAATTTCAGAAATTTCAGATAATTTAAATAGTCTGGCGAGGTGGACCTGAAATCTATTTCCAGGTGGTCCATCCCTGGAAATAGATTCCAGGGATGGATCTGCTGCGTCTTCATCCATTGTTTCGTCCATGGTTTCGTCTCTTATCTAAATCTGACCATGGAGTTGAGTTTGGCGGAAGCTGAAGGTGAAGGTGACTGCTTGAGTAAAGTCATGAGTACTCCCCTCAAAATTGTACTTAAGTACTGTACTCAAGTAAATGTATTCTGTTACTGTCCGGCTCTGCATACTGTACATGCATACAGTTTACCAAAGGAAAGAGAGCTGAAAAAGAATACAGGAAAGCAAGAAGTTATAGCATTGTTTGAAATTCAGCAGATCAACAGCCAGAGCAAACCATCCGTTTAGTTCTAACACACCCTTCTTAAAAAGGGGTAAGGATACTTAATGTATCAAACCATATATGCAAGTCATGTTTCAGACCAAAAGAGTTTAGAAGAGAGAATGAAGACATAGGCCAAACCACATAAAAGGATAATCATGAGATTATAAAAGGATAATCATGTTAGC
Source organism: Pimephales promelas (assembly GCF_988280905.1). Classification (NCBI taxonomy): domain Eukaryota; kingdom Metazoa; phylum Chordata; class Actinopteri; order Cypriniformes; family Leuciscidae; genus Pimephales; species Pimephales promelas. The sequence goes on from NC_142769.1 coordinate 17,398,626, forward strand.
AAGGCTTTCAGTTCTAAAAAGATTTTAGAGAAGGACATCATTGGGTTTGATATGGGGTTTGATATGGTGTCTCCCACTACTGTTGACTCATGAGGAGCAAAGAGTGTGGCTGTAAAAAACACAGGACACGAGAAAAACACAGGACACGAGAAAAGCCATCTTATCACTGTCCTCGCTGAAGTTTGTTTTTTTAAAGGGGCTATTCATGAAGAGAAGGCGATACCGCAGCAGATCTCCAGTGCAGTTATCGCCACTTCTGTGAATGACTGGATGAATGACACTCTCACAGCAGACTGGCTGAAGTCTGTAGTGGAAAAATTCAACTTAACGACTTAAATATAAATATATTGTATTTAATAAAGAGTAGGGAACGGAGACGTTACGTCGGATGACTGAGAATGGGGGTTTTGCTTAGAAAGCCAATCCTCTTCGAGTATTAAAAAACGAGCCAATGGCAAGAAAATGCCATGGGTCTGAGAGGTCCTAAGAGTGTACGAGTGGAGGACGAGGAGGATTAAGTCTCCTCGCTCCCCTCAGGAACCTGATGATCAGGTCGTGCTTCCCCAAGGACTTACCTTCAACTGCTTCATGATATGCGGCAATGGCAGCCACATAGACTTTAAGGGTGGAGGGAGACAGCCTTCGCTCCAACCCTTCTTGCAGGAAGGAAAGCACAACACTGATCGAGCATCTCCAGGGGTCTTCTCGGCGAGAAGAGCACCAGTTGACAAAGAGGTTCCACTTCAACGCATAGACGTGTCTAGTGGACGACGCTCTAGCGGAAGTGATGGTAGCCGCCACCGCAACCTGCCTCGTCCCGTCCAGGAGCCACACGTGTAGCCTCCACAGATCGGACGAGGGTGACACAGGGTGCCCCGTCTCTAAGAGAGGAGGTCCTCTCTCAGAGGAATTGGCCAAGGAGGTGCTGTCGCGAGGAGTATCAGTTCGGAGAACTAGGTCTCGGTGGGCCAATATGAAGCGACCAACAAGACCTGCTCCTCGTCCTCCTTGATCTTGCACAGAGAGCGTGCGAGAAGGCTCACTGGGGGAAATGCATACTTGCGTAGGCCCCGCGGCCAGCTGTGCACCAAGGCGTCTGTGCGAAGATCTAGGATCGGCCGTAACCCACCGGTCATCGGCTGTAGAACCCTGACCTCATCTCGGCTGGAGGGACGGTCTCGATTGCACCCTTCGCCAGTAGGGTGGCAACCTCCGCTCTCATGATCGGGGCATTGCCACCGACCACCGTAAAGCGGACTCCCCGAAAACGGGGAGGAGACCGTGCGAACTGAATCGCATAGCCGAGCCTGATCATTCGGGCGACCCAACGGGACAGATTGGGGAGCTCTAACCAAGCTCCCAAAAACTGATCCAGTGGGATCATCCGAGCCACCGACGTCCCCCCGGAGGGGTAGCAGGGCGGAGAGACCGGCAGACGCGGAGCTGTTACCCCCCGCGGGTGCACAATCAAACTCCGCTCCCCGACAGAGGAGACCAGAGGACCAGCGTTCCACGGGGGTCTGCTCTGCCGGGGAGCAGCTGCTCTGTCAGGCGATAGAGGGGGACGGGAGTGGCGTGGTCCGGGGATGACACACTCCCGTCCGCACCCTCAGAGACAGAGGAGAATGCACTCTCATCTTGCTCTGTGTGCTCAGTGATGGTGTCAAGTCTTTCTTTAACCAACTCAGGGTGCTGCCCACCCGTGGTTGGGCAGCCGGGAGCTGAGAACAAAAGATTCTCCCCCGGCCCTCCAGCGGGGGAAGGAGGGGGCCTGCTACCTCTTCCTGGGAAAAACCTGACGCCAACACTGAGCAGCCGTCTCAGGAACGCCGCTTAGCCTGGCGTTTAGCAGGGCACGGAGCCTGAGGGGGCTGTGGCGCCTTCCTGCGACCTCCTCTACGACGCGGCCCAGGTGAAGGCTGCTGCTGGGGCCGTGCGGGAGGGAGGGGAGCCGCAGGAGGGCACCCTAGGCAGCGAGCAGGCTGAGGCGTCTGTACCGACAGCTGGGTGGAGGCAGTAGCTGGCCGTCAGGGCAGGATGTGTTTAATAGCCTTAGTCTGCTTCTGGGCGGTTGAAAACTGCTGGGCGAAGTCCTCAACCGCCCCGCCGAAGAAGCCAGCCTGGGATAAGGGGGTGTCGAGCAGACGAGTCCGCTCGGCGTCCCTCATATCAGCCAGGTTGAGCCATAGGTGACGCTCCTGGAGCACATTAGTGGCCATCACCTGACCCAGGGAGCGTGCGGCTACCTTAGTCGCCCGGAGAGCGAGATCGGTAGCAGCATGCACTTCGTTGAATGCCCCAGGGTCAGTGTCGGATCTTTGTTCCACACAGTCACCCTCAGATCACCCTGTCCGCGAGCCGAAGAGCTTTCTCTCGTGGAAGAAGCATATCGGGTAACGGATGTGGGAACTCTCACAGTGAGATCATTGAGTCTCAATCTCAGTGTTGCGATGGTCATATTTCCACAAAAGGAACATGAGTCATCCCCGAGCGCTGCTTTAGCGTGCTCAAAGCCCAGACACACAAAACAGCGCTCGTGCCCATCAGAGGAAGACAGATATCGACCGCAACCAGAAGAACACGGGCGAACCATCTTCAAAAAGACGTGCCACATGCAACTCTTTCAGAAGAGAGGAGGAAAAACACCCTGCAATGTTGAGGCGACCAGGGAGAAACACACAGTCTGGCAGACCACTGCACAGATCGCAGGCAATGTAGAATCTTGCTGGGTACCGCCGTCATACCAAAACTGGAGAGGTCGCTCGTAGAAACTCAGGATATGTGGCTTTTGGAGTGAAGAGTTCTCTAGGCTCCGAAGCGAAAACATACTGCAGTTGCGTCCGCTTCCTCCTTTTATACTCAGGAAGTGAGGCGGAGTTACGCTTTGCAAATTCCACAGACCGATGACATTTTCTTGCCATTGGCTCGTTTTTTAATACTCGAAGAGGATTGACTTTCTAAGGGAAACCCCCATTCTCCGTCATCCGACGTAACTCGGAGTGACTACGAAAGGGTACTATGTATACAGGTGAACTAAAGTTAGACTGAATGAATGTATATACTTTAAATACTACATGAAAGCTTGATAAAAAGCTTTCATACTTTGAAAGCTTGATAAAAAGAATATTTGCCACATATGGTTCTCTTGTGTTGCTGAGTAAGGAAGACGCGTGTGGGTTTTTCTTCTGAGCGTCTCCGCGTTCTCCGTGGTTCTTCCGGAGTACAGAAGATGCTGCATATTTAAAGGTCCCTTAAAGGTGAAGTTGCTCAAAGAAAAATAATCGAGGCTAAGTTCATTTCACTTGTCTGTGGAAATGAACAAAGTAGAATATGGAATGGGAAACAAAAGAAAACGTACTCGGTAACTAACATAACCTTGGTTCACTCTAGAGAGGAACGAGTACTGTGTATTATCTTAGGCTAGGAGAAAACCTAATTTCCTCGAGATTTTGAAGCCAAAAAATTTTATTATTGAAAAACGCATTGCGGCAGCATGCAGACATAGGCAAGGCAGCTTAGCGTGCCTATTGGCTGTCCTGCGGCAACTGCAGCAGCCTATCGAGAGCTGCCCTTTGGTGACGGCCCAATGGGGGCGATTCGCGCCCCCCATTGCATCATGCCCCTGCCGAATGGGGTGTGGCCTAGCCCTTTAAAAATTGCTCGATGGGCTGATATCACTGGTTTTTCATCGCCGAAGCGAACCAGAGCATGTAGCAGGCACGGCAAGATACGCAGTACTCGTTCCCTCTCTAGAGAGAACCGAGGTTACGTTAGTAACAGAGTACATTTTCTTTTGTTTCCCGTTCCGTATTCTACTTCATTTCCACAGACCAAGTGAAATGAACTTAGCCTGAATTATTTTTCTCTTACGAGAAATTCACTCATACTGCATAATATCTTACACTTGGGGAACACTATGTAAATACCATGTAGGGATCCAACACCAAAGTCCCAAGGGCACGTGCCCATGGCGCATATAGTGTATAATCACCATAAACTCACAGGGAGTGTGAGAAGAGAGGCCTGCAGCATCAATCTCCAAAAGTTAAGCCACAGGAAAGCTATTCATTATAACAGTGTCACACACAGTCAGGGTGAAGGGAGAACTTCGGCCTGTACTGAGTGACAGTATGGGCATTATTTTTCCTCGGGAAAAAATCCATAGCCCGTTGAGCGATGCTCAAGTGAGTGCAGTACTCTGCGCCATCGAGACAGAGCAGGTGGCACTTGAGTCTTAAACCGACAGCAATTTCGCCTGTAAGGCGGGAACTTCTAGGTTATAAAACCTTATAAATGTAGACGGGGAGGCCCAGCCCACCGCCATACATATATCTTGTAAAGAAATCCCGCTAGACCACGCCCACGATGAGGCCATGCCTCTGGTGGAGTGCGCTCTAACACCTAAAGGGCACTCAAGTTGTGTAGTGTATGCCAGTGCTATGGTATCAACTATCCATCTGGATAGGTTCTGTTTCGAAGCAGCTAGGCCCTTAGCGCGACCGCTGAATGAAACAAAAAGCTGCTCCATCTCCCTGCAAACAGACGAGCAAGATACATAGGCCTTTAACGCCCTAACTGGGTAAAGTAGGCAAATGCCTTCCTCCTAATTATGAACTGGTAGGGCAAACAGGGAGATAACCTAGGCCCTGAACGATGTGTTGAGGGATTTAGGCACATATCCGTGTCTTGGCTTGAGTATGACCTTCGAGTCATAAGGCCCAAATTCCAGACACGTCACGCTCACTGAGAGCGCCTGTAGATCCCCTATGCGTTTCACTGACGTCAGAGCCATGAGAAACACTGTTTTGAAGGACAGATGTTTCATATCGACGACTGGATCGGCTTGAATGGGGCTCCCTTCAGGGCTTCTAGCACCATGGAAAGGGATAGAAGGGGGTCTGGGAGGATTCATCCTCTTAGCTCCTTTTAGGAAACGAATGACCAGACCATTTTTCCCCAGTGACAGACCAGACGCAGGCTCTGCAAACGCTGCTATGGCCGCCACATAGCGCGGGTGGGGGCCTGCCCTTATCCAGTAGCTCTTGAAGGATGGAAAGCACTTCCGTTACCCCGGTGTTTGTGGGTGGAAAACCTCAGGTTTTGCACCAGTTAACAAACACTGACCATTTTGAGGCAGATGGCCCATGAGTGCAGGGCCCACTGTTCCGGGTGAGGATGCCAAATTGAGCCCTTGGCCTGAGAGAGGAGGTCTTTCTTCATCGGAATCGGCCATGGGGCTGTGCTTGTCAGCCGCATTAGGACTGACAATTATTCCTGGTCCGACCAGAGCGGAGCCACAAGAAGCACAGAGCATCTGTATTCCCTGATTCGTTCCAACACTTGAAGAAGGAGCGAGACTGGGGAAAAGCATAGAGCGGTCAGCTGGGCCAGGTGTGGGCAAGTGCATCCTTGCTCTTTGAGAAGAATTTTGGGCAGTGAGCATTCTCCTGCTACGTAAATAGTTCCACCTGTGCTCTGCTGAACTTCTTCCACAGCAGAAGGATTGTCTGCGGGTGCAGAGACCAGTCCCCTGTCGGTAGTTTGTTTCTTGACAGTCTGTCTGGACCCAAATTCTGGGAGCCAGGCATGTGTGCTGCTCTCAGTGAGCGCAGACTGTGCTGAGCCCAGACCAGGATGCGTTCCGTCAGTCGGAAAAGCTTTCGAGACTTGATGCCGCCCTGGCAATTTATATAGGATACCACTGACATGTTGTCTGAGCGGACTAAGACGTGGTGGTCCCTTATTCGGGGACAAAGGTGCCTCAGCGCATTGTCGACTCCAAACATTTCCAGACAGTTTATAAGAAGGAGCTTTTCTCTTTCTGACCATTGGCCAAAGAACGGTCTGCCCTTGTGCAGTGCTCCCCATCCCGAGGTGGACGCGTCCGTGGACACCACCTGCACACTCGCGGAAGTCCCCAGGTTTACACCAGACTGGTACCAGTATGTCGCTTTCCAAGGTTTCAGGGCTGTGACGCATTCCTGATTGACCCTGAGGCGAAGCAAACCGGAAGCCCAAGCTCGAGGTGGTATTCGTGCATTGAGCAAAAACTGCAGTGGGCGCATGCGAAGCAGGCCCAGCTAATGCACTGATGATGCTGAGTCCATCAAACCCATCATTTTCTGAAACCTCCTGAGCGGGCCCATAGCGTCACGGCGGAAGGTTTTCGTGAAGTGCTGATTTTCTATTCTGTGCTCTGGCGACAGCCAAGCTATCGTAGACAGTGAGTTCAGCTCTGTTCCCAGGAAAATTATTTTCTGACTGAGGACCAACGGGCTTATCGCCCAATTGACTGTGAGACCCAGTTTCTCAAGGTGTTTGAGTAACACAGTCCTGTGTTCTATGAGCTCTGAATGAGATCGAGCTAGAATCAGCCAATCGTCCAAGTAGTTCAAAACTCCCATGCCCTGAAGTTTCAGGGGTGCGAGTGCCGCGTCCATGCACATCGTAAATGTACCGGGTGCAAGAGACAGGCCGAACAGTAGGACTGTGTATTGATATGCCTGGCCCTTGGAGACGATCTCAAAAATCGCCTGTCCTTTAAAAATTGCTCGATGGGCTGATATCACTGGTTTTTCATCGCCGAAGCGAACCAGAGCATGTAGCAGGCACGGCAAGATACGCAGTACTCGTTCCCTCTCTAGAGAGAACCGAGGTTACGTTAGTAACAGAGTACATTTTCTTTTGTTTCCCGTTCCGTATTCTACTTCATTTCCACAGACCAAGTGAAATGAACTTAGCCTGAATTATTTTTCTCTTACGAGAAGTTCACTCATACTGCATAATATCTTACACTTGGGGAACACTATGTAAATACCATGTAGGGATCCAACACCAAAGTCCCAAGGGCACGTGCCCATGGCGCATATAGTGTATAATCACCATAAACTCACAGGGAGTGTGAGAAGAGAGGCCTGCAGCATCAATCTCCAAAAGTTAAGCCACAGGAAAGCTATTCATTATAACAGTGTCACACACAGTCAGGGTGAAGGGAGAACTTCGGCCTGTACTGAGTGACAGTATGGGCATTATTTTTCCTCGGGAAAAAATCCATAGCCCGTTGAGCGATGCTCAAGCGAGTGCAGTACTCTGCGCCATCGAGACGGAGCAGGTGGCACTTGACTCTTAACCCTCTGAGACCTAAGGGTATTTTTACAATAAATTTTCCGTCTGGTGTCATTTACTAAAAAAGCTTGTAAAATATCAACCCTTTGGTGCACAGACAATTGACACACCTCTTTTTTTTCAGGACAAATTGAACTTTCATCATATTTGTGTTACATTGATGTCACCTGAATGTAAAATGAGTTATGGGACCATAAAGACAAATGAAAAAATAAATCGGAAATGGAATCACTCAATTATTTATTGAAATCACACACAAATAAATAAAAGCTAAGCAATTTTCCTCTGGAAAATAGTTTGTTCATGTCTTTGGAGTCCTGGAGCACAGGAATAAACATTATAACTTGTACAGAACAAAAACTATTGACATTTTTCCAAAAGAAGTCCAGGCGTTTGGGGCCTCATGAAATTCACTGGTGCCAAGCCTCAAAACAGTTCCTATCAGCAATCACACAGAGGGCCACATCACAGGTTTTGCATTTCTATTTTATTTATTCTTTTATTTATTATGTTATTTTTATTCTTTTATAATACATTTATACTACTATAATACTTTTTTACAGTAAATAAATAAATGGCACTTCAGCTGGGTCTATCCTGGTAATCTAGTTCCTCATCTGTCAAAAAGCTCTGTTCTCCTGAAAATCCTTCATCCTGCAATGCACCAAAATAGACCAGCGCTTTATTTACGTCCATTTCGCTGTGTTTCTCTGTGAATCGCGCGTCTCCGTGAGTCTCTCTATCTCTCTACACTATATCAGCGCTTGGTTCATGCGTAATGACGCACACCAATGTTTACAACGGATCAGCCTGTAATTGGTCAAAAACCATCACGTGAAAACATCACGTGATATCCAGGATGTCCGCTAGCATCTAGCTAGCGGCAAAAATGACCGAATATTTATGAATTATGGGCTTCAAGATTATCAAAGTTTGACATAAAGCGTTTGGATTTATTGCTGAAAACCTCTGAAAGGAAGCACAAGTTCCAGGCTGGATAGAAAACCTTCTGTAAAGGCTAGAAAGACCCGAAAGACACCCCCGTGATGGCTAGCTCGTTAGCTTTCTGCTGGAAAAAACAGTAAGAAAATCGATAAATCTGTCATCGAGTTATGTAAACATTTATCGGAGGTGACGTATGGCATCGTCGACGACGCCGTCGGGCTCAGGGGGTTAAACCGACAGCAATTTCGCCTGTAGGGCGGGAACTTCTAGGTTATAAAACCTTATAAATGTAGACGGGGAGGCCCAGCCCACCGCCATACATATATCTTGTAAAGAAATCCCGCTAGACCACGCCCACGATGAGGCCATGCCTCTGGTGGAGTGCGCTCTAACACCTAAAGGGCACTCAAGTTTTGTAGTGTATGCCAGTGCTATGGTATCAACTATCCATCTGGATAGGTTCTGTTTCGAAGCAGCTAGGCCCTTAGCGCGACCGCTGAATGAAACAAAAAGCTGCTCCATCTCCCTGCAAACAGACGAGCAAGATACATAGGCCTTTAACGCCCTAACTGGGTAAAGTAGGCAAATGCCTTCCTCCTAATTATGAACTGGTAGGGCAAACAGGGAGATAACCTAGGCCCTGAATGATGTGTTGAGGGATTTAGGCACATATCCGTGTCTTGGCTTGAGTATGACCTTCGAGTCATAAGGCCCAAATTCCAGACACGTCACGCTCACTGAGAGCGCCTGTAGATCCCCTATGCGTTTCACTGACGCCAGAGCCATGAGAAACACTGTTTTGAAGGACAGATGTTTCATATCGACGACTGGATCGGCTTGAATGGGGCTCCCTTCAGGGCTTCTAGCACCATGGAAAGGGATAGAAGGGGGTCTGGGAGGATTCATCCTCTTAGCTCCTTTTAGGAAACGAATGACCAGACCATTTTTCCCCAGTGACAGACCAGACGCAGGCTCTGCAAACGCTGCTATGGCCGCCACATAGCGCGGGTGGGGGCCTGCCCTTATCCAGTAGCTCTTGAAGGATGGAAAGCACTTCCGTTACCCCGGTGTTTGTGGGTGGAAAACCTCAGGTTTTGCACCAGTTAACAAACACTGACCATTTTGAGGCAGATGGCCCATGAGTGCAGGGCCCACTGTTCCGGGTGAGGATGCCAAATTGAGCCCTTGGCCTGAGAGAGGAGGTCTTTCTTCATCGGAATCGGCCATGGGGCTGTGCTTGTCAGCCGCATTAGGACTGAGAATTATTCCTGGTCCGACCAGAGCGGAGCCACAAGAAGCACAGAGCATCTGTATTCCCTGATTCGTTCCAACACTTGAAGAAGGAGCGAGACTGGGGAAAAGCATAGAGCGGTCAGCTGGGCCAGGTGTGGGCAAGTGCACCCTTGCTCTTTGAGAAGAATTTTGGGCAGTGAGCATTCTCCTGCTACGTAAATAGTTCCACCTGTGCTCTGCTGAACTTCTTCCACAGCAGAAGGATTGTCTGCGGGTGCAGAGACCAGTCCCCTGTCGGTAGTTTGTTTCTTGACAGTCTGTCTGGACCCAAATTCTGGGAGCCAGGCACGTGTGCTGCTCTCAGTGAGCGCAGACTGTGCTGAGCCCAGACCAGGATGCGTTCCGTCAGTCGGAAAAGCTTTCGAGACTTGATGCCGCCCTGGCAATTTATATAGGATACCACTGACATGTTGTCTGAGCGGACTAAGACGTGGTGGTCCCTTATTCGGGGACAAAGGTGCCTCAGCGCATTGTCGACTCCCAACATTTCCAGACAGTTTATAAGAAGGAGCTTTTCTCTTTCTGACCATTGGCCAAAGAACGGTCTGCCCTTGTGCAGTGCTCCCCATCCCGAGGTGGACGCGTCCGTGGACACCACCTGCACACTCGCGGAAGTCCCCAGGTTTACACCAGACTGGTACCAGTATGTCGCTTTCCAAGGTTTCAGGGCTGTGACGCATTCCTGATTGACCCTGAGGCGAAGCAAACCGGAAGCCCAAGCTCGAGGTGGTATTCGTGCATTGAGCCAAAACTGCAGTGGGCGCATGCGAAGCAGGCCCAGCTAATGCACTGATGATGCTGAGTCCATCAAACCCATCATTTTCTGAAACCTCCTGAGCGGGCCCATAGCGTCACGGCGGAAGGTTTTCGTGAAGTGCTGATTTTCTATTCTGTGCTCTGGCGACAGCCAAGCTATCGTAGACAGTGAGTTCAGCTCTGTTCCCAGGAAAATTATTTTCTGACTGGGGACCAACGGGCTTATCGCCCAATTGACTGTGAGACCCAGTTTCTCAAGGTGTTTGAGTAACACAGTCCTGTGTTCTATGAGCTCTGAATGAGATCGAGCTAGAATCAGCCAATCGTCCAAGTAGTTCAAAACTCCCATGCCCTGAAGTTTCAGGGGTGCGAGCGCCGCGTCCATGCACATCGTAAATGTACCGGGTGCAAGAGACAGGCCGAACAGTAGGACTGTGTATTGATATGCCTGGCCCTTGGAGACGATCTCAACAATCGCCTGTGACGTGACGCTATCTGGAAATAAGTATCTGGAAATAAGCGTCCTTCAACGTTTGACATAAACCAGTCCCCTTGGCAAATCTGCGCGAGGATTTTCCAGGTTTTCAGCATTCTGAACTGTTGTTTCATAAGCGCTTTGTTCAATTGTCTTAGATCTAGAATGGGTCTGAGACCCCTGTCTTTTTTCGTACCAGAACATATCTGCTGAACAGACCCCCTTCGCTCTGAGCTTGAGATAAAGGCTCTATTGGCCCTTTGCTCAATAAAGTCGTTATTTTGACTCAAAGTAGGTCTGCTACTTATGTTTTTACTTTTGCTTCGACATGCGCCTTGCAGCGGCGAGGGCGTCGAGCCAGTATTGTGCACTCGAGACTTGGACTCGGTCTCGGGTTCATATTTTCATGGACTCGGTCTTGTCATGGACTCGTGTGCATTTTGACTCGGAATTGACTCGTACTCAAACATATTGGGAGTCGGGACTCGGACTGTAAGTTAATATTTTTCTAAATTGTTGTTTGATTGAAACGTCCAATGATTGCTGACTTTCTTGTGCGCAACTGCGCATGACTTGAGTCTATAATGTTCGCGGCACGCAAATGCAGCAGGACCCAGGTCAGATGTGATGTGGAGCCTCTAGCTCAACTATGTATCGAAAATATCTGCCTTATCATCCATAATTCAGTTTGCATAAAAGAGCCACACAGAATTTGTGTACAGTAATGTTCTGTGAAAGAGCACTTACTGATTGTAACAATTGTAAGTTATAATCATAATTTCCCTACACCACTATGTGGCCTTTTTACCATTACAGTATGTTTTTAATTTGTTTAACATTAATTCATTTTTTAACCTTAAATGGGTTTGGGTATTTTTTCTATTTCTTAATTCAGGGAACAGAGACACAGTCCCTATATGATGATATCTAGATGAAAGAGTTTCTATGTGATGGGATTTATCTGACCTCAGTGATGCAAGACAGCTAGCACACGGTCGATTTAGACAGGTCGGTTTAGCCAGTCGGTTTAGTAAGTCTGTCTACCTCCTGACCTGAGCCCCAATTCATCTTTGAGCTCTAAGACTATCTGCCATATTTCTAAAAAAGCAGCACCATCCCAAGAGGGATGAATACCATCTCTTTTCAACAGGTCAGGTCTGCCCCAAAAACTTTTCCAATTTTCTATGAATTCTAGAACCGTCTTCATTCGAGTAGTTTTTGCCTATTGTTTAAATTTTAAATACTTTCACATACTATATGTTGGGAAGTAGGAATATTTCAAATGAATGCAGTCACAACTATAAAACTATTAAATTGATTTCCTCAAGCCAAAGACTACACCATTTCATGTGTCCTGTCATCTTCAAGTTCACCACCTCCCAGATCACACAGACTTTCTGGGAACAATAAAATAAGATCCAACATTAATTGTATCATAAACAGATATCATATTTCATATTTTCCTATAATGCTGAAAAACTGTATATTGAATTTTTCCAATGTGGATGTGCAGCGAAGAGCAAAAGCAGAGTGCAAGTTTCATGCAAAGACCGTGACTATGGTGATTTTTCAAATGTATCCCATTCATTGTAGTACCAGACTGTAACTGAAGTAGCCTTCAACTGAAAGCAACTGTCACTGACATATCTTATAACATGTCAGGGCCATTGTTTTGTCTCAAGATGCACACCAGTAAAGTTTTTTTTCTAAGGCAATTTTATTCAAAATACTTGAATACAAAATACAAAATCCTGGCTTAATTTAAGCCCTGTCTATGAAACTGGGCCAATATTATTGAACACTAATAATTTGTATCAACAACATTAACATAATATGAACGATTATACAAGCATTAATCTGTTATTCGCATTTTCATGCCTCCATGTTTCAATGTGCATTTACTACAGCTATATATTAGGTATACTATAGTTATATAGGTATACATACCTATTAAGAATACTTACCTATTTGAGAATAATATATTCGCCTATAACTTACTCATTAAAGACTGTTAGTATCAACAAAACAATAAAACTTCACAATAAAAAAATGTTCATTGGAAGCAAAAACAAATATTATGGTAATGCTGTGATGTCAAAGCTCTTGAGAACACAGATCTAATCCACCAGACCTTCTGTGCTTTTCAACCACTGGTTAGAGAGATATTGGCTATCAGTATATCTGTGTTGCCAGGGCTTCCAACTGGACCCCAAACTGGCACTTAACCGTCACTGTGACCGTGTGTGGAACAGTGCCTATCACCAGAGAGACCCTGGCACACACCAGGGCATGAGGCACAGAGGCAGGCAGAGAGGGCATTGGGCAACTGGCCAGGCACATAGAGGGCTGCTGAGAGGCAAAGCACCACTGCCACCAGCAACACAATCTTGCCAAAACAACACACCCCTAGCAAAACCTTCAAATGCCAAAATAAAGGGCTATTTTATATAGAACTATTTCAATTATCTCCAACCAAGGCAAAGATAATAAACAGATGCTCCTCGTAAAGTATCTTTCAAGGTGGAAAGTGGACCAATATACAGATTACCGTAATATTTTCCAACTCAGTGAGACTACAGAGAGTGCTCATTGTTTGTTTTTAAGGCTTAAGGATTTTCTTTGCTATAAACAGCTTTAGAACAGGTGAGGAACTAGCTGACAACTCAGATCATGTCAATCATTAGATAAAGTAGACCAAAGTGTTCAAATGTCAATTGCTGTAATCTCATTCAAAGACCTCAGAGCTAAATGTTTAACTGTCTGAGGAAAAGCCTTTGACGGAAAAGCCAAACAAGAAACCGTGTTGTTTCAACATAATAAATCTGCCGTTACAAAGCTTCTGTCTAGGCGGTCAGTGTGTGGGTGTGGATCTGGTTAATGGGAACACTCAAACTTGTACATGCACATAAATCAAATTCTGTAATAAAAAAACAATGGTTCACTACAAAGTTGAAATGGAAAGTCATTAAATGGACTCTTAAAACTAGATGAAATATTACCAAATATGACAGCAATGGATGAAATCTGAAAATGAGTAGTAAAAGATGAGTGCACAGGTTTCAAATGAGCTGGAAGGTGAAGAGGTTGTGAGGGGAAGGATGAGTCAAGCTTTATTTGTGTAAGCATATTAAAATAATTAACACAGGAGATTGACATCCAAAATTCCTCAGTAGAAGGGAGGATTTTACATTGAGGAGAAACTCTCTATTAAAAGGGAAACAAATGAAGGGTGGACCTTTGCCCTTGGATGTTGAGATAACACTGGTCAGTATTCCAGATCTTGGGAGTGTCAGTGTCCTGTTCGTCCTGAATGAGCTCAACACGGAAAACTGAACAGTTTGAAGAATTTAATTACTACGAAATTATCTTCATATTTTATTTTTTTTCATGTAAGGGTGTTTCTTCAACTTCAGCTAATTTTATATCCCAAGGGGTGAATTTTTTTAAAACTCAAAATTTGTAAAAGATTTTTTTCAAGCCTGGTCCAAGACCTAAATCTTTTGTTTTAAATATGAATTATTACATTTAAAACTATGAGGATATCAAAAACAAACCATTTCAATACATATTGGGTGTAAAAAAAATATAACACACTTAAAGAACAACTCCTTTGAACCTTTTGGTCTAATTACACATTGGTAGTCAACTGTTCTCTAAAATTTGTTTTCATGATAATCGAATGTGAAGAGTTTTATCTCTAAAAACTGTTTAGCGTATAAACGCTAGGGCATAGAGTACTGAAAAATCAAAATCGCTAGTTAATAGCACTAACAAGGCTCAAAATAGCCCCACACTATAACACTGTAACATATTGAGGGTCCCTACAAGCAAACCGAAGCACTGAGAACTTTGTAAGTGTACAGACGGTTTAATAAGAATATATTTTATAAAGACAGTCCACTTCACGTATACAGGCCATAGACAGTAAAATAAATGGACACAGCGACTTCATAAAATTGAAGCCCGTTAAAAGCGTACTGTGCAAGCTCAAACTGAGTCTGTCACGTGATCAACCTGTATGTCTTCTAGTAGCTGTGCCGATTGAAATCTGAATAATGGGCTATATGCACGCATAAGTTCCGCATTTGACGTAAGGATGCTCGTCCATTTCCGGTTGTGTAGATTAAAGCGGAGGAAAACCGGAGAAAACGGGATTATGGCAGTCTTCAATATTTACTGTCCTCCCGTCTTTGAAACGAAACGTACATACGTTTAGATGTAATTTTATATATATAGGTATGTTTATTTAATATAATTTTAAAAAGAAGCATAAACACAACGAGGGGTGTCTGTTTTATCTGTTTTTGTGACTAACGTTTCATAGTATAACCATGGAGTATAAAATTCAATATAAATTCTCGGTATTGCATTGGACTCTATGATCGGCGGAAGTTATCGAGCATCCTTAATCCTTCACCGGAAATAACACTGTGCATAGAGCCCATTCCCTTCTGAATCTCACAGAGATGGAGAGAGTGAGTATAAGATGTCCATGAGCTAGCAGCAGGATCAACTTAAAGACACTATATGGGCTTCTCCCTCGACTTTATCTAACTTTATGCCTCCACGGCATTTTCTGTACTGTGCGATGGAGAGTCGATTCATTATTTTGCAATCATTAGCCTTTTTTTTTTTTTTTTTTTTTTTTACAAAAAATGCATCTACGGGGCCATAACGTAAGATACAAGGTAATGGAGCTTTTTATAAATGTCGTGTTTCTATAGAAATCAATAATGGACAAATGGAGTCTTTGGACGCCTCAGATGTAAAGTTATTTGCTGTCAAAGTGACGCCAAAATCAATGGGAGTCAATGGAATGCTAACAGCAGGTGAAGTTCTGCTACAATGGCGGCTCCCGTGAGGCTTCAACTTCCGGCCGATGGATTACCCCCTTGATACAGGCAGGAGCCATCTTTGGAAAACAGTCTCGACCAGTCGAACCACAAACGGCATTCACAGTTCAGAAGTTCGCTGAACTTCATACATTTCAGCTCACTTGGCACGGGTATTCGTGGTTCAACTTGTCGAGATTGTTCTCCAAAGATGGCTCCAGTCTGTACACACGAAGTGGACTGTTTTTATAAAATATATTCTTATTAATCTGTCTGTACACTTACACAGTTCCTAATGTTTCGTTTTGCATGTAGGGACACTCATTATGTAACAGTGTTAGTGTGGGGCTATTTTGAGCCTTGTTAGTGGTATTAACTAGTGATTTTTCATTACTCTATGCCGTATATACTAGCGTTATATTATGCTCAACAGTTTTTAGAGATACAACACTTTACATTTGATTTTCATGCAAACAAATCTCAGAGAACTAGGTCGACTAGGTACCGATGTGTAATTAGACCAATGGTTCATTTTGCAGTTTTGGGTTTTGGCAGACAGTTTTGACAATTTACAAAAAATAAAATAAATAAATAAATAAATATATATATATATATATATATATATATATATATATATATATATATATATAATGTGTTTGCTATTAAGACGAAGGAATATGCAATTGTAATCCAGAAATATTATTAAACACAAAAGATAATATTAGATGTCATGGAAATGACAGTGTTCATGATATATTGTACAGATATCTGAATAATTTATTTAAACTGTTAGACATTGTTAATGGATAAATTAAATAAACTAGTAAAAGTGTGAAAAGTTTTTTACTTTTATATAATAAAAAGCACAAACCAAAATAACTGTAGTCAAGTAAAAGAACACCGTTTATTTAAAAAAATGCTTTCATAAATAATTTGATATGCTTTAAACTCCCATGACCCATACAAAATAAATATTATGAATGACTCCACAAAAAATAAGCTAATAAACAAACTCCATAACTGACATGATTCAATCATAAACCTGAATATGGTCGTCAGGACATATTACAAGACAGCGCTTACTGGTTGCTTATATTATAATATTTATGAATAGTGTATTAAAGTAACACAATGTTCAGTGGAATATCTGTACTCACAATAGTAATATCTGCTATAACAGTGAATAAATTCTAGCAGGTCTTATTGCTTCACAATTGACACATACAGTACACACGCGCGCACACACACACACACACACACACACACACACACACACGCACACACAGCCTATAAACATGAAGCTTCAGTGAGTACTGCACTTTTATAAGCTCTCTTAATAATTGATAAGATGTTAATATAATTCAGTTGTTCTATAATATTAAATATTAAATAAATGTCATTTGAATCAAGTAATGGAATCAATCCAGAAGCCCCTGCACAA
The DNA here is from genome assembly GCF_988280905.1 of Pimephales promelas. Classification (NCBI taxonomy): domain Eukaryota; kingdom Metazoa; phylum Chordata; class Actinopteri; order Cypriniformes; family Leuciscidae; genus Pimephales; species Pimephales promelas. The sequence goes on from NC_142769.1 coordinate 17,415,493, forward strand.
TATCTTCCCCCATTGTGACAGTTGGGTAGTGATGAAAAGATTTAGATAATTCACAACATTGGTTTAACAGCAAAAAAAAAAAAAATCAATCTTAATAAAATTTAAGACAGCTACTGTGCTCAGAAATTCTAAAATAGAAGAAACTCAGCAGTTTTTAATAACCAATAATATGACCCCCATTCCGTAAAATCACAAGTCATAAAATGTACTGAAACAATAACAACCAACAGAAAAAGACAAATAAAAAAGTTAAAAAAAACATGATATTCACAATACATATTCAAGTCTGTACCTCTTGTAATAAGTAACTGTTTTCAGCTTCTAAATGCTGTAACAAAAAACAAAGAGCTGATTTATAACATTATTTGTGTGGAGTGTAATGCGAGACAAAGAGATTCTCTTCTGTTGACAAATTGTAACTACTTCAGGTTATGATAGTGGTACATTTGAGCTTGTTTTAAATTAAATTCATATTCTCAATCTAGCTTTTCAAATGGGATCTCAACTAGAGCTAGATTTAAGATAGAAAGGGCAACCAATCGCTATCAGAGCCATCATGACAAGAAAAATTATTGTTTAACTGTTTAAGATTGGCTTGTAAGTATAAATGTGTTTACCCCAGATGTACTTGTGGATCATTACGGTGTTTTCAGAAAACTGTAAACCAAAAAAAGTCACAGTAGTGTCTTTTTTTCAGCTAACGTATAGTACGTTATTTTATTAGAACTGCATGTTTAGAGGCACTTCAGACATTTGGGGATTTGCTACTTGATTTCAGGGTTTGGATTTGGAACTTGTACAAATGTTACAAGGTAATTTAATGACAAGTTATGCATTTATAGTCTTGTCCAATAACCTATCCGGGCAAAAATAAAAAAATATAAATCATGTTTAATCCTTTTTAGTGAATTTAATTTAGAACATTTGAACTTTTTTTGATGTGTCATTTAAAATAAAGCATCATTGGATATTATTATTATTATTAGTTTAACAGCTCCTCAAAATAATGCACCCCATTTCCACTGTGATATAAACATAAAAATAAATGTTTAATAAGACACAAATGATTTAAAAACACGGATTTTAAAAGGCACAAAAACATAAACAATGAAAAAGAAAACAATCAAATACAGTTATAGTAGTCAAACGCTTAGCAGGCATTAGCAGTGCTTGGTGCAGAGGAATGCGTAATTATGTGCGTTATAGTAAAAGGTATTGTAAACTGTGTTTTTGTACGTGTATGTGTGCGTTGTTAAACGAAACTTCAGCAGTGTCTTTCACCCATGCCAGAGGTCATGACTCACCTCGAGAGCCATCAACCCTCAGTGCCATAAAACCAGACAATCTCCGCCCACTTGCATGACAAGTGCTCACGTGATCCAGACCTGGGGGAGAGGACTGGGCAGAGGGCTCAACAAATAAGGGTTACCCTGGAGACAACAAAGCCTCACAATCAACTATTCCCTTGACCTTCCCTGACCCAGCATGTGCAGTCAAAACAGAAAAAGACTACATATTTGACACTGTCATTTCCAACTTCATTCTATATGAATAGATGTATATATCAGATTATTTTCATCAGTAATGTAGAACCTGAAGAAGTTTGATCCAGTAGAGATACCAATCTATAGTGGAGAGTGTTTTGCTGAAGACAAAGGGGGAGGGGGGAGAGATTGGGGTCGGAGGGTAACCTTTCCCACTGGAGAGATGTGTGTGTGTCTCTGTCTGTCTGTCTACACATGAGAGCGTGAGGTCAGGTTGAGCCTTAGAGGCTGTCTGCTCCTAAACGGCAGGAACCACAGGATCTTCCAGCGAGTGCCAAACACCTCAGCCATTGCTTGCTGCCACGACCGCCGCGGTCCACTGGGAGAGCGGAATAAATTAAAGTATGCATCATAAGTTCATGTGAAATAATATCACCCCTGAAATATGAACTATAGAGAGAAGCTAAGAGCTTTAGGAGAAACTGGGGCTAGTTGTCACACATTTTACTCAAGTGAAAATTAGTCATTGCAGGTTTATGTTTTGAAAATTAATTTCTATTTTAGACACATAATCTAAACACCTTATAAAAAGTTATTAAAGGTAGTGGAAGAACGATATGGTTTATTGAACACAAATCGATTCATTGTGGCCAATAGTGGGGAATGTTGTCATATTACATAATGCAACCTGCTATTAATTGGTTTTCAGTTAAATTTACACAGTAAAACAATTATGAAACACTAGAAGAGTAAATCAGAAGAAAAACTAATTCTGAATTTTCTTTTTTGAAACAAGTATACTGTTCAGAAGTTTAAGGTCAGTGATGTTTTTGAACAAATTCTCTTAAGATCACCAAGTCAAAATTTAGTTGATAGGTGGATTACAATTTAAAATAACAGTTTTCTATTTTAGCAGCCATTCATACAGTCGGAAACGCGTCATAGTTGGGGGGGGGGGGGGCGTGGTCGGTGTGGGGGAAAGCAGCGCGACCATGCTATGTATTTGAATGACAAAAATGTCATATTGCGAGTCGTTGACGCCTGGCGACCGGCAACGGTACATTGCAAAATGAACTGTAATAAGTTGTGATTGCCCTTATTTAATTAAAAACTGGGTCAATGACAACCAAAAGGCCGGAGGTGTCGTTTTCAGACTATTGTTATCTGGTTGAATCTCCAGGTAAGACATCGCTGTAGCTACCGGTAGCATTCGCCTATAACTCAATCAACTTGCGTATAAGTTACTATAAGTCCATAAAACCTTGTCACTTACCAATTGTACGCATGCTTCACTCGAAACTATTAATGCTTTTGTAAAACGGTGATCATTAGTAGAAGCTACGAAGTTGCAGAGGGACTTTGCTGACAGTTTTCCGAAATCTCACAGACTGCAGTCTGTATTGAGCCGATAACCTTCAGCTGATAACACTAATGTGAATGAAACATCCCCTATGAAAAACAACTATAGGAATCGTGTAGTATTTTGGGACAAAATATTATATTAACGTTAATCCTATAGGAATACTATAGTATTTTGGGACATAGCCTAGAAGTACAGAGGTATTACAGAACATCACAGAAGTACAGGCGCGCGGGAAGCTGTTTCAGACGAGGGGGGCTGAGGGCTGGGTTGAAAAATATGACGTCATTATGACAAAAAAACTTAATTTCTCTGTACAGTATACGTGTTGTAGCCAATAAAGTAAATATATTTATTATCATATTTGTTTAAATATTATAGACTAATGTTTTTTTTTTTTTATTTAATCAATGTGGATTATGAAAGTGAGCTGGCAGCATGAGAAAGATGCATCATGAGAAACATGATTTTAACCACTCACTTCATTATGTTTTGTTTTGTAGAAAGACTCTTTTTAAAAGATTTTCGTTTAATATAAATATCTTAATTTTAATCAATGTGTTATCAACCAATTGCCTGTATTTAATAAATAAGAAACAAATATCTAGCAGAATAATAAGGTGCTGGCACAATCACTTGCATTGCACGTGAACTTGGGGGCGCCGAAACTCAGCTTGTGCCTACGCTGTCCATTGATCACGCTTCATCAATAATCAATCACGTAAAATGAGAGGCCAAACACAAATATCACTGTGTGTCAAATAAAATGTTTTATTTACTATAATAGTGATTGTCGGACTAGATTGGATGCCTGACTTCCCTTGGCATCCGCCATCCGGTAGAAAACGCCACTGAGAACGGGTATGTGATAATATCTCTATGGATAATATGTGAGAACAGAACAGTAACTAATAGTATGACAGTTACATTTTTATTTTTCAGAAATTATCTGAAAAATTAAAATTTGACTAATGTCATATTTAATCACTATACATGCATATTAGCCTATTTAATGATGGGCTGCCCAATGTTAGCCTCAGGACGACGATGAATGGCAACAGAATACAGAAATAAATAAATCTAAAATGCTTGGCGGCAGTAGGCCTATAATGGATTTAAAACCATTTCTTACCTCTATCTAAAGTGCACCAAACATGGTCTTGTGTTCTGGTTCTGGTGTGTTTCTGATGAATCTCCGAACAAGAGAGATTCAAACGAGTGTCAGGTTACAGAAGCAAGCAACTGAGGAGGAGGCGCGCGCAGGCGTAGTATATCGATTCACGAAATATTAAAATAATTAAACATTAGTTTATATCTTATACACTGCCCATATACATCTTATACACTCTCTTATACATATCAAACACCATATCTTTTGTCTATTTTTTTAAGTTTTTAAGTATATTATTTATTATAGTCCACCACCACAGCCCCTCACCAGGGGGGGCTGATGCTATGACGAGGGGGGCTGCAGCCCCCTTCCCGCGCCTATGCAGAAGTATTATACACCACTATAGAATAATACTTATAGCCATTGGATTACTATAGTTCTTTTTCGTAAGGGATATAACGTCAGACAAATCTGGCCCACTGCCTAATACGAGTTTAAGACCCACTACTATATCACACAGGGATCTACTCACACAGTAATCTAATAAGTTATGAATAATTTTGCCATTTTGTCCTCCTATCCAGTGTAAGAAAGGATGTAGAACTTCAATTTATAATTTTTTGGTACTTATAATTGGTGGTACAGAAAACGACACAGCAACTCTTCGGCATGATTGTCGCATGTATTTCAATGAGCGCCAAGGCTCACGTGACGGGGCGTTCCCGGGGGCATTCCCAGACCAACCGACTGTATCTATTATTTCATTTTTCAGTGTCCTTCAGAAATCATTTTAATATGCTGATTCTCAAAGAATATTTGTACTTTTAAACCTAATTACTGCTTATTAATAGTTAGTAAAGTAGTTGTTAAGTTTAGATATTGGTTAGGATTAAGGGATGCGGAATATGGTCATGCAGCAGAATAAGGCATTAATAAGTGCTTTGTTAGTAGTAATAAACAACCACTAAACTAAAGTGTTACGGAAATCGTTTGTATAACAATTTTATTTATATTGACACTTTGATTAATGTAATGCTTCTTCGCTGAATAAAACTCTTTACGGTTTTAAGTTTGAGGCCAGTAAGATTTTTACAGTTGAGCTGTAACAAGTAGCCCCGCTGATTTAGATGGCATTACATTATTGTTAAATGACTGAAATGAAACTGCAAGTTTCGATACTTACATGTCTTCCAATAAGTGCGACATCTTCTCTATGGTCGTTGTGTCCTGCCGTGGAAAACATGAAGGATATTGCTTAGTATCAGCAACGAACTATGAGCAAGTTATTTCTTATGAATGTACGAGACAATACAATGACAATTCATGAAATGATTTATGACAGCGAGCCAGTGGATGCGAGGGGGTGAATTGGATCGGTTTTTGATCTTTCCCACGCTGGGAGTGAAAACCCACTACAGAATACACTGAGACAAAAGAGAGACAGTGAAGCTGACAGCAGCAACACTCCCTTGGTGCCCTCCTCACCTTGCCAAGTTGGCACAGGGGCAAAAGGGCATCTGCCTGCGGACAATGGGACCGCATGCATAGGGATGCTAAAATCCCCCCTGCTTGCCAGGTGAAGAGACGCGGCAAAGAGACAAAAAACAAAAAACAGACTGAATATGTAAATAAGGTGGGATTAACAGAGGCGAGACTGAAGGGCCTGTTTGTGTGAAAAATGGTGGACGTGTGATTGACAGTGGCTTTTTTAGAACAATCTGTGCTTTGTGTGCGATCCACAAGACAAATAAATAAAAAAGGGCTCCGTTAACCATCAGAGGTTATGTAAAAATCCCGACTTGAATTGCTGAAGTCAATGACTCTTCATAAGTTAGATTCACACTGTGAACCGCTAGAGGACACACTCTTGGCCAGGAGCAGCAAGCGTCATGCCAATCCGACATGGCTGCACTTCAGGCCGAACTGAGCTGTACACAGAGAGCATGCGTGAGGAAAAGATCTTTGCAGGGATCAATGGTAAAGTCTGCTTCCACAGTTGCTATGACTGGCACGGGGCTATGAACAAACACCCTGTCAGCCGCTAAATCTTCCAAGACATCACAACATGGGATAGAGGGGTGAAAGAGTAGCTTGTGCGATAAAGCATCAGGACTTTCCTGGCCTTTGGATAACGAGAAGGCTTAAGGGCAGTACAGGACACACGATAAAGACAGCTTAACATGGGCTTTTAGCAACACAGGTTAGATTAGCGCTGCCAAAGGAAGTCTCCTGCAAGAATGGGTTAACGTCAAAGGTCATCTAATAGAAACGGCTGGACGCAGCTTGTGTAATAATTAAGGATAACAGGATTACATTTTCAGGCTTGTGCAATTGAGCCAATGGAGGACGACACTGTTGTCCTAAGGGTTCGGAGAAAGATTACAGTTGGGTAAACTGACCCATAACAAGTGTACATTGCTATCTTGAACTTAGTTATTTAGTTGGAAATATGTAATGAGAAGACGGAAGACACTACTCAAATGACCGAGGATAGGATGTGTTCTTTGAATCGTTTCCATAGCATATGGTGGACGCGTGGGGGTCAAAGTGATCATGACTGGGAACCAGAGAATAAGATTAAGGGGAGGTGTACGCTTTTTAAAGGGCTGCACTTTTTTGCTGAATTTAACTAGGACACTGCTAATCCTCTTTTGCATCACATGAAGTCATCAATTAAAGGATAGAATCAAATGTGATTATCCCGCTTGCCCCAATCACAGCAATCTTCAGGCCTAATCAACAGAGAAAGGATGGAGGACATAAAGGAAGTAGAAAAAGAGATTGAAGGACTCAGTAATATAGTATAGGCTATACACAGAGATACAACGTCTGACCACCTTTTAAAGGTGGTTATGCGTATGCTCACGTATGCTCACCAGAATATGAGGGACCACCTACTGTATATATGTCAAACCCTTAAGGGATCTTTTCGGACAAATCATTGTTTGAGAACATATCCTCTGCCGGCTGGTCTTTCCTGCTTCAGACGCTTTTGCGGCAATTCCCATTCCTAACATTGTACTGATTTCAGCAAAACAGTTTGGCCAATTCCAGACAATTTAATTAGGGTTCATGAGCCCAACATCCAGCGACGCAAGAAAACATGCAAAAAAGGGAAGTCGCTTTTCACTACTATAAAGTTAATGTTGTTAAAAGGAGAACACATTTTACATTTAAGTAACTTTTAGAGTATTCCTAACCTTGGACATCATAATTGTTATTATCTATATTATCTTTTTTTACAGAAACACAAAATGACCAATAACGCACACCCAGCAGCTCAATCATATACATGGTTTAAACTACATTTTAGCTCAAATTTTAAGTGGGATTGTTTAAAAATGCTGTTTTGACTGGTTTAACATTCAGTTGTTTATGCTTTCAAATAATACGCTATATGTATTTATCTTGAAAAATCATTTAAAAGCGTATTGTATTTTGAAGAGAGGTTGATGGTATTCAAAATGCGCCTCCCACACCTCTGGATTTAACTGAGCCTTTGTAAGAAAATATTGTATAGCTGATATTTTATTTTGATAATATATCCTGAATGGAATATAATTGGGTAACACTATTTTGACAGTCCACTTTAGACATTCTATTGAACTTTGCAGGTACCGTACATGTCAACTTATTGTACAGACCCTAACCCTAAACTAACAGTCTAGTCTACTAATACTCTGATGAGAGTTGGTTGACATGTACAGTAGTTGCTTGAGACATGTAATTACATATAGCTAGTACAATGTTTAAAGTGGACTAATAATCATTGTAATATAAATGTAAAATGTTCATATCTCATGTCATTACTTGTCATTATTATGTGATTCCATGATGTTTTATCTTATCCTGTTTACACCAGGGGGCTGTTCCATAAAAGCCGCTTAGAAAAGCGGGGATTAAAGTCCAAAACCTGACTTGAATGAGCCGAGCTAAACAGCCGCGCTTAAATTGGTTCCATAACAGTAAGTTGAGGATCATATGATCTTACTAATTTGAGTCAGGTTTAAGTAGCCTAGATAATTGCGTGTGCATACCATTCTTTAAAAGTCCTGAAAAGTCGAGCATGGGTCAATCGATTTACTGTGGGCTACCATGGCAACAAAAGGAAAAGATAGAGCAGCGATGTTCACGGCAACGGAACAGCGTTTGCTGAAGAATTTAAAGATGTCATCACCAAAAAAGGCAATACAGCGGCAGTAAATAAAGCAAGAGAGAAAGGTTGGCAGGAAATTGCTGATCGTCTCAATGCGCAAGTAGCGGTGTAAACTATTTAAAATACTTTATCAACATTTATGTGTCACAAACAACACATTGCAAAGTTTGTGTGTGAATAACAGTAACGTTAATTGCTTTCATGCAGCAGCAACTTAAGTGAAGGAAAAAGAACCTGGCAGCAGGTGAAAAAAAATAATAATAATATAGTTCAGAATGGTAAGTAAATCTAATGGTATGTAGATATGTAATCAATGCCAGCTTGCCAGCAATGCCATTAAGGTCGACTAGTCGACTAATCGACTAGTCGGTTCAACCCCTAGTATACTATAGCTTTAATATCACCTGTCATTATTACTTTGGGAGCTGATGTTCCAAATATGGTAAGGGGCGTAACATTTCCGTGACACGCTAATGGTTTTTGGGCCAATCACAATGCACATTCATTGCTGGCCAATCTGAGCACACCACGCTTTTCAGAACGATGAGCTTTGTGAAAATCGATTCGTTTCAGAAAGGAGGGCATAGAGGAGCGACAATAATGTACAGTATGTGTAAAATATTGACCATTTTAACCTAAAACCGCGTAAACACATTGCAATAAACCAAACACACAAAATAATGTTCTTTTTAGTACCATCATATGACCAGCACAATTTATGTACTTACTGCGAGGATTCCTTTGACTTGTGTGTAGAAAAGGCTACTCATTCCACCAAACATAATCAGCCCCATGAAACAGGACCCACGTAGAAGAGCCAACTCATGACGTACTGCAAACTCCGCCTGAGAGAGACAAACATTTCACACACATGCTATAATCTCTCATGGACAAATCAGACCATTCCCATGCAAGATTTTTATGCTATACATTTTGGGACCCCAGGCCGTTATGGAAAGTGATGTGACACTGCTTGTTTTCTTTCGGTAAAGGCTTATCTGTGACTATTACAGCAAACACACAAATACACAAAATCCACAATACTTTGCTTCTTATGGGAAAGATAACGTCACTATCTCTTCCATACAGCTGTTTCTGTGTCCATACAGCATCTCTCGCTTCTCAGCTGCGTCTGTTTACTCAAACACAATGCGCCACAGAATAAACAAAAACAGGAAATTGAGCGTTATGGGCTTTTATTTACAGGCGCTCTAGCATTGCCATGATGGCTCAGGCTCAGCTGTTCAGCTGCATTCAAGTTGGAATGATGCTCCTGTGAATTTAAATGCTCTGACGAAAAAACACAGCACTATATTCCTGACTCTGAGACATGGCATAAAACCCACAACTTCACCTGCTATTAGTTTTTAAAATAGCAACATTTCCACTCTAAAATTTATCAAAGACCACTATGCTCTTAAAACAAATATCATTTTATTTAATTACAACTAATTTCATTTTGATTGTCAAAATTGTGAAATTGTATTAATCACCCACTACCCCTAAAGCCACCAATCATCAGACCATTACATTAAAATACAAGACCAGACCATAAGACTAAATAATTAATCGCATCCAAAATAAAAGTTTGTGTTCATATAATATATATGTGTACTGTGTATAATTATTTTGTATACACTACCGGTCAAAAGTTTTAGATTGGTAAGATTTTTTATGTTTTTAAAAGAAGTCTCTTCTGCTCCCCAAGGCTGCATTTATATGATTAAAAAATACAAAAAAAAAAAAAAAATATTGCGAAATATTATTAAAATTTAAAACGTCTGTTTTCTTTGTGAATATATATAGTAAAGTGTAATTTATTCCTGTGATCAAAGCTGAATTTTCATCATCATTACTCCAGTCTTCAGTGTCACATGATCCTTCAGAAATCAGTCTAATAGGATGATTTGCTGCTCAAGAAACATTCATTGTTACTTTCAATGTTGAAAACAGTTGTGCACTTTTTTTTTCAATAATTCTTTGATGAATAGAAAGTTCAAAGAACAGCATTTATTCCAAATAGAATCTTTTCTAACATTATAAATGTCTTTACTGTAACTTTTGATCAATCTATCTCATCCTTGATGAATAAAAGTAATGATTTCTTTTTTTTTCCCCAAAAAAAAAATTAAATAAAAAATTCTTACTGACCCCAAACTTTTTAAAGGGTAGTGTTTAATGTTACAAAAGCTTTCCATTTCAGATAAAAGCTGTTCTTTTGAACTGTCTATTCATCAAAGAATCCTGAAATAAAAATGTAAAAAACAGTTTTCAACATTGAAATTAATAATGAATGTTTCTTGAGCAGCAAATCATCCTATTAGACTGATTTCTGAAGGATCATGTGACACTAAAGACTGGAGTAATGGTGATGAAAATTCATATATATATATATATATATATATATATATATATATATATATATATATATATATATATATATTCACAAAGAAAACAGACATTTTAAATTGTAATAATATTTCGCAATATTAATGTTTTGTATTTTTTAATCATTTAAATGCAGCCTTGGGGAGCAGAAGAGACTTCTTTTAAAAACATTAAAAATCTAGTGTATATAAATACAGTGTATTTATACAGTAGTGTATATAAAATACACACACATGCATGTAGTGTGTATACAAACAGTAGTGTATATAAAATACACACACATGCATGTATATATTTAATAAAAATGTGTTATTAATATATCAAATATTTCTACACACACACACACACACACACACACACACACACACACACACACACACACACACATATATATATATATATATATGTGTGTGTGTGTGTGTGTGTGTGTAGAAATATATATAAGTAAATACATGCAAATATTTCTTAAATATATACATGCATATGTGTGTATTTATATATACAAAATAATTATACACAGTACACACACACAAACACACACACACACACACACACACTGTATATATTATGTAAACAAACTTTTATTTTGGAAGTGATTAATCGGTCCAAAGGGCGCAGGGTCACAGGGTTGTTTTTTGTTATGTTTTGTTTTTTAAGAAATTGTTTTCTGTGGAACAACTATGGGATCATCAAGATTTTCTTAAATCAATAACATTATTTGAAAGCAGCAATAAAATATGCAATAAAACCATAAAGGCTTAAACTTTGGGAAATTGCTGTTTGCAGGTGTGTTTTGGGTGAAATGATATGGCATAAGACCAGTACAAACGATCATCGCATGCAAATACAACTGGTGTTAAATTCAGTGTCTCGCATTCAAAGCTTATTTAGTACTTAACAGTAATGCTGATGCCACCTGCAGGTCCCTAATCTCAGTTAAGAGGTGCAAATCCAGTGCTAAATCATCTGCCTCGATTGAAAAGATTCTATTAAACCACAGAATAATAAAGAGAGCTAAATGAAAAACAGCATACTACATTTAATAGTTCTTCATTACAATATGCAAATATGTATTTGACAAAATATAATGCATAATGTGCTGTATTCCAGAATGCAATGTACTTGACTTAACTATTCATATCAAATATGCCAAATGAACTGGAAACAATATCAAACAGATAATCTGACTAATAATATATATACAGTATATATACATATATACAGTATATAATTTTTTTATTGTTGCCAAAAAAAATCAAGATTTAGACAAAGTATTATATTACCATCACTGTCATAGTACTGCCATTGTTTGCAAAGTAAAACATGTATTGCTTGTTAATGGAATATGTGTGGTGTTTTGGGTGTAATGCAATTACTAAGTACTTAATAACTATAATTTAATTACTTTTCCATTGAAAAAAGTAAGGGATTACTCTTAGTGTCAAGCGTGCAAGTAACTTTGTGGGTGGATCTCGGCGTTGTTGCTAGCTTCGGTTAAACATGCATATAATAATTTGGGTAAATCTATTTTTCCCATCGTCATGGACACAATAATGATTTCCCTCGTGTTTTAATATTTTCCCTTATAATAATGTATCTTTTACAAAAAGTAAAATGCATCTGTATAGATGAGAGAATCATCTACAGTGTATGTGCGTTGTTCTCACGCTGTATTATGGCCAAGCTTGCGCATTTAAAATAGCATCTGAATGTACGCACAACAACTGAGTTTGGACTCGTTTTTTATTTCTAGTCAGTGGCGCAATTGTTCCCTATCGAGGGAACTCAACACTGCGTCGATAAAATCGACTCTTTGGGGACGCTCCCTAAGCGTGCGCCTCTGAAGTATGAATGAAACTAATCCAATCCTGATTGGTGTTGCGTCGTGACGTAACATGTGACGGCATACCCGGAAGTATAAAAGTGACGCTGTCACAACACACACTAGCTTTCGCTCTTCAGCAAGCGCTTTATGTTGAAACTGTCTGTCTTATTTGGTGTTGTTTGTCTTATTATTGAAAGAAAGTATGGCCAGTGAACAATTCAAGAGGTGTGTGCATCCCTGCCCTCGTTTCATCACGGGTGGGGACGCACACTCTCTATGTGTGTATTGTTTGGGAGTGCAGCACGCACGGGCAGCTCTCGAGGGGGCTGCTTGTGAAATGTGTGAGGCTTTGCCTATTAGAGTGCTGCGCTCCCGGCTGGCGTGCTTTGACGAGCACGGTCAGGCTCGCGTTCCCCAGGGTTCCGGTCCCGCATATGTCGAGGCGATGCGGCGACTGAGATCCTGGGGTTCGCAGCGGGATCTGGCGGAGGAGAGTGAGAATGCTGAGGCATTTTCTCGCTCGCCATCGGCTGGTCCCGCAGCCTCTGAGAGTGGTGTGGGAGCCCGCGCTGCGGTTTCTCCTACCCGCGATCAGGTCCCGGTGCTTGAGCTGTCTACTTCTGAGGAAGGGGACGTGCTCAGCATCGATGCGGACGACCGTGATCTCAGCACGCCATCACGCGGCCTGGGTTATGAGGAGCTGGTGGAGGTTGTGACACGCGCTGTGGCCAGACTAAACATCAGCTGGCCACAACATGAGCAGGAAACGCAAGTCACCAGTAAAATGGACGAGCGTTACCTGCAGCGCAGGTCACAGCCTCACCGCCGGGGTCTGCCGTTTTTCCCTGATCTCCATAAAGAGATCTCGAGAACGTGGGAAAGACCGCATTCGTCCCGTATTTCGAGTCCCAATGTAATAGATTACAGCAATGTTATGGGGGCTCGAGATATGGGATATGGGAAGATGCCGAAGGTGGAGGAGGCTTTAGCGAGCTATCTCTCTCCCGAATCGGCGTCTTCCCTAAAGACCCCGGTGTTGCCTAGTAAGCCCTGCAGAGAGACATCTGCATTGGTGGGCAGGGCTTACATGGCGGCGGGTCGGGCTGGTTCGTGTCTGCACTCAATGGCGATTTTGCAGGCATACCAGGCCGACCTCCTGAAAGATTTGGATGAGGGGGAGGGGCCTACTCCTGAAGATGTCGCGGAGTTGAGGAAGGCCGCAGATTTGTCTCTCCGGGCCACTAGGGAAGCGGCCAGCGCTATTGGCCGCTCTATGGCGGCCATGGTGGCCACGGAGAGGCATCTGTGGCTGAACTTATCCGGTATTAAAGAAAAGGATAGGTCCTTCCTGCTGGATGCGCCGCTTTCGGCTTCTGGCCTGTTCGGCGACGCCGTTAATTCGGTTGTCGACAGGTTTCAGGAGTCGAGAAAACAATCTGCGGCGTTCCAGCAGTACCTCCCCCGGAAAGCGAAGGCCAAATCTAGTAGGGGGGGGCAAAGCAATCAGCCCCAGCCATCAGCCAGCTCCTCCCACAGGGCAGAGCAGAAGGAGAGCGTTTCCTCTAGAGCCCCCCCTCCGGGGTCTTGGCAACAGAGGAAACGCTCCCAAAAACCGAAGTCCTCCAGCCAGAGGGGCGACCTGAGGGACGTCATTCAGGCTAAGAGGACTTCGGAAAAGAGGTCCTAGCCAAGGCAGGACTTCAGAGGGCTGCCCCCTCCGCAGTGAGACAACCGAGGTTGTTCTCACAACGGGGCCCTCTAGGAAAAGATGCAGGTCCGCCGTTAACAGCGCTTCGGGCCGCATCAATTTCCAGCGAAAAGACACCAGAGGCCAGCCTCGAGAGGCTGGTACCCTTAGCAGATTTTGTAGAGGGATGGTATCATCTTCCCAACATATCTCCATGGGTCCTGCAGATAATACGAGTTGGGTACAGACTGCAGTTCGCGCACCGCCCCCCCAAGTTCTCTGGGGTGGTGCTCACTGCGGTGGTCCCAGAGCAGGCTCAGGTGTTGGAACAAGAAGTACAGACTCTGCTGTCGAAAGGAGCCATAGAACGTGTTCTTCCGGTAGACAGGGAGTCCGGGTTTTACAGCCGGTACTTTATAGTTCCAAAGGAGGATGGGGGGTTAAGGCCAATTTTGGATCTCAGGGTGTTGAACCGGTCTCTGAGAAGGTTCAAATTCAGAATGTTGACCATTCCAACAATCGTGAGTCAAATCAGATCCGAGGACTGGTTTGTCACGATAGATCTGAAAGACGCCTATTTTCACATCTCCATCCTTCCTTGTCACAGGAGGTACCTGAGGTTCGCTTTCGGGGGCGAAGCATACCAATATCGGGTTCTTCCGTTCGGCCTAGCACTCTCTCCCCGCACATTTACCAAGTGTATGGACGTGGCCCTTGCTCCACTGAGACTTCAGGGGATTCGCGTATTGAATTATCTCGACGACTGGCTTATTTTGGCCCAGTCTCGGGAGATGGCAGTTCGGCATCGAGATGTCGTTCTTGGCCATATTCAAAAATTGGGGTTAAGACTCAATTTGAAGAAGAGTGTGCTAGAACCGTCCCAGGGCACGACCTTTTTGGGAGTCGTGTGGAACTCGATTACAATGCAGGCACGTATGTCTCCCGCACGTATCGAGTCAATTCTGGCGATGGTGTCCAGGGTGAGGCTAGGTCAGGCCGTCACTGTGAAACACTTTCAAAGGATGCTGGGCCTCATGGCAGCGGCATCCAACATTATTCCTCTGGGCCTCCTTCACATGAGGCCCCTCCAGTGGTGGTTGAAGACCAAGGGGTTCTCACCCAAAGGAAATCCGTTCCGTATGATCAGAGTAACGCGCAAGTGCCTTCAGTCTCTGCAAATATGGAAGAAGCCTTGGTTCCTATCCCAAGGGCCAGTGTTGGGGGTGTCATGTCGCCGGGAAACCGTTTCGACAGACGCCTCCCTTACGGGCTGGGGCGCGGTCATGGACGGCCGCTTTACCAGGGGTCTGTGGCAGGACCATCATCGCACTTGGCATATAAATTGCCTGGAGATGATGGCGGTATTCAAGGCTTTGAGGAGCTTCCTCCCAGACATCGAGGGTCGCCACGTCCTTATACGGACAGACAATACGTCAGTGGTGGCCTATCTGAACCGACAGGGGGGACTCAGATCGCGCCCTCTGTGCAAACTGGCGCATCAGATTATCCTTTGGTCCCAGGGAAAGATATTGTCAATAAGGGCAATGTATATCCCAGGGGTTCAGAATCGGGGAGCAGACATCCTGTCGAGGCAGGGGCTGAGGCCCGGGGAATGGAGACTTCATCCGGATGTGGTGAAGTCGATATGGGAGAGGTTCGGACCGATGGAAGTGGATCTGTTTGCGTCTCGAGAGACGTCCCACTGTCCACTTTGGTTCTCCCTCTCACATCCAGCCCCACTGGGGTTGGATGCCATGGTACAGGCTTGGCCGAGGCTTCGCCTGTATGCTTTCCCCCCGATCGCTCTGCTCCCAGGGGTCCTGGAGAGGGTCCGTCAAGAGGGCATCAGTCTACTTCTGGTTGCCCCGAGATGGCCGACACGAGTATGGTTCTCGGATATAATATCACTCCTCATAGCTCCGCCATGGCCGATTCCTCTGAGGAGGGATCTATTGTCTCAGGCGGAGGGCACAATCTTCCACCCTCGCCCAGAGTTGTGGAAGCTGTGGGTCTGGCCTCTGAGGGGGTTCAGTACCTAAATGCTGGCTTATCAGCTGAGGTGGTTGAAACCATACTTAGCTCTAGGGCCCCATCTACCAGGAGATTATATGGCCTCAAGTGGAAGGTGTTTCACACTTGGTGTGGAGAACGAAGGTTGGATCCAGTAAACTGCCCAGTGGCTTCAGTTCTGGAATTCCTTCAGGATCGTTTCTCTGCGGGTCTCTCCCCGTCCACTCTTAAGGTGTACGTGGCTGCCGTTTCGGCTTTCCACGCGCCAGTAGATGGTGGACCTCTGGGGAGGCACCAGTTGGTCATTAGGTTTCTCCGTGGTGCTTGGAGGATGAGGCCGGCGATCAGGTCCAGGGTGCCTGCCTGGGATCTGGCAATAGTTCTGGAAGGGTTGTCCCTCGCTCCCTTCGAACCTTTAGAGTCGGCTTCGCCTAAGGACTTAACGTTGAAAATGGTCTTTCTCTTAGCGATTACCTCTCTTAAGAGGGTGGGAGATCTCCAGGCCCTGGCGGTAACGCCAGCTTGCTTGGAGTTTGCCCCTGGCAAAGTAAAGGCCTTTTTGCACCCGAGTCCGGGCTACGTGCCTAAAGTTCCTTCGAGTACGGCTCGCTCTGTAGTCCTTCAGGCATTCCATCCTCCACCTCATGTGTCGGCGGGAGAAGAGAGGCTTCACTTGCTCTGCCCCGTCAGAGCTTTGAGTGTATACTTGGAAAAGTCTGCTTCTTGGAGAAGATCTGACCAGTTGTTAGTATGCTTTGGGTCACCTAAGAGGGGGCTCCCGGCGACCAAACAAACTATAAGTAACTGGATTGTCCAGGCTATTACTGAGGCTTACAAGGTGCGTGGGGTTCTTTCACCTTTGGCCTTAAGGGCTCACTCGACTAGAGGCATGGCTTCCTCTAGGGCCCTTCTGTCGGGAGTACCTCTGCAGGAGATTTGTGAGGCAGCCGGCTGGGCTACCCCGCATACTTTCATCAGGTTTTACAGTCTCAGCCTTCCCAGTACGCCCGGTGCACACGTACTCGGCCCTTGCTGAGTGCCTAATCAGTTTCACTCTGGGGCGGGTCTGTTCGGTGCGTGGCCTAGTGGGTACTCGTTCCCCAAAGAGTCGATTTTATCGACGCAGTGTTGAGTTCCCTCGATAGGGAACGTCTCGGGTTATGACTATAACCCTTGTTCCCTGAGAAGGGAACGAGACACTGCGTCGTGTTGCCACGCCCCCTTTTCAGACCCTTGAGCGTCTTGCTTCATCGCGAGGCTAGTGTGTGTTGTGACAGCGTCACTTTTATACTTCCGGGTATGCCGTCACATGTTACGTCACGACGCAACACCAATCAGGATTGGATTAGTTTCATTCATACTTCAGAGGCGCACGCTTAGGGAGCGTCCCCAAAGAGTCGATTTTATCGACGCAGTGTCTCGTTCCCTTCTCAGGGAACAAGGGTTATAGTCATAACCCGAGACGTTTTCTGGAATGGCAAAATAGCACTAGGGAATGTTTGCGCCGAAACACACCTCCTTTTTTGTGCCCGGGGAGCACAAGTTCATTCCCTAGTTTGCCGGCGTGCGTCTATGGAGGGAAAAGCCCGCTTTGCACGGGTGCAAAATATGAATGATACATGTGTCGGTGTATAAATCAATTGCGCTGGGTGCAAGATACGGCCCCTAATGTTAAAATGTATGTTTTTAATGTAACTGTTTCCCTTTAAATACCTTGTTCAGTTCAAAAATAATTTATACAATTTTATCGAATTTATTTGAAAGAATTAAAAGAGTAGAATGTCATTCAAATGGCCACGGTTGCTATGGTATTTAGAAAGTAGTTTTTAGAGAGAGTAATTAGCACAGAAATTGACTACACAGTTGATGTAATTAGTAATTAAATAATATTTTTAGTGTACCTTAACCCATATTGATTACGGCTCATATTTATTGTACTGTGTTTGCCTAAAACAATGTGCACCCTGAATTGGAGGGAAATTATAAGCTCCACCCACATAACTTACAACTAAGCTTTAAAATAGTTATTCAATGATTTAAACGCTTAGAGTGACAGACTTAAAGCACTCGGGACAGTATAAATGTAGGAGTATAAATGTAGGGGTGTAAATGTAAGATGGTCTTACCCGGTCCACCGAGGACAGGGGCTGGAAGTAGTAGTACTGGCAAAAGTCCAGCACCAGAGTGTAAAGACTCAGAACCTGAGTGTAAAAACACAGCTGCAAAAAGAGCCAGTGGTTATCCTCCCCAACACAGTTATTAATCCTGCACATACAGAGAGAGAGAGAGAGAGAGAGAGAGAGAGAGAGAGAGAGATGTAATACAAGAAGTGCAAATTAATATGTTATATGTATTAATATTTATTTGAATACCTAAACTGAATTAAACAGCTTGTCAAAATAAACAGTGGGTCAGCTTGCAAACAAAAATGCTTATAATACAGTTTGATCATTACATGTAGTTAAATTAAACATTATGATACTAATAGGCATAAAAATCCACAACCGTATCACTTCTCTAAACATCCGTGCTTCACATGTGGAAATACAATCGCACGCAACAATCTATGGACATAATATTAAGTCTATATGGATATTACTTTGACACAGTCATCTAATAACAGATTACACTTAAATGTAAAAATATGCATTTTCTGTAAAGCTGCTTTGAAATATGTATTGTGAAAATGCTATACAAATATTGAATTGATTGAATTTAAAAAAATGATGGGATAATAAAAAAACTGGCTGTCATTTAAGTGTTAGATTAAAATAGTCTATAATATATAATAATATAATTTAGGTTGGATAATGACTATATTCAATTTTGAAACCATTATATATATATATATATATATATATATATATATATATATATATATAAAATTTTACACACATAACAAGTTATTAAATAATATTATAAAATAAAATATGTATTGTTACTACTGTAAAACCATATTAAATCATTTGGGGATCTCCTTTAAAAGTGTAAGTCTTTCAGAATGATATTTTTATTTAATCACATTTACTGGATATTTTAAATGACCATATGACTGCATTTATTAAATAAAAGCATATTTACTTTATTTATCAGAAAAGAATATGTTACAAACTTTGCTAAAGAGATTGTTATGAACAAGCATTAACTTTAACATTATTTTAGCCAAAGTATCTGCACAAAATGTGTTGCATGGTCAATTTTCAATACATTTTCAAATCATATACTATGAGTAAAAAGCGGATTGTCCATAAGGTCTTCCTTTAGCACCAATCCACCCTAATAACCTAATAATGATCAATTAATAGAGAGTAATTAAATAAAAGTGATTTAAATAGAAAAAGTATTGATTTGCCATAAATATGTAAATGCAGCATTTCAAAAGAAATCATACAGCCATCAATGTGTTTTAGGTTGCGGTCTCTGTCTGACATTAATGCTATTCGCTTGCATTTTAAGACAAAGCACATAAAGAATCACGAGGAACACAAGAGAAGAGAGTTGAGAAAGCAGGCAGAGAAGGCCAAAAGAGAGAGAGGAGAGCAAGGCAAGGTTGAACTGTTAGTCAAACGAAGACGGAAAACGATATGGCCTCGTTTTTTTTCCCCTCCGCTTCCCTCGGCCATTACAGGCGATGACAGGGAGTCACGATTTGCTGAGTCCAGACAGACAGCAGCCTTCTTCAGCGGTACTGTAGCGCTGGACTTAACACGAGCTTCTCTGGTCACTCGATATCGCCTCTCCCTCTGTTTTACCCCTCTACAGAGACTTCATTAAACTTCCTCCATACAAAACCCACCAGGAATGTAAAGCTGTCTGGGGTACAGGGTCCTTTAAGGTTATACTGTGACCTTAGGTCAACATGCCAGATTTCAGTTTGGATCCTAAACCATCGTAAAGATCTCAGCACGTCTCACATAGACATAACAAGCCTTAGAGTACCGTATAAAATTACCTCTTTTTTTTTCTCAATGTTAAACAGTTGAAAATTAATTTACTGGACAATTTATGTACAAAATACACGGATAAGATATAAATGCTGAACTTTTTTAAAAGACTCCCATGTCTCAAACTAAAGCTGGTAGAAGTGTTTTGACTTTATTATTTGTATTTCTTGCAAGAGTTTTACCAGGGACAGTGGTGGTCCATGCGACGGACACAGTGGCCGCAGCGGCTGCAGTGGTGTGACCTCTTTGGTCTCATCATGTTGCATTTATTGCACAGTTCCCAGTCGTCTCTCTCTGAAATGACAAGGCAAACAAAATCTAAAACAAAATCACTAAATCATCCACTTTTCAGTGTTGAAACCCGTACAAGCAAACTGTAATTCTAACTTTGGCAAAAACAAAAAATACACACAAAAAAAAGGTATTCATTGCCATCTAGTGGTATTCAGAGAGAAATTTTATTTTCTCAACTGTACTGAATAATAAAAAAAAGGGAAGGAAAAGAAAATGAAGAAATGGGCAAGAGAGAAGATGTACAAGAGCAGGATGCTACACATTACAACAAAACATTATCATTATTGTTCTATACTTTTAATACCAAACTTATTTCATTAAAACATGATATCCTCAGGGGACATGACTTTCTGAATTTCTTAGTGAAGCCTATTCCAATATTATGATTTCATTGGGGTCTATATATTATACTCTTAGCATGCCTCAAAGGGGATATACAATATGAAATCGAATCTACTAAAAGTCTAAATACATTGGAATTTAGACTATATAATCATTAAGATCACAATATATGATCCAATAAATATCCAAAATAATGTTCCAAAATCAATATGATGTAATTTGTGACTATACACTTTAAAATCATAATACATTCATCTTTTCCAAAATCAATATGACGTTATGAAAGGAATGGTCAGAATGTAACAAGACTAAATACCCCAAAATCTTCAATGTGGAGACAAAAATGTCCTTACAGAAATAAGATATGTGACATGCCAAAAAATTGGGGTCACACGTTTACATAAATGACTGTTAAGTTAACAGATTTCACTAGTTGGCTAATAACATTGAATCTGTTCAGGATTCCAGGATTTTCTCCATATAATAGACTTCATTGGGAACCAAACGGTTGAAGATCCAAATGAGAGTTTCAGTGCAGCTTCAAAGGGCTTTAAACGACACCAGACGATGAATAAGGATCTTATCTAGCGAAACGATCGGTCATTTCAAAAATAAATAAAAAAGTTTACGTTTTATAAGCTCAAATGCTCGCCTTGCTCTGTTTTGTGATGAGCGTTTGTGACTCTCCTGTTCGAACTCGTTCATCAAAATGAACAAATCTTTTTTAGAGTCATGACACGAAGAGTCATAAGACCTTTATTCATCGTCTGGTGTCGTTTAAAGGCCTTTGAAGCTGCACTGAAACTCTCATTTGGACCTTGAACCGTTTGGTTCCCATTAAAGTCCATTATATGGAGAAAAATCCTGGAATGTTTTCATCAAAAATCTTCATTTCTTTTCGACTGAAGAAAGAAAGACGTGGACATCATCTTGGATGACATGGGGGTGAGTAAATTATCAGCAAAAGTTTTTTTTAAAAGTGAACTACTCCTTTAAGATACAGTGGGGTTTTTAACATGTCACATTAAAAAAAAATATGATTACATTTTGATCAGACATTGGTATAAACTCAAGAAAATAAACTAATTTTTCAACAAAACCGTATAAGTTTTTTTGCGTTTCTGCCGTTCATTTACACAACAACGGCGTCTTGGGTGCCTGAAAACGCAAACTTTTGAAAACGGGTTTCAAAGTGCAAGTTTTTGAAACCAGTCTCCGAGTAAACAACAAAAACGTGAATCTCTGGAACAGATGACATCATGCACATGCGTACTACATGTTCAGTCTCACGGCCTGGCAGCAGAATACAGCATTTTTTATCTTTTTCGCGAATCTACAGTATGCGAGTTGGGGATTGTTTTGACAATGGTGTCGTCTGAACATGGAAAACTCAAAGGAAAAACGTCTCCCTTTTAAGCATACCGTTGTCATGTAAACGTTCCCTCAATCTGTTCAATACTTTTTTACTGTGTCATTTCACTTTATTAAATAACTTGTTTTATGGATTGTAATGTTTTCTTGATCTACGTGGATTGTTTGAGGTAATATTGTGTGAATTGCTGCATTGGAAAGGCTTTTAATAAAAAAATGTTGACGTGTTGAATACTTATTTCCTGTACTGTACATAACAGTCCAGTTTGTTTCCCCGCATAAAATAACCAAAAGGACAGAATCTTGATATGAAGAAAGAGTGGCCACATTTGCAGCACAATAGAATGTTCTTATAATTATAATTGCTTGTTACATAATTTTTTCTGCCTAATACAACCTCAAATGCCCCCCAGACAAGTCAAACAACTCTTCTGAAGGTTGTCTTTAACATCATTAAGCCAAGCGGATATCAGGTAATCTAAGGCATGACTTGCTAAGACCGGGCATTCAGTGATAACTAGCTTAGCGACAAGCTGTTCATAGTATCAGAGTCCTAGCTGAGTCTAATTAATCTTTCGGCAAACTGCCACTAACAAATCCTTTAAGAAAGTCTAACAGTCTGTGGTGACTGGTAAAGGTTAGAGCAGGACAAATGACAGCGATCTAGAAAAAACACTCATCAATGAGATAGTGTTGCACTTAATAGGTGAATTTGAGTGCAAAAGCAAAACTGCTAAAATACTTAAAGGTACGCTGTGCCCTCTAGTGGTTAAAAAAAACAACTTCATGCATTTCGCAGCAGAACATTGTTTTGGTTGTGCTTTGGCTCTGCATGACTATGTGGATGAATATATGAATATTTTTATACTCTGTTTTATTTTACCTTGTAGGTAATTGATTACCATTGTTGGTATTATTATAATTGTTACCTGAGTTCATGATCATATATGGTATGTATTTAGGATATGTTTTGTTTTGTTTTGGTATTGTTTTGCCTTTGATGAGGGAGAAAGGGTTTCCCTTCCTTCCCTTCTCATGTTTTCATATATGTACTTATATTCAGAATTGTTATTGAGTGTTATGATAATGTGTAAGGAAGTAATTATTATTGTTTTGTTTTTCCTGTTTTTGGTAACCGGGGTGGGTTCAAATAAGTTTGACTTCTATCCACTCCGTTTCGAGCAATAGATTTAGGTTTTGTTAAAGTCGATGTAAATATTATGAATTTAAAGGCTTGTACAGATTAATCCAAAATGCTGCGTATTGCCTTGTCATGTGTAACTACATATTGCTCGAAATAAACAAATAAATAAATAAATAAATAAATAAATAAATAAATAAATATGACTCTTCGAGATGATGCTTTACAATGAACTGCGTTAGAGAGTTAAATATGGCAATGTATCTGTTCAATTACATACCATACTCATCTGTTCAGTAATAAATACACAATTTCTTTCACAACATTTCTAATCCCTCAAGTCTCGCAATCTCTAAAAGCAAAGTCAATACCAAGGGGCTGTTTACAAGATACTGTCTTTATAAAAAAATCCTTTTATTAATCTGTCTGCAAAGTTCTCAATGCTTCGGTTTGCATGTAGGGACCCTCATTATGTTACAGTTTTAGTGTGGGGCTATTTTGAACCTTGTTAGTGGTATTAACTAGCGATTTTTTTTTATTACTCTGTGCCCTATGCTAAACAGTTTTTAGAGATCTTTAAAACTCTTTACATGCGATTATCATGAAAACAAATCTCAGAGAATGGTCGACTAGGCACTAAATTAGACCAAAGGTTCATTTTGCGCCGGAGTTGTCCTTTAAAGGTTTGCTCTATTAATGCAATAATAATAATCAGCAAAAACTGGGTATAATGAGGTGACATTCTCCTCATTACCAAATCATTGAACATCAAAAGGAAACTTTAAAATGTAAATGTATTAATAAATTACTATCAGCAAACCATGAATAACCTCAAAAGCTCAGATGAGTCTTTTAGCAGCCTTTTGCACCAAAAAATGCACATGCTCCAAAAAAATGTACTGAACTGAACCATTGATGGGCATTTCAAAGTCTTTCCCCTCCATTTTGACAGATACATGTTGCATTTCCAAGCTTTAGAAATACTGAGTGAGTACTCATTTAAGGAGAAATAAATATGTTTTAAAGCACCATTTGAAAACCCGGGAAAGAGATGCGAGAAAAGAGATTTGGGGACAAAAAACAAGAGAGTCACAATTTCTGTCATTATTATGATAGTTATAAAAAATTCAGCAGAACAAAGAAAAAAGAAAAGAATCAAAAGGAACAGAACACAACTAGTGGACTAAAATCTTTGGGATATTAATGTCACATTAAAATATCAAGCATTATATTATTTTCCTGACGGATGAAAATATAGCATGACAGAAAATGTACAGCTTATTCAGTAAAGCTGACTGATAAAGATTATTTGTAGTGTAGCCTTATTACCTGAAATGATTGTTTCAGTCTTTTTGAGTGGAAGTTCTCCGAATCAAGAGTGCCACCCATAATTTAAAATGCAGCAGGCTCGTTCAGAAAAAAGTGGATATTTACTTCTAGGTGTAACTGAGAAAAATGTCCATCATGTGTTAGTTTACTTTAAAAAAAACATTTAGTTTTGTAGCGTCATGTATATCATACAGCGTAATCAGCCAATCATAATCTAATTCATAACATAATTATATAATAAATTTAAATAATTTAGAACCAATTACTGATTATTACATGAACATTATTAAAGGATGTGTTCAGTAAAGTCAAGTGTACTTGCAGCTAAATTACACAGACACGCTAAACCAATAGCTAGCTACTACTGTAGTATATATATCATCAATCGTCGCAAAGTAACAAACATTCGATTTCACTTATGTACAGAAACAGCTATTTATAGGAGCAAAATTAATTCTCATAAATGCTTTATGTGAGGTATTTCATACACTTCCATGTTCAAAATATACTGTATCACCTAATATCTCAGTGTCTACAGAAACCAACAGATCCCTAAATGCCAACAATAAGAATAATTCAAAAATATTCAAAAGTGTACCAAAGACAGTTCATAGGGGCAGTTGGATATTACTGTAACATTCTGCAAATGGTCTAGCATTAAGTGAAGGTATTAAAGGAGTAGTTCACTTTTAAAAAAAACATTTGCTGATAATTTACTCACCCCAAGATATCCATATCGTTCATTCTTCAGTCAAAAACAAACTGTTCAAAGGGCTTTAAACGACTTCAGATGATGGATAAGGGTCTCATCAAGCGAAACGATCGCTCATTTAAAAAAAATAAATACGTTTTATAAGCTCAAATGGTCGCCTTGCTCTGTTCTGTAATGCGCGTTTGTGACTCACTTGTTCAAACTCGTTTATCAAAATGAACAAATCTTTTTTCGTGTCATATGGTTCATTCAACGAACGAAATGAACAAGTTGACTCTGGAAAAGATTTGATTATTTTTATGAACGAGTTTAATAGGAGAGTCATGAACGCACATCACACCCTAACCCAAACCCTAACAGAGCAAGGCAACCATTTATGAAACTTAAACTTTGTTATTTTTTTTAAATGAGCGATTGTTTCGCTTGATAAGACTCTTATTCATCGTCTGGAATCGTTTAAAGCCCTTTGAACAGTTTGCAGTTTGCACTGAAACTGTCTTTTGGATCTTGAACCGTTTGGTTCCCATTAAAGTCCATTATATGGAGAATAATCCTGGAATGTCTTTATCAAAAACCTTAAATTCTTTTTGACTGAAGAAAGAATGACATGGATATCTTGGATGACAGGGGGGTGAGTAAATTATCAGCAAAATTGTTTTTAAAAGTGAACTACTCCTTTAAGACATTCACTGAACACTGAGGTATACTGCCCTCATTTGGTTAGTTAGTGGAACTTCATGAAGAGTGGAAGAGCAATGTTCTATATTAATATTCGATTAATGCATTCTGAACTCCAAGCCGAAGAGTTTTAAGGCCACTTATTAAGATGTGTGAAACAAAACTATGTACTAGAATACAAGTATAGCTATCCTGTATTAGAGAAAAACAAAATACAAAGTATAGGTGAGCATTGTTTGTCTCATACCTCCGAGTGGAATTTTGGGGTCCTGAGCAAGTTTTCCGGGGTCGGCGGTGGAAGCCCTGAATAATGCTGAGACACACAGCAGTGATGCTAGATAGTAACCTGGAGAAATAGAAATTGCACATTTATCAAAAAAGTCACTATAACTAGACATGAATTGGTGTCAAGCAGACACGTAGTGAGATTTAATACATTGCTATTTTAACATATAGGAAAACTTAAAACTTCTCTAATTAATTCACCCAAACCACTTAAATGTACAGACAAATGTGGTTTTATTGATAGCACACCTAAGGATGAAGCGATCTAATTTTGGTTTTGTTACAAAAGAGTTTAAGAATCCTGAAAAAAATAAAGAAATGAAAAATAAAATAAAAAAATAATTATATATATATATAAATATATATATATATATATATTCCTCAGAAATATTAGGCAGCAAAAATAATAATAATATCATTTTAGAATATATTATTATTATATATTTTTCATTAATAAATGCTTCCTTGGTGCAACCTTGGGGATTTTACCACTTTTGAACACTACACTTTTTCATTCATTGACTTCCATTTCTACGAATGCAAAATGCAGAGGACAGGAAATGAAATCTCAATTTCAGTGCGTTCCAAAGTTTAAGTTCAGTGAACTCTGACCTGTGAATTTGTATCACTCAAAGAGGTGTGACCAACAGAAGATAAGTGTTTCACAACGTGACCTTTTCGCTGAATTAAAAGAATGCACACTTTGCACTTGATATTTTTTTTTTAAATTTAGGATGCATCATACTTTGAATAATGTTATTTAAAAAGACTCTGCAGAGAGTGATATTATGACCGTTGAAGTGTCCATAGACATTTAGCACACTTAAAAGGCTTGTTCGACTTCATGCAGCTCTGCGCAGACCGATCGGCGGCTGACTTGAAACAGTGCATGCCGGTTAGAAATTTTGTCCGACTTGATGCAGCGCTGACTCCACGTGACTGTGATGTATGCCATCAAAGTACCGCGAGAGCGATACGAGAGTAGCCGGAGGACTCAGCCAGCGCAGCTTCTCAAGAGCGGCTGCACGAGCTTTGATGATGTCACAGCTGTTCCATGATTCGCCGGATTCACCGCATGACAACGATCACGTGCGTTTCGTGTTTAGTCTCACACCTTTAGTTTCACTAAAGCTCACAAATCAGTATTTTATAACAGTAAACACTCTTTTCATGTAGTCTCAATCGCAATGTTATATTGTGTCATGTTTATCATGTTTATCAAAATAAAACGGATTAAAAAACGTTGATTCCACGTCATTTATTATAGGCTAATTTTGAACTTTATTAGAACTTTATAGTTCAAACAGATGCTGTATGAAGCAGTAAAGTATTAAATGAAAATGTGTCTGAAATATCTGTTTATTTGGCCAATGTTGCATTTATTTCACTTCAGCTATAAGCATGCAAACACCACGTGAGCCGTCAGTACGGGAACCAGAAATTGTCCGACTTCACGTCTCCTTTTGCAACTCCTCCCCGCCTGCACGCGGCTTTTCTCGCTGATCGGTTGCATCCAGCCGCAGGCGATGTCGAACACACCTATAGTCTAGTGCAGGGGCGGGACCCTCAAGATCAACTTTCCTTCAATCGCTCCAACCCTGAACAAACACACCTGAACAAGCTAATCAAGATCTTCAGGATTACTAAAAGGCAACAGATATGTAAATTTGGAGAAGGAAAGTGGATTTTGAGGGCCAGAATTGACCAGCCCTGGGCTAGTGTTTGCTTAAATGTTTAGCCCCAGTCTTCGTTCACAGAGTGTCATGTTTGTTATTAGTTCTCAGTTGGTAGGGAAAAAAAAAAACTTGTTATGCATAAACCTGTCCTGCTACTCTACTTACTCCCATGGTGAACGTGACCTAATTATCTCAGCTGCTATTCTCTAATCTAAGAGGAATTCAGGTACATTTGTAGATTTTCCTTATGACCTGCACAAACCAGATTTTTTTCAAAAAACAGATTTCAGTGAAACTGAATTACAACACTTAAAGAAGTAGTTCACTTTTAAAAAAAGCCTTTGCTGATAATTTATTCACCGCCATGTCATCCAAAATGTCCACGTCTTTCTTTCTTCAGTTGAAAAGAAATTAAGGTTTTTGATGAAAACATTCCAGGATTTTTCTCCATATAATGGACTTCAATGGGAACCAAATGGTTCAAGGTCCAAAAGACACTTTCAGTACAAACTGCAAACTGTTCAAAGGGCTTTAAAAGATTCCAGACGATCTTTTTCCGAGTCATTTGGTTCATTCAACGAACGAAACCAATTGACTCGGAAAAAGATTTGTTCATTTTGATGAACGATTCGAAAAGGAGAGTCACGAACGTGCATCGCAGTACAGAGCAAGGCGAGCATTTGAGCTTATAAAACTTAAACTTTGTTATTTATTTTTTTTAAATGAGCGATCGTTTCGCTTGATAAGACCCTTATTCATCGTCTGGAATCGTTTAAAGCCCTTTGAACATTTTGCAGTTTGCACTGAAACTGTCTTTTGGACCTTGAACCGTTTGGTTCCCAATGAAGTCCATTATATGGAGAAAAATCCTGGAATGTTTTCATCAAAAACATTCATTTCTTTTTGACTGAAGAAAGAATGACATGGACATCTTGGATGACATGGGGGTGAGTAAATTATCAGCAAAAGTTTTTTTTAAAAGTGAACTAATCCTTTAATAGGGGCTGTTATCAATAGAACAGGGTGAGAGCACTTACAGACCACAAGCGAAGTGGGTATATGTCCCTCCGCATAGTGTGGCAACAGCACTAGTTTGGGAATAATGAAGCTGTTATAGAACCAGACAAACAGCACCATGCTCATGCAGAACCAGCCCATGGGGTCCACCACAAAATGCAGTCGCAGCTTCATCCTTCCGGATAGCGTATGTGCCAGGATAACTGAAGCAGCTCCTGATCGTAAACAGAAAGCAGAGTTTGGATCAATGTTGGCCAAAAGTACCATTTAATATGGAACATATTGATTTGTCCATGGCCAAAATAGGATATGAAAAATGAACCAGCTTGTACAAGAACGTCTTCAGAAGCACATCAATTGAATTCAAATGGAGCAAGCATACTGCGAAGTTAAAAACGTTCTAAAATCTACTATAATTGAACAATATTTGAAAATCAAAATCTAATTTATTACCAGAAGTGCATTAAAAGTATATAAAAAAAAAAGGTCATTACAAAGAGGTTAGACCATTTTGCAAGATGTAAACAACACTGGTCTGTTTTCTAACCTGTTTTCTTTATGTCACATGTAAAGAAAACATCTTAAAGATGTTTGTTTAACTTTTTGATTCAGTTTTATATGTTCTGTTGGTTGTATTTTATCCCAGCTTTTATGTAGTGTTAAAAAACTGAAACAGGAAGTGCTTCTGGACCAGTGTTGTTTACATCTTGCAAAATGGTTGTGTGCCGCTTTGTACAGATGGTCATATGTTCTTGCTTCCATTGCTTTTTGGTTCATTTCCAACCATGCTGGAGAACATGACCATCAGGTTTCTCACAAACCTGTGGAGTTTATGCAGCTCGAGAGACATACCAAATACATGGCATTCTGAAAAGTATAAAAAAATGCTCTTCATATTATTATCCTGATAAAATCTTTAATAATAAAAATAAATAATTAAATAGAAGCACTTTTACAAATGATCTTAACCAACATATCGGTCTGTTAAAAAATTAAAGAATTACTGCCGATTTTTTTTTTTTTTTTTTTTTTTATGTACAGATGGTATGACACCTTTACAGCGGTCTGCACTGTGCTAAAATTTAACACATTTTACAGGTTAAATAAATAACATTACTAAAACTATCAACCTTCCCGGAAAAAAAAGAAACACAGTCACTCTATTTTGGATTAACAATTTGAACTATGTAATTCATGTTCTATTTATTAAAAACAAATATATTCTCATCAAGTTCGTGTCTTTTAAGCATTTTTACATTTGGTCCAAAATAATGGCCCAGTTCCACAGACAGAGCTTAGATTAAGCCAGGATTAGGCCTTAGTTCCATTAAGGCATTTAAGTAACTTTTATAAATGTGCCTTTACTGGCGTGCTTCTTCTTGAGAGAAAACAATGACACTGACATATTTTAAGATACGTCAGTGCAAGTTGATTTCAGTTAAACCAGCTCAAACATGCCTTTTATTCTGGGACTAGCTTAAGACTTGTCTGTGAAACTGGGGGAATAACTAAAAGAATGCAGCACCAAATTTCAGATTAAATCTATTTTATTTGGCAACTAATGTTTAGCTGTTCTTATTAATAGTTATAATAACTTGTTTTCAGACCATCAGTCATCAAGGTCTAGACTTAGACTATAGACTTTTTGTTGTCACGTTTTGTAATATTTGCATTGTTTTATTTTTGAGCTTTGGATTATTTTTCTCATAATCAACCCTGTACCTTTATTTACCAGACTGTAGCCTAGACCCAATTAAATAAGGTGCTACAGAAAATTTGTTAATATAAAAACTTGCATATGAAGGAAGTGGATGGATGAAGCTTACAGTACATGAATCAGCGTAGTATTACTTTAATGGTGTCAGTCCACAGAAACCAGCAGCATCACAGTGGTCCTATCCATGACAACCTGGAACACACAAAACAAACGCTGGATAGTTGTTTATTTAGTCAATATATGCAATATGTGTTCTATATGGAGTTTAAAAACAGCAAAGGTTCTCCCTAAACTGTTAGTTCAAGAATAAATTACAGCATTTTGAGATTTTCAGTAAAGGTGATGATGAATGAGGTCACATGAGAGACACCTACTGGACTGCACTGGCTTTGTTTGTTCATGCATACGCCCATGTGATAACTAATTTTTTTTTTAGCAATTCTAATAGGCACATGAAAAACAACTTAAATAAAGATAAACGATTACATAGCTGTGATTTCTCATAAAACAGAATGTCTCTTATTTTACAGAAGATCTGGGCTGACAGTTCTCTTGATAGTAGAACAGCCATAGTTTAAGAAAAAAATCACTTAATTTCACAAACAGTCCAAGCTAATAAAAATAACTCATTTAAACGTGTTTCTATTTTTAGGGTGTTTCTGTTCTATTTATGTATATCATATAGTCACTGTTAGTAAACATGTCCTGACAGTGGTTCATGATGAGTGATGCCCACGAGGATGATACACAGCTGAGTAAAGATCAAAAGCACAACCTGCGAAACGGAATATGACATCGGATTAACTAATCAAAATAACACTTACTGATTTTCTCACACGAAAATGTCTTTGTTGGGTGTCGAGGGTTTGGCGTTGGTTTCAAAGATCGAAAGATAGGAGCTCTTCCTGGACTGTGATTGTACGGAAGCCGCAAAGCTTTTTTCATCGGGCAGCGCCACTGAACTGAAGTGTCAAAATTGCACGAGTGCGGTCTAAATGTGTGAAAACATTAATAAAATAAAAACTAAAGTAAATAAAATCTAATTAATTAATTAAAATAAAATTGACAACTACATGACCCTATTATGAAAGATTCGATACGTTTGGTGAACTATTAACATAAAATTAACCTAACATGAAAAATCCAAAATCGCATGTTTTAAAAGCACCAAAAAAAAAATATCCACTGAAAATATACATTTATCAATAACTAAACCAGCATTTCGTCCCAAACTAGAAGTCTACTCAGTTTTAAACAGTGTAGTAAGAAAAATGATTGCAAAAAATCACACAATGAGATTGATGATATGTTTTGAAGAATAAAGGAGAAAATATTTAAATTCCGTTATAACACTAAATGCTGATGAAGGTGAAAATGAACAGAATATATTTTATTTTATAAAAGCATACATTAGTAAAAATTATTATCATGTTGAGGACAAGATCAAGCTCAATGAGTTTACTGACTTTTATTTTGAAGCATTTCCTGCCGTCAGTCTGCTTTGTTCAGTAGCTTCCTGCAACACTTGAAATTGACAGCGTCCGCATTAATAAGCATTCTGAAGGGCTGGACAGTGAGACCTATGCGTGAGACACGGTGTGTTTTAATAAAATGAATGCTCGTGTGAAAGTCAGCGGAAGGGAGCCGATATCACTAGCGTCCAGATGTGTCGAGGCTGCGCTCGAGACGGCGCTGCGCAGGGCATTTGAGGTGGCGCTTGAGATCGCGATCAATGAGTTCAGCAGACTTCTGGAGAATAGCGAGAAACAGCGGGAGAACAACCATCTCACATTACCAACACAGCATCTCGAGCATGGGGAATCAAATCAGAGCAGCTCTTACAGTCTGCGAGAAGATACACCGCAGAAACACGATGAAGTACATGCATATGTGGATGAGAGTGAAGGGCTGGTGAAAGGATCTTTTCACGAAATCTCTCATGATGGTCGTGTACGATCACATGAAATTAACACATCGCCTATACACGGTGCGTTTAACTTGAGTAGCCTCAAAATGAAAAACAGAAATCATGTGATTAGAAACTGGGAGTAATATCAGTTGACAACAAAGCCACATTTAGACCCTTTTCAGCATGATGAAAAGTCAAGAGACGAGAGTGAAGTTCATTTCTCTTGTGCTCATCAAGCCAGATTTTTATTTAAATCAAAAATACATTGTTTTACACTTTAAAATTATCGTTTTCTATTTTAATATATTCTGTGATTCAAAGCTGAATTTTCAGCATCATTACTCCAGTCTTTTTTTATGTTAAATACAATTCTTACCATTACTTAAAAATTGGACGAATATTTCAAATAACTGTTTTTGATAAAAAAAAATTCAGGCTTGATGAGAATAAGAGACTTCTTTAAAAAAAAAAAAAAAAAAAAAAACTTTAAAATAGTAATGTTTCCAAACTTTTGATCTTTTCTATATACA
This sequence comes from Pimephales promelas, assembly GCF_988280905.1. NCBI lineage: Eukaryota > Metazoa > Chordata > Actinopteri > Cypriniformes > Leuciscidae > Pimephales > Pimephales promelas. The sequence goes on from NC_142769.1 coordinate 17,448,459, forward strand.
TAAATACATATTTTTTTGTCTTTACTTTTGTCGTCACTTATGTCTTCACAGAGCAAGATACATCAGACCAAAAGGAGCTCAGCATAGAACTCATACAAGATGTAAATCCAAGCGATCAAGGCGTATCATTTCATCCTGCAATTGAGCAAGTTAAGGTGAAAAGTGAGAAGTCCGATCCAGAGGAACTTGCACTGAATGACAGCTCTGGATGTGGTTCTCCTTATTCCAGTCCAGACTATAGTTTTGACTCAACTTGTAATGAGGAGTTTGTGCTCAACAGAATGACTTTAGTTCCGCCAAAACTGCTAGAAGACTGGAAGCCTGCTCCGGAGAAGCCACAGAACAAGACCGAACCTTTGGATCAAGAACCCAGCAACAGTCACGGTAATGGTTTATCAATAAAATTGTTCCGCTGTGCTGAAATCATGTCAGTGATTTATGTGTTATTTCCTCAGGCTCCTCAAAAATCAATTTGCCATCCGGTGGCTGCATCTCTCTAGTCTCTAACCCGTTTCACGATCTCTACCTATCAGAAGACGACAGGACATCCCTCACGCAGCCAACGCAAAACTGTAATGAGCAGGTGAGGACAGACATCCATCCCAGCCTGTATATGTGTAAATTATGTAGCTGTGGATCACACAGTTCAAATAATCTGTGTTATCATCCCGTTCAGAATCACAGAACCATATTAGTGAATGTGGAAGAAGGCACTGTCGCAACCCGGCCGAGAAAGCAACAGCTTTTCCCTCCAGGGTGCAGCCCGTATCACTGCAGCATGTGCAGCCGAGACTTCAATCGCCTGGAGAACCTGAAGACTCATTTAAGGATACACACTGGTGAGCGTCCGTACAGTTGTTCATTGTGCGGGGTCCGGTTTCGGCACTCGGGGGCGCTGACACGGCACTTCCGCATTCACACGGGGGAGAAGCCGTATGTGTGTGAAGAGTGTGGGAAGAGTTTTAGAAACTGTGGAGGTCTGCGCTACCACCAGAAATCACACCATCCATGTACTGTCTTTGAAACATCACGCGTATAAAATGATTTCGTTGGTCAGTTTTGATAGAAATCTTGTTGGCGTGTTCAGTCAGGTTTGAGGTTCTCAACAGCTCGGAACCATCTGTAGGGAGAGCCGGGCTAGGTGTTACACACATGGTTTAAAAGTTTCCACACATGCTAGCATGTTGAAACTTATTGTAATTAGCAGTTGCCACAAAAAATTGCTCTAAAATACAGTCAAATCTGATATTATTTTAATCTTAAAGGGTTAGTTCACCCAAAAATGAAAATTAAGTCATTAATTACTCACCCCCATGCTGTACCAACCCCGTAAGACCTTCGTTCATCTTCGGAACACAAATGAAGATATTTTTGATTAAATTTGAGAGCTGTCTCACTACCTCACTTTACACAAACTGAGAAAGTCAAAAAGTGTTAGGTTGTGCCCTGCTCTCCCCTAGTTCTTCAGTTGAACCTTGCTGGGAATTTGATATTTTTAAGCATTAGACCGTGAAACATCAACAGCTAATAAAGTTGTGTGTTTGTGTGAAAACGTTGTTATTGTTTTATCTGGATTTTGAAATGTGATCTGATCTTTGTCTAAATAACGTGAACACCTTGATAACCATGAACTGCACTGTATTTGAAAGGCCCAATTAGAAATGTGATGATATTACAACTAGGCTGAGTAAATTTTTAGGCGTGTAATTATTAAATATGCATTTGAAACATTTAGTTGTCCAAAGTCATTTTGAATCAAAATGTTCAAATAACCATACGAATCCTCATTTATCATTTATTTTTTATCTTTTAACATTTAAAATTGTGCTTGATAAATATTAATGCAAAAAAAATGTTTTATTGAAATAACATTATTAAAATATTGAACATACACTCTTGTTCAAAAGTTTGGGGTCGGTAAGATTTTTGAAAAATAAATTAATACTTTTTATTTGAATGCATTAAATTGATCAAAAGTGATAGTAAAGACATTTGTAATGTTAGAAAAGATTTTTGTATAAAATAAATGCTGTTCTTTTGAATTTTCTTAAAAGAATTATCATGGTTTTCACAATCCTGATATTAATAAGAAATATGTATTGAGCACCAAATCAGCACATCAGAATGTGACACTGAAGACTTGAGAAGACACTGAAGGGTACTGGACATTCAGCTTTAAATCACAGGAATAAATCACATTTTTAAATTTAAATAACATTTTATAATATTGCTGTTTTTTCTTATTATCAAATAAATGCAGCTGTGGTGTGTATAAGAGGCATCTTTTAAAAATCATATACCAGAGGAAAATGTGGTAAAGAAATATTGAACATTTGAAATATTAGTGACAGGAATCTGCTATCCTGTTAAGTCACATGTAAGCCTTCCTCTCCTCCTCTGTGCCTTTTTTAACTCAGATCTTCCTTCCATTCATCCCCACAATCCAAAATAGACTGGAACTACCATCACACCCACCAGTAAAAAGCTGCTGGGTCATGACATAGAAGAGGAACCAGAGTAGAGAACACATCTTATTTTAGTTATGCTTTCAACCTGTCCAAATGCTCACAATTCTTATGAATTCAGTGGTCAGAAGGTCACTGGCAGTGTTTTTTAGGGTAACGCACATCAACTAACATGAGTTATGTGGTCAGATTACTTTTTTCAAGTAATGAGTAAAGTAATGCATTACTTTTAAATATCACAGATATATATATATATATATATATATATATATATACTCACACACACACGCAAGGTTACTTTGTGTTGGAAGGTTTCTTTGGAAATATAGGTCACAGATTACAAGTTACTTAAAATGTAAATAGTGTACCGATTTCAATTTCCTTATTAAAGTAACGTAACGGGTTACATTGCATTACTTTTTGATTACTTTTCCAGCACTGGTACTCATTTGTATCACTTGCCATAGTGGCAACTCTTAGACATTAGAAAGCACCAATGTGGATTGATGTAATCGTGTCATCGGCAAACGTGGTGAGCTGCAAAATCAAACGAGAAATAACCAAAAGCATAGTTTAGCATCGCTTTACTAAACGGCCTTTAAATGGCAGGAGGCATTGTGCAAATCAAAAACATGCAAAGCAACAAATTAATACTATTCAACATATCCTGATTTTTTACTGAAAATATTCAGATGTAATGTATAAGTAACTGTAATTACACCTTTTAATTACACCTTTTTTCTCAGTAACTGTCCCTGATTGCAGTTACATTTATTTATTAATTAAATTACGTAACTCAGTTACATGTAACTAGTTACTTCCCAACACTGGATATACTGTATATATATATAAAGAGTTCAGATGCAAAAGCCTCTAAGTGCCATTTAAAATTATCAAGCTTGTATATTTAAGTTCAGTGATTTCACTTAAATGGCAATGATAATTACCTATTAATTGTTATTTAAGTGAAATTACTGAACTTAAATATACAAGTTTGATAAAAATCAACATTAAAGAAGAAAATTTCAAATGGCATTTAGAGGCTTTTGCATCTGAACTCTTCATATATATATATATATATATATATATATATATATATACAGTATATCCAGTGTTGGGAAGTCAAACGATTAATCAAATGATTAATTGCGATCAAACGATTCATCGCATCCAAAATAAAAGTTTGGGTTTCCATAATATGTGGGTGGGTGAACTGTGTATAATTATTTTGTATATATATAAATACACAGACATGCATGTATATTTAAGAAAAAAATATTATTTATATGTAAAATATTTATATTTATATATAATATAAATTATACATAAATCTATATACAGTATATACATGAAAATATTTCTTAAATATACATCGTTTCGTTTGACAGCCCTAATATATATATATATATATATATATATATATATATATATATGTATTGGGGAAAAAACTGAATTTGAGTTCTCAGTCCCAAAGATGAGAAGGACCATCCAGACTTTCATGACAGGTTTAAAAGTAAACCTCTGTCACGGTATGTGGATGCATCCATGTAAATGGCATGAGTGACTTGCATATGTGTGAACTGGTACCATTGATATGGCGTATATTATATATGCAGTACATATATGACAACTATGAGATAAATCGGGAATGAGGTGCAGAGGTGGTGTGCGCTGTGTAAACATGATGCTGTACTTTAAGACTAAATGTGAGCATCTTACTTGCACAGAAACAGATGAACTATTCCTCAAAATGCTTAAAAACAGTAACTCAGAATATTACGAAAACCTGCAATAATTAAATTGCACAAATATACTTTATGTATTTAATCTTATTTTACTAATCAGTGTCTTTGCTGCTGACCTTCAATAATCCAATTAACCATCCCAACAGCAAAAAAAATGACTTTAGATACACATCACATTAGCAGCTCTTCTTCAGCACGGCTGACATATTTGTTTCAGCTCTACCCCCTTTGCTCTACAGGCATGAATTTTAATTTCCTTCAGCCTGAGGCTTATTATTCATATCACTTTTGGTGTGAAAGGGCCTTTACATTATCCAAAAATGAAACTTAATATTATTTTTTTTTAAGTATCTAAGTAGTGCAATTAGTTACTTGTTTAGAAAGTAACATAATATTATAACGCATTACAATTAGTTAATTAACGCATTTAAAAGTAACTTTCCCCAAAACTGGTCAGACTGGTTCCAGACTGAGTTTGGCTTAAAAATCCTTTACCCGGATTTGAGAGGAATGCCATACTGTCTGTGCTTTAGACCGAGAGAGCTTTCTAGATCAGACCTCTGACTGAACTGCTGGTGAGATATTGTGGGAGTACCAGGTAGAAAGGTAAAAGATGTGTATGCGCATTTATTTAGTTAATTCACTTTTATTTAACGCAGTGCAGATTTTCTCAGTTTGTGAGTGCCTGCGCAATTTTGTAAAAAAGAAAAACATTTAAAGGCTGTAGATTTTATTATGAATTTAAACATATTGTGTACGTATTGTGCTGCAGAATGTAAACGGTGGTGCCCTTGGCACCTTTATGAAATCAGTTTAGACACTGGCTTGAGACTATAGTTGTCTCAGTGTGATTCATGGCCTGGACATCTGACGCTACAGACAATAAAAGTGTCACACAGTTTATCTCACTTATTTCAGACTGACTGCTAAACTCAATGAACACTTCTGAATTCTGCCAGCTTACAGCAGGTCCACCTGTCACAATCTGAATGTTGGTCTTTCATAACCAATTTCAGTTTTCCTTTTTAATAGCACGCACCCTACAAAATACATTTCCAGTTTCCTATGTATGTTATTATTTCAATTTTACATAGAGAGAGAAAAAAAAATATGTAATGCATATTGGTATCTTAAAGGTACATACATACTATTTTGCTACTTTACATTTGAGGTAATAATACATAGTACACATGTACCCATTAAAATGGAGCCACCATAGTGACATCTTTTATACCATTTTGTGTGAATGGTGTGATGCTGATATTTTGAGATCTTGTGATTAAAAGAAATGGCTCTTTGCATAATTTGCACATGCTAATGAACATTGCAGTTTTACTTTTATTGTCATTCAACGAGATTTCTTTTCTGTGCACGTATAGTGACAGAACAGCATGTTAAATACTGATTTCGCTGTAATTTTACTGTCAAACACATGTAAGTGCGAGCAGACTGTGTGAGAAAGTGCACTGAACGCCTGCTGTAGTCTGTTGTTGTCTTTATATCAGACAGCAGGAGGCCCGTCTGCCCTTCAGCTTCAGCACAAATCGTACATGTTTTTAGCTTCATGAATAAAACATTTGCTCTTGCAATGCAGTCATTAATCAGACGTTATATCCATCTGAACATAAGAGGTTATGTCTATTCCTGAATCAGTGACAGGTTTCCATATTAACCAAAGCATATTTTTATGTTTGGAAAGCACTCAAAGTGTGCATTAATTGCTTTGGTACTGTAAGAATTCGTTACCATGAGCGTCAAATGTTATTCGTTCCAATAATCATAATTTGTCCCTGGTTCTCAATGGTATTTGTCCAACTTTAAAATCTAGCAAACAGTGCGCCTTGGGATACTTCAACAAAAAGTTAAAAAGTGTTGTCATTTTCCTCATTCTCATGTAATTTTACATTCACACTGTAATCACTTTGTCGGGCAAAAAAATGACATTTTGAAAAATGTTCATGCTGTCATTTTTGATACAGTGAAAGTTGATGGGGACATGCACCTAAAAGTATGTGTCTTTGTGTGAGGAACAGTGTTGGGAGTAACACATTACAAAAGTAATACATTACAGTAACATATTACTTTTTGCTGTAACGCAGTAGTGTAAGGCATTACTAATCAATTTTCAGTAATATTTTACTCGTTACATGTTCAGTGAGGCTTGTATTACAGTTGTATTACAGTGAGGCTTGTTCAATGTTCTATGGAGACTGCAGAGCCAACCCTTCCTCATCCGATTTGCGCAGTGTAATTAACAGAATTACAAAAAAAAATATTTTGCCTCCTATTTTTTTGTCACGCATGAATGTGTGTCTTTTCCCTAATATTGAAAATAAAACAGACTGATATTTGTCTAATGTCTGGAGTCCTTTAAGGAAGTAGCCAATATACGTTTCAATACATTATGTATTTTCTGAGAATTTTTATTTCAAGTTTTGACTGCAAATGTCATGTCCATAATGCTGGACTTCCCCAATTTTAAATAATTTATCCTCAACTAGTTTTGTGGTGTATGTCTACGTATTTTATAATGTTAACTTCAAATAATACTAATAGCCTAATTTAAAGATAAGGCAGCATTGGATCTGGACGGTGAGGAGAATAACGCTGGAGTTGGAAGAGGTGTGTCGCGATTCTGTAGGTTCGTGGATCTGAGTGCGGCCAATAGCGATTTCATATTGCATATCATTAGAAGCCCCAAAGTTAAGTTCTACTTAGTTATTTTGGTGAAAGTAACTCAAAAGTAATACATGAGTAATGTAACGCATTACAATTCTGAGACAGTAATATTGTAAGGTAATGAATTACTTTTAAATAACAGTAACAAGTAATACCTAATGTATTACAGTTTGGAAGTAACTTGCACAACACTGGTGAGGAACATACTAAAATATCAGTATAAGTTGAAACTATTGTTTGCCAGCCGTGGTCAGCATTCATTTATGTTCAGACAGGATAAATGTGATACTTTGGTAAATTCCAGCTGAACTGAGGTAAATAAATTATTACATATTATATTATATACTTATTATATTACATATATAGTATATTATGGGTTTCTGAACAAACTGAAATTGGTGGCCATATTTTCTGTATCAAAACATTCTGTCTGAGCGGTCTTTTAAAGTTTGGCAGTTTTCAATCCAAAATAACAGAAATGATAGAAATGTAACTTTTAAAAAAAAGTCCACGACGTTTAGAATTTTAATTAAATCAAACCAAAAATAAAGATTCTATCTCTGTTACTAATATCATCAAACATTAACAAACTGACACCAACCAACAAATTCTGTTCAGAAATGTTCTTTATTGTCAACCACATTTCAAAGATCCCTTATATAGCACAATGTTTTGCATTGCAATTTTTGAAGCGTAGCCTAATCACTTTATAAATACAAATCAACTGAGTTTCATTATATTGGTGTGTGATTATACTTTGAGGGGTATAATGGAAGTATCAACAAATAAAAAAAGTTCCTGCTGTTTTATTTGATGGCTTCGTGAATGAGTTTTGAGCGTGTCTGTACGTGTCATTGTGCTTTCTGTTTCTCCCACTGCTCTGGTGTCAACGTTTTCTGCTCGAATGCATGGATCTCTTTCAGCTCCTCGGCAAGGCAATTATTCACCAGCCTAACAACAAACATAAACACAGACATTTATAAAAACATCACATGAGGTCAGTAAGTCTATTGATCCCAGCATGCCTGTTCCTCACAGCTTGCCTTCACAGATCCATCCTCTCTAAAGACAATACTCTTCCACATGACTTGGTCCTGTAAAAAGATCCAGATCATTCTGCTAAGCCTGCACATCTGCGTCCGTGTCTGAGGCACTCTCAGACAGCTGAGACACATGACCTTTCGACAACACTCTCCACTGACAGCATCATTGATTCCATCAAACCATTTTTATTTCCATTTTCAGGTGCCCCGTACTTGGCTGAAACAGCATGCCAATTGTTTTCTCCACTACTGATATGAAATGCAACCTGCTTGCCGCATATCAATAAAACATAATAAATTGAGTGATTAAATAACAAGGGCCACACTTATTTGTTAATATTATCAACAAATGTCACTGTAAATAACTTAAAGTTAAAGCTGCAGTAAGTAATTTTTGAGGAACACCGTTTAAAGTGTATCGAACCGAGCACCACAATGCACTTGGGAGGAGAGTGAGCAAGAGGGAGATTTGGAGAAAGACTGTAGAAAGAGAGAGAGCTGAGAGACATTACAAAAGAAAAAAAGGTCACTGGGAAATGAAAGGTTATGATCAGGTTAGAGCTTTAGGACCAGCGTTAAAGGAGAACTCCGGGAAACAATGAGCCTTTGTTCTAATAAAACATCGGTACCTAGTCAATCGTTCTCTGAGATTTGTTTTCATGATAATCGAATGTAAAGAGTTTTATTTCTAAAAACTGTTTAGCACTTAATGCTAGTAATGGGGGCATTTACTAAGTAAAAAGAAATGGCTAGTTAATACCACTAACAAGCCTCAAAATAGCTCAACACTAACACTGTAACATAATGAGGGTCCATACATGCAAAACGAAGCATTGAGAACTTTGTAAGTGTACAGACCGTTTAATAAGAAGATACTTTATAAAGACAGTTCACTGCGTGTATACAGACAGGAGCTATCTTAGAAAATAGTCTCGATAAGTCGATCCCCGAACGCCGTCCATACAGTTTAGAAGTTCGCTGATCTTCATACAGTTCAGATCACTCAGCACTACGTTCATGGTTTGACTTGTCGTGAACTCTTTTCCAAGATGGCTCCTGTCTGTGCATAGTAGTCCATAGGCTTCTTGAGGAATTGAAATTTGCTGGCCTCGAAAAGTTATTACATACATCTTTAAAATAGTCCAAGTGACTTCAGTGGCTCAATCTTAACTTTATCAAATGATGAGAACACTTTTTGTGCGCAAAAACAAAGAAAAATAACGATTTTATTTCAACTATTCACTTCCTTCTCTATGTGCCCCTAGTCAGTTAACGTAGTGTGATAGCGTAGAGCTACGTCACACGTAGGCTCACTATTGGCCGACGCTGGTCATGTGTGTGATGCGTGTGACGTACAACAACAGATCATACGCTATTAAACTAGTAATCTGACTCGAGGCAGAGAGAGAAGTAAATAAATAGTTGAAATAATGTCTTTATTTTTGTTGTTTTTTGCACACAAAAAGTGTTCTCGTCGATTGATAAAGTTAAGATTGAGCCACTGAAGTCACTTGGACTATTTTAACGATGTCTATAGTAACTTTTCGAGGCCAGCAATTCAATTCCTCAAGAGGCCTATGGACTACTATGCAGGAGTGATCCAGACTCAGATTTAATCAAAATTATCTTAATTCGTGTTCCAAATACGAACGAAGGTCTTACGGGGTTTTCTGTCAATACGTTAATATACAGCCTATTATGCTAATGCTGTAAATAAAAAAATGTACAAAAAAAGAATCTTTCAATAAATATTTTCACTGTGCGTGAATATATCCAAACACACATTTAAGTTTCACTTTCCATGATCCATGACCTACAGAGGAGCATATTGGCAATAGGGATTTAAATGTTTAACAATGTCTGGGATAAGAAAATCTAAAGTGTGGATGCACACAATCCAAGGCTGGATTTAGCATCAGGGAAACAAAGATCACGCTTCTGCCAGCCAACGTTAACAAGCTCCAACTCCTTGGGACATTCAAATGTGAAAAAAAAAAAAAAAAAAACGCTTAAAGGGCCCTTTTACGTGGCTTAATAAATGTACACAGTACACACCTTATTAAGAAACCATACTAAACTGAACAATATTATAAATGTAACACTTTTGTTCTGTCACTTTTGTTCATGAGCTGAACTCAGACTTCTTCTATGTACACAAAAGGACGTTTGGTTGATATTGGCAGGACCTGGAGCATATATACGCCGATCCAGAGCATCCCAAAACACGCACACAATTTAAAAAGATTCAAACGGACACAGGTAGAGTGAAAAACTGGATTTTTCTTTCGATCAGGTATGAGTACAAGTGATTTCAAAACATTTCAGCAAGTTCCAATTGGATGTTTGGGTGCTGTGAACAGGTTTAGCAAAAAATCTTGCCACTCCATTTTAGCGTTTATTGTTGTCGTTCCTGCAGTTAAAAAGACAAAGTTGGCAATTCGGGCTATACTTTCGTTATTTAAATAATTGCTTTATTTTTATTTTATTTATTGACCACTTAGGGTTATCTTATTTAACTATTTGTGGCTTGCGTTTTGAATACGTTTCCCTGCACTTTAGGCATTTTGCACACATTTAGGGGACTTCATCTTGGGACTTAATTCGGAGTTATTTCGGGGTTTTTTTTTTGTTTGTTTAAAGGTATATTCTGTTCTAATTTAATTCTATAAATTAATTTATTGTTTTTTGGTACATATTGATGCTCAAAAAGGTAATTTAGCCAATTTAATTTGATTTGCATGTGAAATGCAAATCATGTCTGCAGTGTGGTCTTTCTACAGTTATTTGTTATTCCTTAGTTTTATTGATCCGAAATGTTTTTACACATTTCTTCTATATCTTTGTGTGATGTTCTGTACATCGCGGCTTTAAAATGTTAAAGCTCCCCCCAACTTCACTTGGGGGTGGAGCAAAGAAATGTGTTTGTTTGGGTCGTGTTCAACAATGTTTCTCAGAAATCATGTCCTACACCTTTAACTTGAGATATGAAATTTACAGTGATTAGACATTTTTGTTCATTAATAAATTAAACGGGCATTAATCATGTGCACACATTTAACTTTTTATATTAGCTCATTAAGAGAGGTCCAAAAACCACACTGAAAATCTGGGATCAAAACTATAACTTAAAAATTTAAAAACTCCCTGTGCTAAAAAACAGGTTTTAAATGTCATTTATATGTCTAATGTGGTGTTTTTAATATGCTTTAAACAAAACACTAACACATTTATAAGTCAACAACATTTCTGAGTAAAACTTAAAACTTTTCTCCTTAAAACTGCAGTAAAAAAGTTTTTTTTATTAAACAGACAGTATGTCAGTTTTGGCCACCAGTGGTCACTTATCTCTTACAATAACAACGATGTATATGGATGACACAAAGCATCAAGGGGATGGATATTTTATTTCGATGAGGGAATACATTGATGTTTTTAGCATGATTATGGTATGAAGCAGGGCGTGATTGCTAACGAGAGACGTAACGTTATAAGTTACAAGCGCCACACGGATATAAAGGACTAAGGACATTTCATTCTACTGAACTACAAGTGCTGAATTAATAAGTGCTGAATTGTTTTGTGGTCTGGATCAGCACACATTGTTCAGCTGATAGAGTTAACAATGGCATGGAAGGATGCTGTAGGTGAGGCATATGGGAGGAAGAAACTGCGGTACGCTCATCTGGCGACTGGAGCAAAACAGCGAACACCGAGGTCCAGGTTTATCAGTGGAAGTGGGTTGTCGAGGATTTGTGGCACACTCTACAACCCGGTTCCTCAGAAACGTCGGATTCAGTGGCCAAGAGTTGCGTCGCAAAGTAAAGAACTTATAAGAAGCAGCAGAGAGGAGCAACAACTTGCTGTGGTTGAGATGGAAAGATTCCAGCTGGCTGTGAACAGGTCGCCACGATACAGTTTAGTAGAATTCTTGAAAAACTTGAAGAGTCTGTTGGTTTATTTGTATAGGTTGCATAGTAATTACATTCATTACGTTCATGTTGTGTATATTGCGTGAATGAGGGGTGTTTGGGCAGATATTGTGTTTTGCGGTAGGTAGTATGCCATACGGAACCGTTGTCACTGAAACTGCTTTAAAGCAACAGTGGGGCTCGACAGCCTTAGTCAAACGGGTTGGTGTGTATGGTTGGGTTGCGGAATGATTGTGAGATTGTGGTTAGGTCACATGTGCACTACGAGGAAGGAGCAACCTCAGCAGAAGGAGGGATGTAAAGGTCAGTAAGCTGGGCTGAGTTGAGTGGGGGGACGTAGGGGGGTGACTCTGGGACGCCAGAGTCACTATCGAGCCCTCTTGAGGTGTCGTGGGCTAGTCAACGAAACACTGAGGACGGAAGGTGCCCACTTGAAGACCCTAGAGATGTCCCCTTCTTGGCTCAATCCAGAAGGTTGTCATGCTGGTCTACTGGGGAGAACACACTGTAGTTGCAGCCGTCATGTACACTGACGCGCCAAGTACACTGCAGCCGTTAACGCCGGACAGAAGGAGATTCACATCAGCATATGGAAAGAAGCATAAATGGATGGAGAAGCACAGTTTACTGCAAAGCTACGTCTTAGTTTGTGCTTATCTTGGCGAAAGTCGAGTACAAATCTGCATGAAGTTAACATCTACTCTTGTGTAATGGAAATCATTAATCGCAGGTCAGTTTATTAGACGAATGAAACTTGAGGTAACGCAGCGCTGTTTCACTTGCTCTAACAGTTACACTATCACACTAAATGCCATTTTTGTGTGTTGAATGTTGTTAGTTAGGTTGTTTGTTGGCTGTATGAGATGCAGAAAGCAAGATTAACATTAGAATAGCATACAGATTCATCATGTTGAACTAAATAACATCGATTAGTTTTATGTACATTTGCTCACCTGTCTAATAAAGTAACATCGCGTCTCTGTCAAGTCGAAGTTAGTCGCGGACGTGGAGCTCTCGGCATCTCGAAAGATTTTGATCTTCGTTCTAGTCCTCTTTTTGTCTCAAAGTCTGCTTGTAATGGTCCATAATGTTTGAACAAAACAACAACAGCGTGAACATCCTGCTAAACAAACCCAGTTGTCCATGTCTGTCGCCATGGTTACTATGGCGGTACGAGCGGAAACCACTGATCTATATAATGATTTACAAATAGTTGGAAACATTGGGGATATTGTAAGTAATCAACTAAACAATATAAAATTGACCTAGTGGTTTTTGGATAATTTACTGCAAAAATCCTACGTATTGTACCGTTAATTACCGTTATGTGTCCGACGTTGTAGAATTCATACATAAAACGCTTACCATTCTGATACAGTACATCAACTTGTATCCATGCCTGTATAATTAACTCTTCCACTTCTGCTGAATCAGTTACTGGTTCAAACATTTATGGCTGAATTAAACCAGTTCAAAGCAAACAGTAGGGGTAATGATGACATCCGCTGTCCCTTTTGTGTACTAACAACTGTTACCTGGGCTGCGTTCAGCCCGGACAAAACAGTACACAACGTTTTTTTAAACAGAAACGGTGATGCGTTGAACTCCCCGTTCTGATGACGCAAGAGTTGCAACTATGGAGCCCGATAAGGCCATTCTCTGTGTTCTTTGTGAAGAATTTTCGGAGCCTGATGAAGTCGGTATAAATATTTGTTTAACATTACAAAATATACCCGATGTTACAGTAACTGCACTTGCCGCCCAGAACACAAGAGAACATCCCAATCAAGTGAAGGGATTTGTGGAAACTGAAAGCACACATCTTACCGAATTCCGACTAAAACACATTCTGTTTAGCCTCACACACTAACTTTATTTGTATTGCATAATGTTTTAATAACCTATTTTCTTTCTCATTTTTAGGAAAAGCCCTTACCATTTTTTATTTCTATACCAAATGTCATACACTTGCAATGAAGCTAAAAAAATATAATAAACTACATCATGTTGATATAGTATATTTTTACAATAAACGACAAACATATCTTCTAATATCCTCAGTTGTTGCATATAGCGATCTGCATTGAAGACATTTGTAAATTATTTTCCTTAACCCATTGTGCGAGTTCACTTCAATGCCGCGTGCTTTACATACATGTTGCTGCTGATTGGATTGCAGTTCTGACACACCCACCAAACGAGAGAAAACATATCTCAAACCCCGTTGCACACCGGTGCACACTGTTTCCTGGAAACATGACGTTCAACTAGGAAACCGTAGTAAAACGTTGCACACCGTTTTGAACTTGAACGTGCCCCTGAGAACCTCTGTTGACAGATGGAGATTTCTGATTGGTGGACTGTTGGTTTATAAAAAACTGTTGCTTTGAGATCTGTTTAACTCCCAGAAGAAGGCATGTAGCCGAAACGCATTGGAGTTTTTTTTAGATGATTAATTTGACCAAGCCATAATAATAAAGGCTCTTTAACTTTTCCACTTGAGAGTGCCATGGAGTTCTCTTGCTTTATTTTAAAGGGTTAGTTCACCCAAAAATGAAAATTAAGTCATTAATTACTCACCCCCATGCTGTACCAACCCCGTAAGACCTTCGTTCGTCTTCGGAACACAAATAAAGATATTTTTGATTAAATTTGAGAGCTGTATAACTACCAAATTGGCTCCTAAGGGACTGCCTCTTGACGGCCCAAAAAGTCAATGAAGAAAATGTTTAAATATCCCAAGTGACTACCGTGGCTCAACTATATGTTTATCAAGCGACGCGAATACTTTTTGTGCGAAAAAACAAACAAAAATAACGAGTTTATTCGACTATTTCTTTTCTTCCTTGTAGGCCAGAACGAGACTTCCTTAGATTTCCACGACGCATGCGTGAGAATTGCGATCTGCTTACACCAGCTTACACTACTTCAGATCGCAATTCGCGCACATGCGTCGTGGAAATCTAAGGAAGTCTCGTTCTGGCCTACAAGGAAGAAAAGAAATAGTCGAATAAACTCGTTATTTTTGTTTGTTTTTTCGCACAAAAAGTATTCGCGTCGCTTGATAAACATATAGTTGAGCCACGGTAGTCACTTGGGATATTTAAACATTTTCTTCATTGACTTTCTGGGCCGTCAAGAAGCAGTCCTTTAGGACCCAATGTGGTAGTTATACAGCTCTCAAATTTAATCAAAAATATCTTCATTTGTGTTCCGAAGACGAACGAAGGTCTTACGGGGTTGGTACAGCATGTGGGTGAGTAATTAATGACTTAATTTTCATTTTTGGGTGAACTAACCCTTTAATTAAACCAGTATTTCCACTTGCCATTATGCAGCAATTACTATGATAATGTTCACCAAGTGGATCAGGAATTCTGAGCTGGTGTGAGTGAGTGGAGGCAAGGACTAATATGCATATTCATAGATCATGGATTTTTCCACAGGGATACATCATAAATATATCATTTTGGTGAAAAAAGATGAGCTTTAATGAATACAATTTACTACAAAGCAGAAGAACTTTAACTAAAACTAGGATTTTGATGAATACAAACATAAGTTACAGTATTATAAGAGGAATAAGAAATATGATTCTGTACCTCTGAGTTACTAATATCATGCATGTACATTTGTGACATTTATCATGAGAATCATCATGTTATTATAGGCTACACAAACTTATGGAGTTCATAGTTGGAGTTCTGCTGTCATTAAAGCGAATGGGGGGACATTTTATTTTCAGATTTCAATCTGAAATTAAGATTATAACGCAAACATTATAAATGAACACAACTAAGAAAGAAGAAAAATAGAAGCATTTTTAGGGGTTTCAGTCTTTTGTATTGGATCTATGGATGAATGATTCTCTAGTCCATCGAATCGTGAGCAGAAGAAGTAAAACTCACCTGTGCCTCTGCAACAATGCTTTTCCTTCAAACTGAGGCGATACAACAAGAACTTTAAAACTGGCAGCACATCTATTGGGAGACGTGTCTTCTACATCCTGCAAGAAAAAAAAAAGGATTCTGACTAAATGCACAGAGTTTACGTATTTTCGTTAATTAACTGTTGAAATGTGAAATAGTGTGAAAATGTGATCTGTAAGTTAATTGATTCTGATTCCAGCTTCATCTGACTGTGCAGTTATTATTAAGGTTACATACCACGTGTATCGCACCAATCCCCGCGATCAGTTTTTCACGAATCAGATCTGGAGTGACTGACATATTTCCTGAGATAAAGTATAAGCTTTGGTGACGACGACGTTTTTATAAACGTTGTGGTTAATGATGTCAACGTAAGTTACAGTAGACAGCGTCGATGCCTTCTAATAATTATGCAGTAACTACCGGTATGCCTTAGAAAGGAGGAGCTTAGTAATAAATACACCCATTTTGACTTGGAATGTTACAGAGGCCACGCCTCTTAAAAAGAAATGACCAATCTATTTATCGAAGTGTTTACCAGAGGCATGCAAACTGGCCAATCAAAGCCAAGAATTTGGGTGTCCTTGTTGTTATCGGTGTTCTCTACATTTGCTTGATCGGAAAAGCCAAATTTTTATATTGGATGATGATCAAACCAAATTAAATCAATACAGAAGGTCAAATGTTTACTTGTTAATAAGGTAAAGAATAACCACACATTCAACTTAATATTTTATTCGTTTAACAAGTGACTCATGTGTCGTATATTTGGTCAGGCCATACCCGGACATCTTTAACGGGCTAGTTTGAAACGAAAAAGACGCAAGACCAAAACAACATATGAATGTTTTTGGCGATTCAAGTGGAAAAGAAAAAGAGCAGGCACTCCGTTTTTAGTCTTTAATGTGATGCCGTATGTATTGATTTTAAATAAGAAGATTATAGGATGTAGTTATAAATGGAGGCTTTGTTAAATATTGCTAAATGATTTGAAAAGATGACATGTTGGAAATAAAAATCTCCGGGTTACCAGTCCTCCCTCTGCAAAGGTTTTTGAGCTACTGTAGAAAACAGGATGGTGGTCGAGGTGGAGAGTTTCTATGGCGTGTATATGCTGTACTGTACTAACCCGAAATTCAAGGGTAGAATATATATTGGCTTCACTGTAAACCCAGAGCGCCGTATCGGTCAACACAATGCAGGACGACACCGCGGAGGAGCCAAGAGAACCAGTGGCAGAGGACCGTGGTGAGATATCAGCTCAACATTTCACATTAGTCCAGGCATTTTATGAAAAAAAAGGTTGAACAAAGTGCAATAGAAGCAAACTCAACTGATTTTGTATCCTCTTTGGGGCTTTTTTCCCTTAATGTATAAAAGCCCTGAGTAAGACTGAGACTGAGTAAGGAAAAAAAGCCCCAAAGAATCCCAATAGGTGAACGTTTAGAAATAGACCGAAATATATCCCATTTTCGCATATTCGTTCTTTTTCTCACGTGAAAAGGGTAAAAATTTTAACCTTTAGACATCATCACGAAAATCACTGATTTGAATACTTGCATCAAGACAAACAAAAAATGTATTACAAGTTGTTTGCAATTTGTTAACATGGACAAATGGTGCATAATCTAACGTGCTAATTTGCATAATTACCCAAACAGATCTAAATATTGGGTAAAGCAGGTGAATTTTTTTTTTTTTATCTTGTTGACATATAACAGTAAGGTCTGAATGGAACCCATTTAGATGAACAATGAACATTAATACAGGAAGAAATACTTTAGAAACCAGCTTTATTAATTATTATGGCAGAGATGGGGTTTGGGCATTGAGTGCATTGTATACGTAATCAGATTTTTTGATCCAGACACTTTTTATTTCACCTAGCCTACCCTTTGTCTTCTGCATTCTCATTACCCATGTCTCCTGTTCTTCCCTCAGACTCATCCCCCAGAAACAGTGCCACTGACCCAGCCCCAAAAGCCATCTTTGCCATAATAATCAATAAAGGCTGGTTTCTAAAGTACTTCTTCCTGCATTGATGTTCATGGGTAGCCTAAATGGGTTCCATTCAGACCTTAACATTAAATAGTTTACTTTTATATGTCAACAAAATTCTGCAAAACATTTTCACCTGCTATATACCCAATGTTTAGATCTGTTTGGGTATTTATGCAAATTAGCACAAATGTAATTAGATTATGCACCATTTGTCCATGTTAACAAACAATTGCAAAAAACTTGTAATCCATTTGTGTTTTTCTTCATGTAAGTAATCAACTCAGTGATTTTCATGATGATATCTAAAGGTTAAAATTTTTATCCTTTTCACGTGAGAAAAAGATGAATGGGTGAATGAATCGGGTATGATTAGGTCTTTTTCTAAACTTTCCCCTAATGGGATTCTTCTGGGCTTTTTTATTCCTTACTCAGGACATATTGAGGATGCAAAATCAGTTTAGTTTGCTTCTGTTGCAATTCAAGGTTGACCCCCATTTTGGCTTAAAATGACTGGACTACATGGCGAACATATTAAGACCATAATAAAATTTAATATAAATGGTAAGTAACACTTTACAATAAGGTTCATTATTTACTATTAACTAATGAACAATACTTCAGCATTTGTTAATCTTTGTGAATGTTCATTTCAACATTTACTAAAAACATTAGTTAATACACGAACAAACAATGAACAGCTGGATTTGCATTTAACGTTAACAAAGATAAAAAAAAACAGTAACAAATGTATTGCTCATGGCTATTTCATGTTAGTTAAAACATTAACTAATGTTTAATAAATGAACCTTATTGTAAAGTGTGACCAAGATAATAAATATTAAGAACATATTAAGAGATCTGTAGAACTGGTTTGGTAGTAAATGTAAGTTTTTTTTATTCATTTTAAGGGAGATGGTTCTTATCATCCATGGCTTTCCATCTGATATTGCAGCTCTTCGGGTAAATATACTATTCTGTTTGTGTTATATCTTTTCTCTCATTTCCCCTTTGTACAAAATTATCTTCTGTATGCTTACTTTAAAAACTAAACTATGTACCGTTTTGACAAAAGAAATGTTATTAACAAGAGAGTGCAGGGGACAAAATGTTCCATACCATTCTAGGGTGTGTCCAGAATCACATACTCCCTACTATGTTGTAGGTGGAAAACAGTATGTGACAAGAGAGGTATGTCTGAATTCACCGTACTCATAAAAGAGTTGTCCGGCTACTTCCAGCGAGATTCTGAAGTGTGCATATGATGGACACTTTACTATCTCTTGAGGCCACGGAAGAGGATTTGTGAATTGACAGTGAAGTGACGTTGACGCTGATAGGTCACATGATGTCAGTGACAACATGGTGAATGTAGTACATCCAGATTGTATTCACAAAATGCACATTCTTTATACTATAGAGAACATACTATTTTAGCACTGTAAATTTACGTACTTATTTAAAATAAGTACGTTCTTTACCACAAATGCAGCCAGAGTAATATCTGTAGACAGAAAGGCCCTGTCCAAAATTAAAACCTAAGCTATCACATTCTTGTTCCAAGTCCACACTCCGTTTTTTCTTGTTTAGCGGCGTTTTACATCCAGCTTATTTGTGTGTTACCACCAACTCGGCTCCATTGTGTGGATCTTTCCCACCAACATACAAACACAAGCTTAATCATCTAAAGAAACAATTAAAAAAAAAATCCTAGGCTAGGCTCCATCCAAAATTGTATTCTTCCCTTTTATATATGCGAAAAACAGTATGAGACAAAAGAATGTCCGAATTCAAAGTACTCATAAAAGGCTATGCAAAAAGTACCCAGATGACCTACTGTTTCCTACGAGATTCTGAAGTGTGGCCTCTGGCCAAAAAATCCTCAGATGACGCAAAATGACGATTTCTGCGCCATCGGAGGATTTTTTCCAGACAAAAATACATAAATCTCTTGTCTCAGTGGGATATGAGAGTGGAAAGCATGGTAATTCGAGTACTACAATAAAAATACTACAGGTTTTCTACTAATACAAAGCTTAATGCTAAATCCTAAAGTATCCCTTTAATGGTGCTTTGACTGTTGGGTAGAAATCTGCTGTGGAGCTCACATCAGTGCCGCCTCGGCAAAAGTGTACAATGTACATCAAGGTGAGCAAAACTGGCTAAAAATACAAATATACTATATGTGTTTCTATTTAATCTTACTTTACTAACCAATGTATTTGCTGCTGAGCATAGATGATTCAATCCAACCATATCAATAAGCTAAAATGACTAGAAAAAACATAAAGTGAGCCATTTCGGACAGGGCCAGAAATGTAGCTGTGGCTGTGGGTTGCGTGAAGTTAAAAGTTGGTTGTCACAACGAACCAGAGAAATTTATAATGAATCATTTAAAACCCGCTCTGATAAGATGATTTTTATCCATGTGTGTACACTGGTGCCTCGAATCACATTCATCCGAGGAGCACAGCTGACAACCAAAACAATATTTATACAGGGCTGAGGCCCGAAAGTTAGGTAGTTTGGCATTAATAAGAATAGTAACACTTTACAATAAGGTTCATTAGTTAACATTCATTTATTTAGTAACTAACAATGAGCTAAACATTTGTTATGGTATTTGTTAATCTTTGTTAAAGGGATAGCTCACTTTGAAATACATTTTTGGTATGTTTTAGCTTACCTCAAGGGCTTCCAACGTGTAGGTATCTTTGTTTCCGCAGTAGTTTCAATTTTGATATTTTTAGGTCAAACCATTCTTGTCTGTGTCTATAGTCACCACTCGTAAATGTAAGTACACACTGATGGCCTAAGACACGAAACGAGCAGTTTGTGTGAGAGAACAAACATTATAGTTTTTACCTCTTGTAACCACAGCCACAAAGCACCCACGCCCTCAGATCACTTGGACGTGGCTGTGGTTACAAGAGGTAAAAACGATAAAAATACTGTTTGTTTCTCACACAAACCGCTCGTTTCGTGTCTTAGGCCATCAATGTGTACTTACATTTATGAGTCATTAAATCATGTTTAATTTAGACTTCTCTGTGCATGCTCTTTGAGGTGGTGACCATAGACCTCCATTATATGACTGATAGACACGAACAGTTTGACCTAAAAATATCAAAATTGAAACTACTGCGGAAACAAAGACACCTACATCTTGGATGCCCTTGAGATAAGCTAAAACATACCAAAAATTAATTTCAAAGTGAACTATCCCTAATAAAAATCCAGCTGTTCATCAGTTGTTCATGTTAGTTCAAGAGTTTACTAAAGTATTAGTAAATGTTGAAATTAATATTAAGATTAATAAATACTGTATAAGTGCATTTCATTATTAGTTGAACAATTGAACCTTATTGTAAAGTGTTACCATAATAATAATACAAAAATTGTTCAAACAGATTGATTCATATAATTGTATAAGAGTAATGAAAATAATTGAATGAAAAAATCGAATTAAACTGTAAAACATCCAGACACATTACAGTAATAACCATCATCTTTCCTCTGCTAGTTTGAGTGGGCTTGGCAGCATCCGCACACCTCTCGTCGTCTATCCCATGTTGCCCGGCGCAGCCGTAAAGAGTCCAGTTTGCAGTTCCACTGGCGTGTGGTGTCAAACATGCTTCAGGTGGCGCCGTGGAATCGACTCCCCCTCACTGTGCGCTGGCTAAAGCAGGAGTACCGGATGGATTTTGCCCCTGTGCTGCAGCCTCCTCTGCACATTCCTCTAGCGTTTGGCTGTGTTCGTGCTAAGAAGAAACCGCAGCAGATGTGTGAGGAGCAAGAGGAGAGACCGGTGGAGCGGTGTGTGTTGTGTGGGGTGTTTGTTAAGGTTAGTTTCACTTTGCTTTTTTTTTTTAAGAAACCAGTTCAAAATGTTGCTGGAATAACTGTCTCAATCCTTTTTTTCTTTTTTTGGTGATTTCAGACTGTGGATAGACTATCTTGTTTCCACCCTTCCTGTCATATGGTTTGTCATTTGATTTGCCTGGCTAAACACTTTCTGAAGGCAGACTCTTCCCACCTACTTCCTGTCGAGGGAAAGTGTCCTGGCTGTCATCACTCTGTGCTGTGGGGGAGTTTAATACGCCATAAAAACGGCTGTTATGGTGATTTGGAAGAAATTACCTCCTCCTCATCTCAGGTCAGCTTTAATATGGGATCAGTGTGTATTAAAGGAATAGTTCACTATAAAATGAAAATTCTGTCATAATTTGCTCATCCTCAAGTGGTTTCAAACCTGTATGGATTTCTTTTTTTCTGCTGAACAGATAAGAATATATTTAGAATAATGTCGGTAACCAAACAGTTGATGGACCCCATTGACTTCCATAGTAGGAAAAAAAAAACTATGAAGTCAATGGGGTCCATCAACTGTTTGGTTACCGACATTCTTCAAAATATATTCCTTTGTGTTCTTTTCAGCAGAAAAAAAAAATTCATACAGGTTTGAAACAACTTGAGGGTGAGTAAAGTATGACTGAATTTTCATTTTTAAGGCGAGACACGGCAGGCCAAAACATCTATCTACAAAAGTAGATATTCATAAATCCCTCTGTAATTTATTTCTCATCTAATATGTGAACACAATGAAAAAAGAATTTTGAACCTGGCTATATCCAATACTCAGATTTCGTTTTTTTTTTTTTTTTTTTTTTATATATATCCAAATTAGTCCATATTTAATTAGATAATGCCTCATTTGCATATTTAAACATTAAATTACAGAAAATTTGTAATATTTTTTCTATTCATAATGTAGGTAGTCAACTAAGAAAGTTTCATGGTGATATCTGCTAGTTAAAAACAATTACCCTATTCACCTGGGGCCCGTTTCAATAAGGAGGTTTAACCAACTCTGAGTTAAAGCTTGAACTCAGAGTTGACTTACCCTGAGATGGGAAACTCTGAGTTTTCGGTTACAGAACAGCTGAAATGAGTTAGTTCAATCAACTCTGAGTTGACTGACTCTGAGTTAAGCGCGTGCACCACAGCTATAAAAAGCCATTATCAATGGAGCGCAGATATTATGAGTCACCATGGCAACAGCGCCAGACAAAAAGAGGTGTTGGGTATAATTAATTACCAAGTAATCTAAATATTGTAATTTAATTAAAGGGATTACTCTTAATTCTTCTTTAATTTAAAATAAAATATGATGCAATTACATTAAATAGGCTACTGCATAAACTATAGACCAATTCAGTATAAAACAATAGTGGATTTAGCATACATTTTTAAAAGGTATATTTTATATAACCTTCTCCCTCTACACACTTTGATCAATTCAAGAATAATTCATGCAATTGTATATTGTTAATTTGAAAGCATTAAAAGTGCAGTTTCTTGTCTCTCCTCCTTGTATTAATCAAGTGGTTGAGGTTGATATAGGATTTAGTAATATGTAGACCAATACTTTCTAGAGATAGTAATTATTACATTAATCTAACTACACCGTTGAAGATGTCATTTGTTGTTAATAATTCATAACTATTTTAGAGTAACTGTTATAATATCAGAGGTGAAACTGGAAGAATGTTATTCAACCTAAAGTAGGCTACTATTACTTTGATAAATTTGTACTTAAGTAAAATTAAAAATACCAGTCTAAAAATCTACTCAAGTAAAAAGTAGTTAATTTAAAACATGAGTAAAAGACTTGTTTAACAGTGGGGGTGGGGTGGGGGACTCCCCCATGTGGGGTTGTAACGTATGAGAGTTTCACAGTATGAGAACCGTCTCAGAAAATATCCCGGTTTATGGTATTAAACAATTACTAAATATATAAACTGCATTATTAAATTATGGTTATTATTATAATCAGTTAAAATGACAGTTAAATTAAACATTTGTTCAATAAAACATGTATAATCAACTAACTTCAATAATTGATCATGAATAAGATTAACATATTATTTTTATCATTAATAACTTATTAAATTATGTTTGAAAAATAATTGAGTTCTATAAATGTTTTTTATTCCAATTTTTAATGATTTAATAGAAATATATTATCAATATTGGTGGTAATAAAATAAAAGTTTAGCAAACGTTTTAATCCTTTTATTTTTTGGCAAAGTGCTGCAAAACAGATTTAGTCAATTAAAACATGGACAAACAATATATATATTCCTTAAAGAATGTGTAAATACATTTTAGTATTATTGTTGGTGTTTAAACAGCACTTCCTCTTTAAAAAAGGGGAGGAGACCGCAAGAAACTCTGGGTTTACTGAAGAAAACCTGCTCCCGACCAGGTTAGGTTCACAGAGTAAGTTACCATGGTAACTGATTCTTAGTATCAGTTACCTCTCTTTCAGAAACGGGCTTGACTTACTCTGCTTTCTTGGGTTTGATATACCCCCCTTTCTGAAACGGAAAACTCAGAGTTTCCCTCATTTCAGGGTTAACATACTCAGAGTTTTCGCTTAACCTCCTTTCTGAAACAGGCCCCTGTAGTGTCTCGCCTTAAGTGAACTATTCCTTTAATATGTGTTTTCAATAAATGTAACTATTTCATTAACCCCAACATGGATTGAAATTATTACAAGCATATTTTCAGTTATTTTACAGAGATGTCATATATAGTGATGCATGACAGCGAAATGTATTAAAACTGTACATGGAGTGAAGTGAAAGCTGCAGCTATTAGTAAGACAAGTTTAAAGAACGGATGTAACTCACTAATTGTTCTTCATTCTTTCAAACAGAATCATTGGACAGATGAACTACAGCTGTGAAAATATATTATATAAAATGTGATACAGGCTTTTCTGCATTTTTTTTTAGAAGTAATCATTGGACTGGATAATGACAGCTCATTGAGGTCAAGGCATCTACATTCTAAGAATTGTGGAATTAACAAGGATTTACAGAATGAGATCAAGCATTTCACTCAGTTGACCTTTTGAAATAAAAGGATCTTCAGACATATTTTAAAATATGAAATACAATATTTTAATTCAGCAATAATAATTGTTACAGCATTGTGTGTAAGCTCAGTCATGAAGTTTTAAAATGTGTTTGTTTTTTATCTGACATCATGTTATATTTATTAAACAATAAATCAGTGTGTGTGTGTGTGTCATTATTTTCTCCCTATTCCTTGGTTGCAATGTTGAATTATCACTCAAACAAATGTTTAATTTTTATGGTTAAACAAGATGGAAAAAGGTGAACATTAGTAATAATCTATAAGCTGTGAGGATGATTATTGATGCAATGAATAAAGGCTGAAGAATGAAATGTGTAAACTGCAGCTCAGTAGCTTTTTATTTTCGAGTAGTTGTAATAGCGAGTTTGAGGCAGGATTACCTGTGCAGACAAGGAGGATGTCTGAAAGTAATCATAACTGTTCTCACAATTATAATTGTTTTTAATACTGATGATCAGTGCTATTAGTGGGACATAAACACACTAAAGTTAATAATGGTTGTGCCCTAAATAGAGATTATAAAGGCATCACTGGAGCAATAACAATTCAATGATATCTGTCTGTACATTCAATTGACAAGGTGATTCAATTCAAATGATTTTATATATTTTAGGTATAAAATAAATGTTTCATACTGAATATAAAAAAGTTCATTTAAATTAAATTATAAAAAGTGATGCAATTTTAAAAGATGTTTATGGAAACTTGTTTCCACCATAGAATGAAAAATAAAAAATGTAATTGCGACTTCTTATCTCACAATTCTGACTTCTGTTCTCACAATTGCGAGTTTACTTCTCGCAATTCTGACTATTTCTCATAATTGCGAGATGGAAGGTCAGAATTGCGTGATATAAAGTCACAATTGCGTGTTATAAATTCAAAATTGCATGATATAAAGTAAGAATTGCGAGATATAAAGTCAGAATTGCGTGTTATAAAGTCGCAATTGCGTGTTATAAAGTCAGAATTGCGAGATATAAAGTCATAATTGTGTGATATAAAGTCAGAAATGAATGATAAAGTCAGAATTTTGAGATTTAAACTATTCTGAGGGGGGAAAAGTTAGCCTTTTTTTCCCCTTTGAATTGGCCTGAAAAGTCGCAATTGCAAGTTTATATCTCACAATTCTGAGAAAAGATGTCAGAATTTTGACATATAGGCTAAACTCGCAATTATGTGATATTAAGTCAGAATTGTGAGATGTAAACTCACAATTGTGAGAAAAAAGTCAGAATTGTGAGAAAAAAAGTCAGAATTGTGAGATAAAAAGTCGCACTTCTGTCTTTTTTTCTGCTGCCATTATGGATTGCTAACAGTGTAAAGTAAGATTAAATACATGAGTAACTTGCGTAGCATCTTTGAAAAATACTCAGATTTTTTTTTTTTTAATGTAAAAGTAATGCACTACTTTACTGGTTCCTTGAATATAGTAATCTGATTTTGTAACTCAAGTTGCTTGTAATGCGTTACTTATCCCCAATACTGTTCACAGATAGCCTACCTGAAATGCATAAATCATTCAATTCTGATACACATGTTGAACAAACAGTGGTTATATGTTGTGGATATATATATATATATATATATATATATATATATATTTCTCCAGGCTCTGAAGGTCTTATCACCGAAACTGTCCTCAGCTCAGCTAGGATCGGCAGGTCTGTTAACCGTGATTACCGGCTGGAGAAAAAAAAAAACACAATGAGTGAGTTTTCATATCTTGTAAAACAGCATCTTACAACAGGATCTAGTTTGAGTTTTCACAGGGTCTTACCACACTAGACACGGGAGTGCAGCACTGAATGACCTTGCAGCAGTATGCAGCTAAAGTGCCAGAAAGGGCAATATGGACTGCCAACACCAGCCTTTGTAATGCTAGGTAATTGTCAATTCCCATCTGTGAGTAAAAAGATCAAAAAGTTTATATAGCACTTTATTATACAATGCAGATTGTATCAAAGCAGCTTCACGGTAAAGTTCATCAGAAACGAACTTAATTCAAAAATCAGCATGGATTAAGAGAACTAACATTTAGCTGTGTACATATCGGGTTTGACGATTCTTCTTCAGACCAACAATGAAATATTAAGGAATGGTGAGGGTGAGCACTAAGGTGCAAGAAAAAGCAGATCACACAGCCCAAAATGGTCAAGACCTGCATTCCTAAACAGGCCTTCAGCTGGGAAAAATAAAACAATACAAACACAGTGTTATTGTATGCACCAAAACAAGGGAATTCTGCATGCTTGGTGACCAAAAGATTTTCCTTAAAGGGACTCTGTGTAGGAAATACCCCCATCTAGTGGTTAAATAGTATTTTGCATTCAAACGAATTTTGCTCTCCAGCGCCTCGCATTTTCAAGTGCGTATTGCATCTACGGTTGCCGTTATGTACCAAAAATGCTATGACAGGATGTCTTGTAGTAACACTTCATCGAGTTTTTCTCCGGGTGAACAGGTTTGTAACTTAAAAAAAAAACAGCAACTTATGTACAATTTATGTGTCTAGCTGTATAAATTAATTTTAATTCTCTGTACAATCTTATCCACATAGCAAAATCACAATTTTAGCCAATTGATCATTTATATATAAAAAGAAAGCTATAGAAAATCTTACAGAGAGCAATATTTTCTTACAATCATTATCTCTATATTCTTACTGAATTTATAGGTTATAAAGAATTAACTTACAAACCTTATTTTTAGCACCTTCCTTCACAATAGCTGCGAGTAAAGTAGTCAATAGCTGCTATTCATCAAAGACCTTGTTTAACTTTTTTACCTATAAATATACTGTCTATATAATAAAGTACACAACCAAGCAATGACAAAAAATTAAGTCAGACTGTAACATTGACTAACCTGTCGAGGAGAAAGCAGGCAACTTCAGCGTCTCTTCTGAAATCTTTCTGCTGCATTAGCTATTTCCACGGTTGAAAACGCTATCCCGATATTAGGCCATTGCACACTGAGTACGAAATTTTCGTATGCGTATTTTCCTGTACGTCAGCCTAAAAATTCGTCACGCATAGAAACCTTGCACACCGAGTCCATTGCGTATTTATTAAACCTTTGCGGGAAAAAACGCAAAAATACCAAATGGATTCGTCAAGCAGTGAGGATGATTTTTGCCCTCTCTCATATTGAAAAGAGAAGAAATAGAAAATATCCATCCAATCCTGAAATTGCGCCGAGAGGAATTATCCTGAGCGATTCAAAATTTACCTCAGAATGTCAGCGGGACAGTTTGATGCTTTGCTAGCGATTCTGGAGCCACATTTTAAAAACAAGACCACCAATTTCCGTGAACCAATCGATTCTGAACGGAGACTGGCAGTGTGTCTGGTATGGACCAGGTATGGACACACACAAACACACACACACCCGCGCGCGGCCCTGTGGAAGCGCTGGGCAGACAGAACAGCTAGGCTGTTTATTGTGTATGTATTGTGTATTGTGCCCAACTAATACATTAGTTATCGAATAGGCAGCTCAATCACACCTTATTCGATCCTAAATTTCAATCTGATTGAAAGGGGAGGTTTATTAATTTCATAATGCAATATAGAGAAGAGAACATAAACACTTGATCGAATTGAAAACCGAAACTGAAAGCACGGCGCATAATGTTCAATGATTTGAGGACGAGCTCCCCCGGCCCTGAATTGTCAAAAGACCTCTCAAAATGCTGGCTCTGGATGCGAAAAACGCAGAAAATCGAACCATATCCGATTAATTTTATGACGGAAAAATTAATGGCCTTGTTTTTTGCAATCTCCGGTCACGTTTCCTTTTTCGTTCAAGTCTGGCCTTTTTTTGCGAGGAGGATGCATTCTCCTGTGACTCGGCATATGGTCCGCAACAAATAATAGAGCAAAAGAGCAATCAGCAATCATAGGAGTGCAATGCAGCCGTTTAAACTTGCAGGGAATGCGCCTCTCAATGTGACGTGACGATGGCTCTGAGTCTGAACGAAAACGCGTTGTGGAAACGCGTTTGGCTGGTGGTACTTTTTGACCCTCTCTGCTATTATAGTTTTCAAGATGGCGGAACGGACATGGAAGCCTCCGTGAACCTACCCGTCCCATGTACATAAAGATAATAAATTCTTCATTTACGAGGATAAGTCAGATAATTTGCAGAGGTATTTGTACACCATTGAGGACATATTTATGAATAAAAATATTGATTTCAGATAATAAAATACCTAAAAATCTACACAGAGTCCCTTTAAATAAAATTGAAATGACAAATGCACGTTTTAGTTTTTTGTTTGTTTGTTTTTTTTGTTTGTTTTCTTATGTGTCTGGCAAAACGTTATGATCTGAAAACTTACAGTAGGGAGATGAAGATTCTGTGCAGCTATAGCCAGACTTCCAGCGATAATTGTCTACAAAAGGGAAAGATCAGGACATATATATTTAGAAAACATTCCAATTGTAGCCCTTGACTTTTCTTACTTATTTCACATTTTCATGTTGACCTTGTTTTAAAATAGCTTTATTGACAGACTGATCTGCTGTATTGGATATTATTTGGAAAAGCACACCTTCCTTTCAGGAAAACAATGTCCATTGTACAATTTGAGGCCCTCCAAAACCGCATTGTGTCAATAACAGCATGTTACGTTTTTGCAGTTTATTTTAATATTATTATTATTATTTTCATTCATTTCAGAACAATTTTACCTGTACACTGTAAAAAATAATCGTAATTTTAACGGTAAAAGACTGTAAAATTGCTACAGTGCAAAACTGTTATTTGGTTAACAGAAAGTTTCCGTACGGTAAATAACTGTGAAATAATTTTACTGTAAAATACTGTTACGTTTTTGAAAGTGAAAAAGAACAACTCCAGTACATTGACATTCCCACAATTCCCTGCTTCACACTTCACATTTGATGTATTTTTGTTGAAATAACAATGTTTCCTCATAATTTTCTTGGGTTTTTTTCTCTAATGAGTTAGGGTTTATGTTACATTTAATGTTGTTCAATTAATGTTTATTGCATTTCTTAATTTCACGTTTGTTACCATGATGGTGTTTAATGTTTGTGTGAAAAACACTGTGCAGCTTCTATAAGTTTTAATCTACTAATGTAAGACAACTTCTGATGAGCTTTGATTGCTCATGTAACTCTCATCACTATTGTGATTATTGATGGTTGTCAGTGTATTACAATGGTACAAAACAGAAATCAATTTCTCAAAAGGTTGATATATCAACAGATTACAGAAAATGAAATAATACTGTAAAGGTGATTACAGTTTTAATGTATTTTCAATATTCAACCAAAGTTGCCAGCGTTACTATTCCGTAAAAAATATGTTTTTTTGTTTTGTTTGTTTTTTACAGTGTACATGTTTGCTGTAAAACCTTATTTACCTTGAAATTACCAAGGTAAATACCTTGAATTTACCTTGAATTACCTTGAAAAAGAAGGCTGACAAATGGCTAACTGGGACTACAGGGTTTTTATGTATTGGAAAAACAAACGAAACGATTCTGTTAAATGTGAAGTGTAGGCTTACTTACAATCGTGGGGGTAATATCGTCACTCACTGTCAATGAATGTATGTCATGGACACGTAACACTACTGTCACAGATATGAAAAACACAGCCAACGCAATCTGCGTTACCTGAAATGAACCACAAAAACAATTATGAAAATTAACGATGCTGTATTAGGCTATATTCAAATATTCTTAAGCCTGACATTTTACTGTAAAAACACAAAACAAACAACAACAAAAAAACACTATGACCACAAATTTGCAATTGTTGTTACACACCATTATAAAATGAGAATCTTACTCAAAAAAAGTTTACTACAATTATGTACAGTTATAGTAATTTTTCGCATCCATGAATAAAAGGTTTGTCAGCGGTTAAGTTGTAAAGTATACAAACTGGCCTACTCCTAGTATTTTGGGTTCAGCCTCCAGGTATTTCTGTTTATGATTGGTGTTTTTCTGAAAGCGGATGTCCAAAATCTCTCCGGGGTTCCGAGCTTCTCCAGACTCTATCTGCGGTTCATCTGCACACGACACGACAGTTTCATGATTAAAGTGATAAACACGAAGATAAAGCTTATTAAATCGACACACTTTTAGTTTTGATTCAATTCAGCAGCACAAATACATCTATAAATCTGTGAATTTTAAAGAGGTAGAAAGGAACCCCTTTTTGGATGAATTCCAGGAACATTCCTAAAAAAAAATGAAGCGAAAAAAATAACTCGCAGAAATATGAAAATAAACGTAACGTTAGCCTACCTGCCATTTTGCTGATCCCCTAAAGCGGCAGCCTAAATTCTCGCGAAAATACTTGCAATGTTTCAAAATAACTTTACTGTCTCCACGCACAAATCTCTTCTGTTTTGAAATGAATTGGTCCCTCCCCATTACGAAATCCAGTTCTCCAAGAACATCTGAAAACAGTTAACAGACAGCAGCCCCGATACTGAATAACCCGAAAAGCATATAGGCTTGCTTTCAGTCTACAAGTTGAAAAAAAAAGAAAAAAAAGAAAAAAAGAAGAAGAAATAAAAAAAGGCTAAACAAGCTTTAAAACGCTATCATTGAAAATAGGCTAGCTAAATTTAAGCAATAAATGTAGCACTGTTTTTACAGTCCGTTTGTGACGTGAGCTCTAAGACCAATCGGCCGAGGGCGTTCTTCTTTGGCTTCAGCTCTTAGGTCAGGGCTTTGTGGCGGAGGGTCTGTTCATCGCTGTTTTTTAAGTGGGTATGGAATTTAATGGCTCTTTTTTTTTGAATGGTAATTATGGGGGTATAATCCTAATTCTGCTCTACAGGCATTAATTTGGGGTTTTGTGCTGAACATGTAGCAAGATTTTGCACAGCTCGGTCTGCAGAGTCTCTATTGGATGTTTGTCCCATTTAGTGAAATCTTGGTCTGTGAGTGGACCCCAGACTTCACATACAGCGCGATGGGCTCTATTACTGTTTTGATTATTCTTAGCCTGATTCTGATTGGGATGTCAATTTGGATAGTTCTCTTGATAGCATAAAAAGCTCTCCATGCCTTATCTCTCAAGTTGTTAACAGCTTTTTTTTTTTTTTTTTTTATGCCAGGGTAAGTGTATTCCTGCATGTGTTCGATGACCATGTCGTCCAATTTAAAACTATGATGTTGATCTTGGCCTCTGGGTCTTTTTCGGAAAATCATTATTTTAGTCTTTTTGGGGTTAACTGTCAGGGCCTCATGACTGACAGAAGTTGTGCAGGAGGTCTAGACACTGCTGTAGACCCTCTTTAGTGGGAGACAGCAGCACAAGATCATCAGCAAACAGAAGTTATCTGACTTCAGTGTCCAGTAGAGTAAGGCCAGGTGCTGCAGACTGATCCAGAGCCCTCGCTAGCTCATTTACTATATAGATGTTGAACACAGTGTGGGACTTAAAGGGATACTCCACTTTTGTTGGAAATAGGCTCATTTTACAACTCCCCCAGAGTTAAACAGTTGAGTTTTAGTGTTTTCAGCTGATTTTTTGATAATTAGGTAATTAGCTGAATGATTTTTTTTTTCATTCAGCTGATTTTTTGATAATTAGAAGAATATCAGTAACCAGACAGTTTCTGGTCTCATTGACTTCCATAGTAGGAAAAAAATATACTATGGAAGTCAATGAGACCAGAAACTGTCTGGTTACTGATATTCTTCTAAATATCAGAAAATCGGCTGAAAGGATTCGAAAACGGTAAAACTCAACTGTTTAACTCTGGGGGAGTTGTAAAATGAGCCTATTTCCACAAAAAGGGGCTGCAGCCCTGTCTCACTCCACGACTCTGAAGGAGGAATTCTGTGTGTTTGCTATCAATTTTAACTGCAAATTTGTTGTTTGTGTACATTGATTTGATGATGTCATATGTTTTTCCTCCAATGCCACACTCAATTAATTGAAGAAAAAGATCTTCATGCCAAATGTCAAAAGCATTTTGAAGTCAACAAAACATGAGAAAATTTTTCCTTTGTTTTCGTCAATTTGTTTATCGACTAAGTTATGGAGAGTGTATATGTTCTGATGTGCGATAATTTGGTTTGAAGCCAATTTGACAATAAAGAGACCGTTTCTGTCTCTGGGAAAATGGGCTAGTCTGCTGTTTAGGATGTTGCAGAACAGTTTGACTAGGTTGCTGTTTACACATATACCACGGTAGTTATGAGGGTCAAATCTGTCTCCCTTTTTATAGATTGGGGTAATAAGACCTTTATTCCAACTGTTGGGGAATATCTAAACTCAGGATGAAATTGAAGAGCTTGAGAATGACTAATTTGAAGTTTTGGTCTGTCTATTTAATCATTTCATTTAGGATGCCATCAACAACATCACAGGCCTTTTGGAATTTCAGGGTTTGTATTTTGTCTGATAGTTCAGTTAGTGTAATTGGGGTGTCTAAGGGGTTCTGGCAGTCTTTGATAGTTGATTTAAAACCGTTAGTTTGTCATACAGGGCATTTTGTTCCAGATTTTTGTTTACATTGTCAAAAAGGTTGGAGAAGTGGTTAATCCAAACATCTCCATTCTGGATAGCTATTCTGGATGGTAGGGTTTGTTTAGTGTGTTCCAATGTTTCCAGAACTGGTCGGATTCTAAGTATTCTTCAGTTTCCCTGAGTTGGCTTTTTGTGTTTTGTTCTTTTTTCTTTCTTAAAGTATTCCTATATTGTTTAAGTTTTTCGTGATAGAGATGACGGATGTTCTCATTGTCAGCATCTCTGTGTTTCTGGTTGGATAGGGTTCTTAATTCTTTCCTAAGTTTTTTTGCAGTCATTGTCAAACCATTTCTCAGTGGCATGTGGTCTTTTTGGTTTTCTTTTTGTTGTTTTTAAGTTGTATAATGTTGCTGATACCTTAAATATTCTGTTCAGCTTGTCTGCTGCTAGGTTTGTACCTTCACTATTGTGTGGGAAAGGGGTGGCAAGGAATTGACCTAATAGGGTTTGGATTTTCGGTTGACTAATTGTACTTAGATATGTATCTTTACTGCTTTGTTTCCATCAATACATGCGTGGAGCTGGGTTTGTTCAGATGCTTCTTAGTGGGGCATTGCTCTGTTTAAGTAGAGGGTTATTTTACTGTGGTCTGATAGGGGGTTTAGTGGGCTGACTGTGAACGCTTTGAGGGAGTTTGGGTTAAATCTGTCAGAAAGTAGTCGACTGTACTGTTACCAAAAGATGAGCTGTAGGTGTATCTACCGTAGGAGTCTCCTGGAAGCCTGCCGTTGACTAGGAACAGACCTAGTGTGCGACACAGATGAAAAAGATGTGTTCCGCTTTTGTTTGTTGTTTTATCGTAATTGTGTCTCTGTGCTTGTGCTTGTGGAAAATTGTAAGTAATCTAGCCACTTTATTCAGCTTTTTACAGCGGATGCCATTGGAAACACGGTAAGTCTATATCGCTCACAGCCTCACTTTCATACCTGTCATGGCGCTGCTCTGAATAAGGTCTATAAGTGGTACACAGGGAGATGTTTTTCTCTGTTGCGGTAACTGTCTTATTAATTTCTAACTATAACGTGCAGAATTGTCCTGTTTTAGCTACTTTGATTGCATGGGCAAGATTTGATGTGTACCAAATAAGCATTCCGACTCTTCCTTGTGTCACTCCAGGCAGTTTAGTGGATGGGATGATGAGTTCTCTGTAGCCTTTGTGGCAGCCGGTGGGACCATCTCTGCATGTCTGAGTTTTTGATTTCTGAGTTGAAAAATGATGGTGTGACGATCAGCAGCCGTGGTGCCCTCGAGAGCCACTAGAGGGCACCCTCTCCCCATGTATGTTTGTCCGTACGTTACAGATGGCTTTCCTGATCAGACTTTTTGTTCATTCAAATGAGGTACACTTTTTTCATATTCATCAACCCATTCTCTTTGAGACCATAGTCATTTTTAAAATGTACTCTTTCCTCTCTATTTTTTCCTCTCTATTTTGTAGAGAGAAATAGCTCTAAATGCAATTCATTATTTTTTTTTTTTAAATAAACTGATGACTGTGAAGTATTGCATAAATTAGTTAAACGCTGTCAGTTTTAAAGTTGGACACTTTTAACATAGCTAAGCTAGCAAATAATCTTTTTTTAATTAAAATGAAATATGATGGCTATTCAAACTGTTACGTGCAGAGGAATGAAGGCAAAGGTGAGGATCTAAATGCAGGATCTTTTAATGAAATGAAAATAAATACAACCTAATCAGAACAAAGGAAGGAACAAAACCATAATATGTACAACAACTGACAAAGTAACAAGTGAAACACAAGGGCTATAAATACACAGGAGCAAACAAGCTAAACTAGGAAATGAGGAAGACACACCTGGTCAACATGAAAAACTACATAGGACTACAAGACTTAGCACAAGACAAGAAATGACAAAAGTACACACAATACAAGTGGAACACAAGACAGGAATCATGATACAAATATCAATCTTTTTTGTTTGTTTCTTTGTTATAGCATTTAACTGTTTGAAAAAGATAATAAAAAAATGCCACATTGAGAGGTAGTTTTTTTATTTTATTTTATTCCAAAGAGCATCACAAGGCATTCACACAAACAGCCGTTCACACACAAACACCTTCAATAAATGTTTCAAACACAAATGTACATTTATCTTCATCATATATAAATTATAAAAATAGAAACTTAGAATACAACATATCTGTACATCAATTAACATATTTATTTATTCAGAATAAGCAAACAAAGAGCATGTAACACTAACTGATGTTTTTTTTGTTTTGTTTTTTTAAATGAATATTAACATAAAAACCATAGCGGACAAGTCTAACTACAGCATATTTATTACGGTTCATTAAGAGGGTGAAGGCTTGTTAAACTATCACCTTAAACTCAAGAGAAGATCAGGATTTTGTGAAAGAGAAATTTATGGGGTTAAATGTACCTGTTTTCATTATTTTATTGAGCGCTGACAAAGAGATCTATATTCAGAAGACAAGATATATTGTACATAATCCAGAGAGTTACCTTCACTTTGCTTGACATAATGTTACAAATATTTGTTTTACAAAAATTACAAAATAAATAAATGGAGAACGTATAAGGTAGATCCAAGTTATTCTACTGGAAAATGGCAGGTTATGGCATTTAAATGTGGTCCAACATTTAAGATGGCAGAAGGACTGAACCCCCTCTAGTGGTGAAAACGAGAGAATAAAAACACGTTTATAAGACCTTTATCACATTTTCTTTTCTATTCACAGATATTTACATACTCCTGCAACAGGTATCATTATGGCTACATTTATAGAACACTCTTTGTTACTAGGAGTGCTTTAGGTAACGCCATAGCCCCTGATCATATAACGAATCTGTAGCTTCATGGCTACTTTGTCTCATGCACTTTAGTGGGGATAAATATACCTTCAAACTGCACATTCTCTGTCCTTAAAGGGAAACTCAAAACAATCAAACATTTCCTTCACACTTCATTTCCGTTTTGACGATTTCATACTGAACGATTTAAAGTGACATCATCACCATCGTCTTGTGGTCCTTCGTCTGTGCAGATTATTATGAACAGAACATGCTACATCTGGTCCCTATACGGATGGCACCACAGAACATGTGGTTAGTTTACTTTGCAGAGGACAAATAAAGTCCCATTCTCACCATCTGCTATCAGTTCACAGGTTCGACATGCTCTCTCCTACTGAGAGAAGATTGCTAAATAGCTTTGTTACTCATTCTCTCTCTCCATTAAGACTTGGGCACTATAGGTCAGGGCCGGATCAAGGTCCCATGAGGGCACACTCTCTTTGGTGGTCCATTTTAGTCATTATTTCCACATATCCTTCACCAATGGGCCCATGGAATCAGCTCGTACTGAATGCCCCTTTGTGCCCCTTTCCCTGGCAAAGACCCTATAATCCAGCCATGCCATAGGCCACAGTACCTCTTTATCTATAAGGCAGAAAAATCAGTATCTCAGTCATTATTTGCTGCTGTGAAGCATCAGTCACAGAGCCCTTTTTGGTGACAAATCAAATCATTTTACTTCAGTATCCGGCCCAGGATGAGCAGATTCTTCACGGCTTTGCACTGCTCTGGTCTGCAGATTTTTTGGACTTTTGAATCCTTAAAGAGGAATCAGGCCAAGCAACTACAGACTTACACACACACACAGATGCAAAGACCGTGTACTGTATGTCCGTGTGTGTGTGCGCATGGCTTTGAGGATGGTGCACAAAAGTGCTATAAGAAACGCCCATGCGTCTGATCAAACATGCAAAAACAGTAGGATAGACACAGATCTACACAGCATGTTATGTACACAGGAGTGAAAGGACTGGATGGTGATGTAATGGAGTAGTAGAGGAGTCAGTGGTGTATGTGCTTCTTTGTATAACTACGTGTTGTTCGTATATTTGGAATGTGTATCAGTTTTTTTTTTTTTTTTGATTGTCTGCTTTCCTCTTCTCCTCCAGCCCTCCGTCTGTGTTTGTGAGCCTTTCACAGAGTTTAGTTTCAAAGATCACGTGTGCGCCGGTCATCAGATCGAGCTTTCTTCGCACTTTGCCAGTGGTGCTCCTCTTAGGCATGGCATTTTTGATAACTCCTCCTCCATCTCACTAAGCCCGTCCCCCAGTCCTTCCTCCTCTCCGTCTGGCCCCGCCCTTTCTCTACCGTCCAGCTCCTCTGCCAGGTTCACAGCTGACTCCTGCAGTTTCAGTCCACTTGTGTTGGTGTAAATGTGCCTGCCGTTGAGCCCACTGGGGTGCATACTGTGTCCGTTCAGCGTCCCGTTCCTTTTCTCCGTTAACGGAACGGCCTCCGACAACAGACTGTCGCTGCATGGAGACTGCGGCGTGTCTGTTGAAGGAAGCAAGTCCCGCCCTTTTTCTAATGTGGACGATGAGTGCCCGCCCCCTCTCATGCCACCTTGTCGTTTGTAAATTAGAAACAACAGGATGACACCCATAACAAAACCTATGACGAAAAAAATGATGTGCGAGGCCAGGAAGTGTCGGCTACCCGCAACGGCTACGTTCCCCTCCATGCTGGGGTTTTCAAGGGTCAGTTGGTACTCGGCTTTGCGACAGGGTGGCTGATCTCTGCCCACTTCATCACACAGGCACGTGTATGTGCCCAGGCTCTGCGCTGTGACCTGCACCTCCAGGTCATAGTTGTGGCGGCGGGTGTGACTGCCAGGGGGATTCTCCCAGTGGCAAGGACGAGGAGACACCTGCACACAGGAAAGCAGGACGCGCAGACCCTCTTCCACACGCATTTCAATTACAGGTGGGGAACAAAGACCTAGAGTTACAGAGAAAAAGTGGGACACAGATGATTAGGTCACAATTAGTTTTTATTGCATAAAATAAAATGACCCCCCTCATACCTATACATACATGCATATATATATATATAT
This sequence comes from Pimephales promelas, assembly GCF_988280905.1. Taxonomy (NCBI): domain Eukaryota; kingdom Metazoa; phylum Chordata; class Actinopteri; order Cypriniformes; family Leuciscidae; genus Pimephales; species Pimephales promelas. The sequence continues at coordinate 17,486,609 of NC_142769.1, forward strand.
ATATATATATATATATTCTAACCAAGGTTGCATTTATCTGATCAAAAATACAATACAAATTGTGAAATACTATTACAATTTAAAATAACTGTTTTTTTATATTTATAAAAAATGTCATTTATTTCTGTCATGGCAAAGTTATTACCAGCCATTATTATATAATATTGAATCCAATATTACATTTTCATTCCAATTCAATTTAATTGGTTCAAAACTTTTCATAATCATTAATTTCATTCAATAATAATGATAATAGTAATTTCAAAGCAACAAAAGGTAATGGTGTGGAGAATGTGGTCCATAAAGACTATACACAAATCCAAACTATTCTTTAAAGGAGTAGTTTGCTTTTGAAAAAACTTTTGCTGATAATTTACTCACCCCCATGTCATCCAAGAAAACCATGTCATTCTTGAAATTAAGTTTTTGATGAAAACATTCCAGGATTTTTCTCCATATAATGCAGTTTACTGGTAACCAAACGGTTCAAGGTCCAAAAGACACTTTCAGTACAAATTGCAAACTGTTTAAAGGGCTTTAAACGACACCAGACGATGAATAAGGGTCTTATCAAGCGAAACGATCGTTCATTTAATAAATAAATAAATAACAAAGTTTAAGTTTTATAAGCTCAAATGCTCGCCTTGCTCTGTTCTGTCTGTGACGCACGTTTGTGACTCTCCTGTTCGAACTCGATTATCAAAATGAACAAATCTTTTTGCGAGTCATTTGGTTCATTCAAGGAACGAAAAGAATGAATTGACTCAGAAAAAAAAGGCTCGTTCATTTGGATGAACGAGTTCGAACAGGAGAGTCACGAACGTGCATCGCAGTACAGAGCAAGGCGAGCATTTGAGCTTATAAAACGTAAATTTTTATTTTTATTTTTTTAAATGAGTGATCGTTTCGCTTGATAAGACCCTTATTCATCGTCTGGAATCGTTTAAAGCCCTTTTAACAGTTTGCAGTTTGCACTGAAACTGTCTTTTGGATCTTGAACCGTTTGGTTCCCATTGAAGTGCATTATATGGAGAACAATGAAGGAATGTTTTCATCAAAAGCCTCAAATTCTCTTTGACTGAAAAAAAGACATGGACATCTTGGATGACATGGGGGTGAGTAAATTATCAGCAAAAGTTTTTTGAAAAGTGAACTACTCCTTTAAGAATGGAGAGATGAACATACATTCAATTAAAAAAATCATAAAACTGTGTGTATATTTGGTTTTTATTTCTTAAAATACATTTTGCACATTTTTCAGGGAGTCTTTTCTGCTTTTACTCCATTTAGCCTGCTCAAGTGTATTTACTGAAAAAGTATTTCTAGTTCATTAATACACACTGAGATGAAATTATTGTCTTTGTTGTCACAGTGACAGACTGTCAAACTTACCTTCACCTTTATTGCATTGCCTGACCAAATCTTCTGACTCAACCACTTCACCCGCCCTGAAACAAAAATGTAACTATGTGAGGAACAAGGGAGAATGACAATGAACAAAGGAAAAGCCAACTGCTTCTGTGTCTCCTCATATGTCTTTATGTGAATATGTGTTTGTGTGTAGCATACTTCGCCATAGCACAAGCTCCCTCTTTATTCCTCCATACGCAGCCAAGGCCTCGGGCACGTGCACACACCTCACAGGTAGAGTATAGAGAACAACCCATGATGGGTACCTTCACCAGAGAGAGAGGAGAGCCCACCAGAGCCTCATCCTACAGCCGAGACACAGACGGTCAATGCATTCACTCGTCTTTAAATTAAAGATGCAGTATTGTTTTATAGCACAAAAACTACAATAAAACAATATTAAAACTGCATGTTATTACTTTGTATAGCAATATGTTATTCACTGGCTCCTGTGCAGAAAACAAGGGGACTTCTTCAATAAGAGTTGCATTTGGACCAACCACAGCGACTTTGTGTAGCTCTCCATGATCTATAAAACACACACACATGTGTATTATTAAACTGAATCAAGCATTTCAATCCACACTCGGGTGACAATAAATTACTCAACTGTTTAATTTCTCTTACCTGTTCCAAGGTGCAAAACAGTGGCTGTTTGTTGCTTCGTGTCACCGGAGGGCGTTATTAAGGTAACAGCAAGTTTAGTGTATGTGATGCCATTTCTGATCATCAATGGTGCCGCCACCACACTGTTCTCCATGAGCGGGTGATCACGCGTGAACGTCAGCACTTTATCAGGCAGCTTCAGGGAGGACTCAAAGCCCTGCTCTTTCAGAGCACTATTCAAACACTGAGTGGGCAAAGAAGAGAGGAAATATATTATTTCAGATTTAAAACCGACAGTAATGATACTGAGTGAAACATGATGCTAGCGAGGGGTTCAATATCCCTTGTGAACACAAATACTGATAATACCTTGTATACTGACTACATAAACATAAATACATATGGCTGGAATTCAAAACTTGAAAATCTGTAAAGATATTAAAACCCTAGATATCATACACTTGCTGACTTTGTAATTGTTTACAGAGAAAAATGGCATCATACACTAAAAGACTGAGGATCACAGTCTATCACCCTATCAAGTCATTCCAAACACATCAAACTCCCACAGAAACAAGGAGGCGCATGACAGATAAAACATGGATGTACAGTACAGGAACTGACAGCAGCAGTTGTTGAAGAAACTGCTCAAACAAACAAATTAAGCCAAACGCATATGTGGTCACACATAAATATGGCCTTTACAGATTGCAATGGGTAAGTGGCTTTATAGTAGGTTAGGTGTGTCATATCATATACTACAATATGTGTTCTAAAATTGGCTTAAAATATCAAACATAGATGAAGTCTGAGGTCGTGCCCATTAATACACCACATTAATTTTTTAGAAATCTGTAACCTTCGGCTGCCCAAAATCTGCAGACTGGTTATGACTTTAAGCAACTATCATGGACTCCACCACTGCAAATCAGGGCAAAAATCGGAGCAAAAGTCATGTAGTGTTTTCCAGCCTCACAATGTGTAGATTAAATGAAATTTTGTATTATAGTATAGCATAGCATTGTATTTTATTATATGTATATATTTCACAATATTACATAGTACTGAACTGTATTGTAAATTTTATAGTAAAGAAAGCACAGTACAGTATAGTATTGTACTGTATTTCATAGAGTAGAATGGCTTAGTAATGTATATAATGTATCATATAATGGTTTATTATGTTATATAGAATATAATATAGTATATTACTGCAGTGTACAATACAGTATTCCTTTTATATTGCAACACTAATGTATTTTTAATTTTTCTTTGAATGTGCGAGACTTTTGATTCATTAGCCGCTAAAGGTAAATAACTACAAGAATTACAAAATGCTGTAAATTGGTAAAACTATCTGTGCTACAAACCAGTATGTTTATAATTACAACACATTAAAAAATATGGTAATAAACACCAATCCGCAATATCAAGCAGCGCAACGAAGCGTTTTTGTATAGCTAAAAATAACTGGAAGCGAATGACACCAGAAGCCAAATATTCAATTTAGAAATGACCAAAACTCCTCTTACATTAAAAATAAGGTGGGAAGAGAAGGTGTATTATGTAAAACAGTATAGTACAGTACTGTACTTTATGTATTGTACTATATTCTATTCTATATGATTGATTTATTTCTGAATCAAGACGAACATAAACAGTAATCCAAAGGATAAAATGCTAAAGTAAAATACTTATTTCCAGCATGTCCTTGGTGTTACACACAAGAAAACAATAGACAAGAAACAAACAAACCAGACTAAAAAAACATACAATATGAGGAGAGGGGTAAAAAGACATCACATAAAAACAAAATAAAGAATTACATGTGGTATAGATGTAATTATAGTATAGACTAATTAAGAGGCCAGGGGAGTGAGGTTTATGTGCATGGCTCTGTACAGTATGACTACTGTATGGTAGTAAGGGTGCAGTTGTATACCTGTCCTGGTCGTGGTGTTGGAATGGGCTCTGGGTTAATCCAGTTGTCACAGCTCTTCTTCAGCTCTTTAAAGGGTCCGTTCATCACCTTAGTGATCTCCTCCAGACTGTACACACACACGGCTGACAGCTCCTCTCTTTCCCTACACAACAGGACACACACAAGGTCAATGGAGAAATGAAAAGCAAAGAAAGGAAATGATTCTGAAGAGATGAGATCAGCTCGGAGGTGAAACAGACGAAAGTACCACTGTGAGGTGAATATGCCATAGAAGTGTGTGCTGCTGGGGTCTCCAGGCTGGTGCTGGACAGTAAACACATCAGTCAGAACGTTAAATCGCTGTCCACTCGCTCGATCTTCACACACCAGCTGAGCCTTCAGAAACGTCGTCCACCGCCTCTGCAGAGTCTTCATACCACCCACATCAGACTAGAAAACAGAGCGAGAGACCAAAATAGATCAGGTATGATATAAAATGGGTGATGAAACAGACAGATGGCAAAGAATAGAGGAACGTTATGACTGAACTCAAGTGGAACAGTACAATTACGTAACATATCAACTGAGAGCAGAACTACTGTACAACATCCCTCTGAGACATCGCAAGCAAAGCCACAAAAAGACTAGAGAGACAAGAAACATACTAGGTCTAGTTCCTACCTTACAGACCCTGGCCACTCTGGGCACTTTGACTTTGGTGTAGAGGTCATACTCTTTAGCCACCTCAGTGAAGAAGAAGTAAATTTTGTCATCTTCACCAGCAGGATTGTTCTTCTCATCCTCTTGGATGAAGGCAGAACTGACAAACTCTGGATCTGAGTTCAGGGGTCAAAGAAGACTGTAGTTACAGTATGAACAATCTGGGTCAATCAACAAAATGTTGGCTTTAAAGTGTAAATGCCTGTGTCTGGAAGGATGGATGGATGAGTGTCTTACCACTAAGCCAGTTGATTGATTGCTCAGTCCGGATGCGTTCCTGCTCGATGCCCGTTGCCCTGGAAATGTCATACATTGTGCCAAGGAAGTTACTTGTGGCGGCAGTGTACAGGATCCCTCCTGAAAGAGAGAGAGAGAGAGAGAGAGAGAGAGAGAGAGAGAGAGAGAGAGAGAGAGAGAGAGAGAGAGCAAAAAAAAAAAATTATTAATGTACTTATTTCTTTTCTTTTTTATGAAGTAAAACTGTTTAATAAATACACTAAATAATGTCTTGATGATGATCCAAAAGGTTTCTGTGAGGTTTAAGTGTAGAGAAAGCATCATCACATCCTCAATTGGAAAATATATTTATAAGAATATTTATAAGTTTTCATTTAGGGTTAGGGTTTGGGTTCGCATATAAATGTTTACAATAGACGTCCAGTGTATTATCTCCTCATTTAGATTCATTGAGTAAACGTGTGTTTCATACTGTACCTGCCATGACAGCGGTGTAATGCTGGCTGGGCTCAAAGGGGCATTTCCCCTTCCCGGTCTCCAACATCATGCTACCATCATCATGCTTCTCCAGAGAGAATGAAGAGATGTTCTAAATGAGGCAAGGAACACAGACAAATTTAATAATAGTCTGTCCTTAAATTTAAAAGAAATTTGCAAAAATGGGATGAAGAAAGGTGTAATAGAGAGAGAAGAGAACACAGGTACATGCTTATGGTCATATACCACAGGTTGTGACCTGTCACTCATTCTAGGGTAAAAGACTTATTGAAGGTCATCTCCCACAATCCGTACACACATATGTTTACCCGCCATATTTTGCACGTGTAGACGTTTCCATATAACTATCTAACTGTCCTATGAAATAGATTGAGGATACTTGAATCAGTTTATTTGTGGAAACATGCACACTTACAATAAAACCACACTGGGGATCAAAGGCGAAGGTCCCGCAGGCATATATGCGTCCATCTTCCAAAAACTCCAGCAGTCGGACGTAGTTCTTGCAGTCATCCTGTGAGGGGCAGCAGAGTAAAACATGACATTGTGAGACATAACATTCTCATAACATTCTGTTTTTTATTTTGTATTTTTTTATATTACTTTATATCACTACTGTTCAAAAGTTTGAGGTCAGTACATTTTTTTGGGGATACTTTTATACTTTTATCAAGGAAGCATTCATTTGATCAACACTGACAGTAAAGACATTTATAAGGTTACAAAAAGATAGTTCGTTTGAACTATCTCATCAAAGCACATATGTTTTCAACATTGATAATAATGAGAAAAATGATTTTTGAGCACCAAATAATCATAATAGAACTGCTTTTAAAGGATTGTGTGTATACCAAGACCAATTAAAAAAAAATAAAGCTAATTAATTGATATTTAACTACCAATTACTGTCAAAGCACAAGGTCGCTTTCTGCTTTCATTTTAATCACCCATTTGATTATTTAATGGTTTATTATTATTATTCTAAAGTAGTGTCATAAATTTATCTTTTTCAAATATTTCCAAAAATCCATGCGTCTAAGTAAGAGCACAGATGCACATAGTTGTGAATGTGTCACTCATGGTCGATTTTGAAACTGTCGCTGAGTGAAAACAAGAGAGTTTCTGTATCAATAATAGTGATTGGTAACCTGGACTGGGCTGTATCTGAGACCCCCAGACGTTTTCTACAGTGAGACCTCCCCCATCTTCTATCATTTAAAGGGCACAGTTACTCGGTAATGATTGACATTTCACAGTAGGACAATTTATAAAGCACACATGAGGTTTTCATGCACAGATGCATCCTGATCCTATACACCAGGCTGAGATTTTAATGAAAACCAGTTGGCTTGACTCGAAAAGTTTCTATTTCCTGACTAGACAGACCATTAAGTACATCAATAAAGATTAATGAGAAACCATTCTGTATCGTTTTTTTCCATGTGTTGAAATCAAACGTGAATAATTTCGAGAAAAAAAGGTATATTCAAATGACCAGTCGCAGGTCTGCAGTGTCCTTATGCTCACCCTTTCAGTTCTTCCTATTCCGTTTCCTCTCTTTCTCCATTCGATCATGACATACCTTTTGTTTGCCTATAATGACACCCTTTCTGACCCTCCCCCACTGGGGCCTCAGCCCACTTGTCAATCATCCACAGGCCCCTCCCCCCGACATCACAGCACTGAATGCTAACCACAAATAAGTGAGCTCATTAGCTCTGTCTCACACTCACTTACTCCATGTGCCACCCTCAGGAGAGAAAGACAGAGAGAATGACATGCACACAGGGAACCCTACTAAAGCCTGAGCAATTGTTTTTATTAAAAAGGTTTAAACATGAAGAAATGAATATTACTTTAGGAAAACAGATTTAAAATTATGTTTAATACTCCAATAAGACTTGCTTTCTCTTGCTAACCCATCTGTTTTTCGATACTTTTACTCACAAAATAATTGCTGACTGTTAATTTTTGCATTTATACGGTGGCTTCCGTAACTGAGAATATGTGCCTTTTTGTGTGATGCTGTCAGGAAAAGTTTGATGACTGCCATATCGGTCGGTTAAAACAAAGCAAAAGTGTTGAGGGCACCCTTAAGAATTTTTGTAAAAAGCAGGCAAATGATGGATTTTGGAATTAGGAGCTTTTCCAACCCTTTCACAAGATTCATATTTTTCGTAATTGCTAAATCACACACACACACACACACACAAGGCTACATCATATGGGTTTACCTCGGTCTTCCCCTTAGCAACACAAGATTTCCTCCGGTCTTCTGGAACACTCCATTCAATCTACATAGATATTGAGAGAGAGAGAGAGAGAGAGAGAGAGAGAGAGAGAGAGAGAGAGAGAGAGAGAGAGAGAGAGAGAGAGAGAGAGAGAGAGAGAGAGAGAGAGAGAGAGCACTTCAAATTCTTTCCTGGTTAAAATGAAACTATGCCAGCCATGAAAATGCAAACCATGTTCGGCCTGTGAAAAGCATGGTATTCAGTACTTGTAAATGTTCAACCCGGTCTCATCCCAAGACGTCATATAACTGACGTTTTGGGACGTCTTTTGACCATACGTCAATATTCGCCTTTTTAGGGCCCCCTTAAACGTCGGTAGATGAGGTCATGGGATCCTAACTCTACCCCATACCTAAACCTAACCCTAAACCTAACCCGTCACCTAACTGACGTTAAAGGTAAAGCGTCAGTTGTATGACGGCCCGGGATCGCCATCTACCGACGTTTAAGGGGGCCCTAAAAAGGCGGATATTAACGTATGGTCAAAATACGTCCCAAAACGTCAGTTATATGACTTTTTGGGATGAGACTGTGTTAAAATGTTATTTACTTGTTTAGCCATCACACATATTAACACATTCAGTCAGAATCCAAAATGTATAATATTTATGGTCTTTTACTCAAAAGGAAAGGGGGGTGGGGGTGGGGTTGGGTCATTCAAGTGAAGTCACATTAGACTTTTCATGTTAAACAATTGTCACTTCTAGAGTTTGTCAGACTATGTCCGTATTGGACTGTATGTTTTCTTGCTCTTTACACAAACACTGAAAATATGAAATATTGAAATTATATATTAAAGAGATACAGAATTGATGTCAGATAGATTAAACTAGCACAGTGTAGACACTGGTTATCAGAGGCAACAGTCAAATACACAAATTCTATTATGAGAAATATCATAATTTTCGTTCGTTTCGTTTCATTCAAAAATAGAAGAACCCAGAATGCTGTATTGCAGGGAACCATACAGAATTTTGTACATTGCGCTTCAACACAATGCTATTTTTACATCTCTCACAGAACCTCGGTGGCCTTTCTACTCACATAATCAAATAATTTAAGACCAAATCAATATTTCATGTTCATTTAATTATTTATTTAATTGGCAAATTACACCCCTTTATATGATACAGGACCAGACCACTGTCTGGGTTGATTCAGTGAATTATTTAGTTTTTATTTGTACTGCCCTTTCCATAGAAATGAGGTTAAAACAAATTTTTGCATGAAAATATTTTAAAGAGAAATTTAACCCACAAAAATCTAAAAAATCTTTGCCTAGGGACAAGATCATTGCTTATTAGCACAGGAAAAGAGTAATCATGATTTCAGTGCTATGATCTCACACAGTAGCTCTCCTTAATCTTAGGCCTATCTAATGTTACATGACACTTACTCACAAGTGAGTAATTTTGCTTCCAGATAGTGGATAGTGCAGATGGAGGTATGGTGCAAGCATGTCCTGGGCTCGAACACATTCTGTGTGCTCGAGGGTAAACGAACGTGAAGCTACATTATAGTGTGTGATGAATTTTGACTCTGATGAAAGGAGACAGAGAGAGGTGACTGCTGGGGGAAATGGGAGTGCCGTCGCGGAGGGATAATTTGGTTAGAGAGCTGCACTAGCGATCAGGGATGAGATCATCTAATTTAGCTTGATGAAAAGTGGTGTATTGAATCCTGTTGGCCTGTCTGTTATGATGATTATATGCGAGTATGTTGGTGGCCAGTTGGATATTGTTATTTGGCACAAAGCATTTTATGTAATGATTTAACTCAATATTCCACTTCAATTAAATTTCTTTTTAATTAGAATTAAACAAACACAGCCGTCTCTCTTATCCTATGCAATTAGCATCACTCTAAAAAAAATGCTGGGTTGTTTTAACCCAATTTTGGGTCAAATATGGAAAAACTCAAACATTGGGTTAAAAAAGAAATTTATAAATGTAACCAAATGGCTGGGTTTGTCCATATTTGATGCAAATTAGGGTTAAAACAACCCAGCATTTTTTTTAGAGTGATAAATGGTAACACTTGACAATAAGGTTAAATTTGTAAACATTACGCTACATGTTATACATTCGCGATCATGAGCGACAACAGTAAAATACACTCTAAAAAATGCTGGGTTTTTTTTTTTTTTTTTTTTTTTAAATAAAGGATGTTTCGATACGTCACTAAGTAGGTGGATTACCAATCGAAGGATCCCTGAGTTACCATGCTCAAGCCTGGCCTCATCCATCCTAGGCTATTCGGGTAACTCAATGCTGGGTTGTTTTAACCCAAATTTGGTTCAAATATGGACAAACCAAAATGTTGGGTTGAAAATGTTATTTAAACGTTTAATCCAATGGTTTTTCCATATTTGACCCAAAGATGGGTTAAAATAACCCAGCATTTTTTAGAGTGTACTGCAGAATGTGGCTCCAATCTGCCATACTCCAGTCCTTATATTCTTATATTCTCGTTGTTTCAACCCATGTTTGGGTCAAATATGGCCAAATATGGACAGCTGTCCATATTTGACCCAAACATGGGTTGAAACAACCCAGCATTTTTAGAGTATATAATCACCTCGCATTTGCCAAAGAATATAAGGACTATAGTATGGCAGATTGGAGTTGCATTCTGCAGTCCGACAAATCAAAAAATGTAACAACCTAGCATTGGATGGTGTCGGGTACTGGATTATTTTGATTCCAAATGCATGCGTGACTCTGTTAAGCACAGCAGAGGAAAAATAACGGTACTGGGGGGCGCATGTCTGCAGAAGGTGCTGGAAGGATCTATAAATTTGCAGGCACTTTGAAATAGGACCAATACTTGGGAATTCTGTTGAACAGAATGTAAAGAAGAATGGAAGATCTGTTTGGAGAGCATAGGTGTATTTACCACCATAATAATGATCCTAAACACATCAACAAAGTTGCGCACAATGAAAGTGTTCATACTCAGCATTTTGAAGTCTTTTAGTAGCCACCTCAGTGCCCTGACCTTAAAGCTATTGAAAACCTTTAGGAAATTATAAACCTGAATTGTGATAAGTCATACAGATCTCCTAATGAAGCTACTTCTTAAGGAGGACTTAAGGAGGACTGGAAAGATGTTAAGCATGACATATGCACAATGTTTAGTGAGTCAATATATTGTGCAAATATGCCCTTCGGACTAATTAAGATTAGTATATGAAGAGTTCAGATGCAAAAGCCTCTAAGTGCCATTTGAAATTTTCTTCTAAAATGATAATTTTTATCAAGCTTGTATATTAAAATTCAGTAATTTCACTTAAATTGCAATTTAAGTGAAATTACTGAACTTAAATATACAAGCTCGATAAAAATTATCATTCTAGAAGAAAATTTCAAATGGCACTTAGAGGCTTTTGCATCTGAACTCTTCATATGTAAATTATGTTCTGCAAGGATGTACTTTTTATAGGTCAACCTAGAAGTTGGCATCCCTTTGGTTTCCTCGATAAAAAAAAAAAAAACCACAGACCTTTTCTGTTGGCTTTTGCATTATTACCAAGCTGTGACATTCACTGCAAGAGAAAAGAGAGCTCACCAACTTCCTCTTTGATAGGTTAGCAGTATCCACGGCAATGATTGCATCACGCGCACCAAGGTAGAGCATCCCAGACGCACGGTCCAACAGGAAGGTGCTAAAGTTATATGTGTTCCTTAATTCAAGGGAACCCAGCTTAGAAATGTCTGCTGGGAGAAAAAAAGAGAAGCATGGATTAAATATAAAAAGAATTATCACAGCAAGTTCCAGTAAATTAATTCACACATATTAAAAATAAAAATAGACACTTTCTTCCTTGCATTCATGCACACACATAGGATAATGATATTTACCACATCCTATACACTACTAGCTCATCCACAAACCTACTGATATGATCAAATTTAAAGCCAAATATGATTTCACCTCAAATAGAAAAGACACCTGAAGAAAAGCCAAGAAAAGTCTGTGAGGATATTTTCTTTCCCTTCAAAAACAGCTATATTACACCTTTACATACACACATACTATATGAATTCATCTGCTTAGCATTGGCGAGGATGAGTAATTCTGTTCAGATATGTATATTAGCATGTGGGTTGAGGCTCTAAAATTTTAATGCTGTTTAAGATGTGCTATATCTGATGCCCTGGGCAAATTTAATACAGCATATGCACTGCGCTGCATATAATCTGTTCCTCTTTATTTAAAATGTGAAGCACTCATTTTCTCCATTACCCTAATCATAACCAAATGTGTATTTAAGAGATTAGAGAAATATATATAGACACAGCGAAAGAAAGAAGACAGCAGAGAAAAAGTGAACAGATCACACTCATCTTCTAGTGTGATATGAGTGTCGGAGGAACGAATCACAGTAAGTGACACTAAGAAACAAAAGTCTGATCTGTACGAGTTTGTTCTTGCCACGAAACCAACAGTAATGATATGTATTAAATGAACGCTCATATCGTGAGCAGTTCAGACTGTTAGTATCCTGTGTCCCATCTGTTTAATATCCAAACCCATGAGACGACATTAAACACAGATTTGATGTGAAACAGAAAGGCTGTCTGTGATCGGCGACCTGGTGTGTGTTTGCTTTAATATTTGTGCTTGTTTGTACTGACTACAGCCATTGGCTCGAGATCTGAGCACATGTGATTAGATTAATCACTTGTAATCGCTCTTCTCTCAGTCAATCATCCTCCATTTCATCTTCAACTTTTATCTTCTGCATACATTTTCTTTGTAGTTCTGGCCTGAAATGTTTGGACAAAAGTCTATCCCACACTAAAAACAATTCCTATGTATTAAGACCTATTCAAACCAAGACTGAATGAATAAGAATTAATGGAATATTACATAAGAATGAAAGGAATATTACATACCAGCCCGTTCTCATCCCAAGACGTCATCTAGACGCTTTTGACCATACGTCAACATCCAACGTTTTGGGGTACCTTTTAACGTCAGTTAGATGACAGTATCTAATCCTAACCCTACCCCAGACCTAAACCTACCCGCATCATCTAACTGACGCTAAAGGTAAAGCGACAGTTAGAGGACGTCCCAGGATCGTCATCTAACTGACGGTACCCTAAAACGTCAGATCAAAACCCATTAAACGACAGTTAGATGACGTCTTGGGATGAGAATGTGTTGTACATACAAATAAATGGAAAATTATCCACGTATAGGCATTCATTGAGACTGATTACGTTTACCAAGAGGTGTTGTAATACTTTTTTCATTGGCCAAAAAATAAAATCAATAAGCAAACAATAAGAATGTTTTGGTCATGTGCCCGAAGATGCTGCTGTTACATAATATATATGGTTGTTCAGGTTTTCTGAGTGTTTGCTTTAGCCTTACTAGTTGATTACTGGCATCTCTCTTGAAATTCTCTAAACATAAGGCTTATCAAGAATATCTTTTCCCAATCATATCAAACAAGCACACACATCTATCTTCTTGAGAGGTGATGAACAGCCTTGAATACAGCAAGATAATCGCCTCCTTCTAAAGATAATATCTGACAGCTGTCAAGCCAAATGTGTCCAGATATAATACCTCACTAATACTCAATAGCACACCACACCAGCATGTGCTTTCACTTTACCTAACAACAACTTACATGCACCTATGAGAATGACCATAACAAGCAATCATTTTTGTATGAAATGTCACTGTAATATTTGTAAGAACCTTTGCAGACACAAATGCGAAAGGATATCCGACATAGGAAGAATTCCTCCGCATTTACTTTGTAGTCACCAAACCTGCTCTTCAGCTTCAAGGTCAGTTTTAAATTTCAGGCTAACATACACACAGTTTGACAGGTGTTGTTGTGTTTAGTTAACAGCCAGAGAAAAACTGTACTGTTCAAGGAAGAATAGCTCATGTGAACCTGTTGAAATGCAAACAAAACAAAGATAGACATTTTTCCACGCATAATGGATTGTTCAGGGCATGATTGATTGGGCTGATTGGTTCTGGCTTACAGTTTTTCCAAATCCATTTGACACACTTCTCCAAACGTATGTCACTGCTCTCAAAACAGTTAACACAGTGGTCTAAACACTTTGTAATTGTCCTAAACAGATTATGGGCCCTATTTTAACGATCTGAAGCGCAAGTGTCAAAGCGCAAGTAACTTTGTGGGCAGATCCCAGCGCTGTTGCTATTTTCCCGGCGGGATAAATGCCTCTTGTGCCTGGCGCATATCTAAAATGGGTTGGTCTGGAGTAGCTTTATTATTCATAGGTGTGGTTTGGGCGTAACGGAAACAAACCAATAAGAGCGTCATATCACATGCCCTTTAAGAGCATGATGAACGAGGTGTGCTTGTTCCATGGCGCAATTCTGTTAACGGCGCATTTACCAGGCACGCTTCCAATCGGTTCACAGCCGAGGAGATCGATGTCGAAGTGACATTGGGGCTGGGACAAACACACCCAAATTAGCTTCGGTTCAACATAGATATGATAATTTGGGTAAATGTGTAAGCTTTATGCCTATTTTTTCCCATCGTCATGGACACAATAATGATTTCCCTTATGTTTTAATAGTTTTCCTTATAATAATGTATCATTTGCAAAAAGTAAAATGCATCTGTGTAGATGAGAGAATCATCTACGGTGTATGTGCGTTGTTCTCACGCTGTATTATGGTCAAGCATGTGCGCTTAAAATAGCATCTGAATGTGCACACAACGCGCCACTGACTTTAAACTAGTTTTTTTCTGGTCAGTGGCACAATTGTTTTATGGAACTGCAAAATAGCACCAGGGAACGTTTGCGCCGACACACGCCGCCTTTTTGCGCCGACCCGCCCAGGGAGCGCAAGTTCATTTCCTAGTTTACCGACGTAAGCCCGCGGGTGCAAAATACGAATGATACATGCGTCGGTGTACAAAGTCAATTGCGCCGGGTGCAAGATAGGGCCCCAAGTGTCATTTTTTTTTTTACAAATTACAAATCACATCCAAAATTTTCTCAAAACATTGTGTACAAAATTCTCAAATATTTTTAAAATTGTTCATACAGCCAACCAAAACTTTACTGGATTAGAAGACAACTGCAACTCTGCATTAATTGTAAACATATATTTTAAATCAAGTATTTATGTATCTAGAGTTGAATATGTTTTTATTTTTTATTTAGAGAGTAGTTTTGATGTCAGTATCTATTTTTGCTAAATACATTATTAGAGTAAAAATGCTGTATTAAAATGTGTAGTTACAGTATGTACACATTATGTAGTAAAATTGAACTGTTGTAAGACTGGAAAACTGGTTAAAGAGAACATATCTGACCAGTGGCCTCTAAAGACAATGGCATTGCTCTCTCAGTCAGTAACACTGAAAACTCACACAAGAATGTATATGGTTTTAATGTGAATGTGATAAACTTTAAGGATTGTTTAGTGTCATTTTGAAGGTCTCAGAGTGACTGGTACAGATGTCTCATTTCCAAAAGTAAAAGAAAAGGTAATAAGGTTTTTAAGAAGTTTAGGAATAACTGGCACACAAAGCAATTATCAAATTAGCAAATTAGACCACCTCTAGACTTTCCAAAGTTGTAAATGCTAATTTCCACTGCTCTTAGCAGATGGTCATCTTCTTCCTCCAGTAAGTATGATGGGGGAATACAGTAACTTTCCATTGTAACCTGATGATTTACATAAAGTAAGGTCTGGCTATATAAGGAAATGCAACGGGGAGTTCAGGGCTGCTTTTTCTGTATCAGATCAGCCCATGATATGCTGTGTCTTCAAGGCTCAGCATTCATGTAGTTAATATGTTGGGTAAAGTTCTTTGTTCTAGAAACATTTGATGGTTTGCATTGATTATGTTTCAATTGATTATGGAATTGAAATGACACATTTACCTGACATAATAAATTGTTATATTTGATTATTCTTGTTTGTGGTTTTCAAAACCTTTCACTGTTGTATGTAAGTAAATGTTTAATAAAAAAAAAAAAAAAAAAATATTTGATTATTCTAACAGACTTTATTTTCATTAGAGTTAAAAGGAATAGTCAAACATTAACGTGTATTTAATGATGCACAGATATCATTGTTAAACTTTTTTATTTTTATTTTATGGAGTCAGATGAAACGAGTTAATACATAAGATTAAATGTGATGCATTTAATTAAAAATCACTTTGCCATGAAAGATGGAACATGCATGAAACCTTCTATTCACCTCAAATTGAATGCCATCTTTGGATCAATTTTGTAGGCCTTAGAGTGTTAATTGTTTTGAGAACAGCTTCTTTCATTTGGAGAAATGTGTCAAATGTGTCGATTGAAGAAAAACTGTAATAACACTATACAAGTGCTAACATGCTATAATGTGCTAAAATACACAATATAGTAATAATGTTCTGAAACATATCACCTAGTGTCATGAGGATGGCTGATGAACCCAATAGCAGACAGCAGATGATGTGCAAAGGGGTTTATTTGTGACAAACAGGAAAATAAAACCCACGAGGGGGCAAAACAAGGCAGGGTAGAACACACCAGACTAAGACTTGAAACTAAGACAGAAACAAAACTACAACATGAACAGACTCTTCTCAAATAACAGCTTACTCGAAGAATTACTCACAGCTTGAACCATGCAACATCAAACAATGAACCGACACAGGACAGCAAACACAAGGGGATTAAATGGGGAACACTAATGACGAGGACAGGTGACACTGACTAGACAATAATGACAAGATGAGGATAACAAGAGGGCGGGGTTATGTAACGAGACAACACAAGCACATGGCCCACACAGGCCATGCGCTTGTACACAAAACATGGGTCTGTCATGATCCTGCCACAAGACCAGGAAAAATCTAAGACATGATGGCAGAATCATGACACCTAGTTGCTGTGTGTGCATAACTCTATGTAGCACACATCGATGTTGATTATTGCCAAAGTTGCCAGTGACTGTAACTTTAGTCAACTTATTTCTAAAAAAAAAATGTGTATAATGTGTAGAACAAGAACAGTAAATCTGAATGTAATAAAACAAACCAATTTTAGACAATTCCAAGCGGTGGCACCAAAAATATGGAAAAAAACTAGTTTAAATATACACATGACTGCACATCAAATAAATTAAGAATACATGTATTGTGATAATGAAAATACTAATAACAGCAGTAATTAACAATTATCATTATTGTTGTATTATTATTGCTTTCAATAATAATAATAATAGTTGTAGCAGCAGCAGTCTTAATTATATTATAATTTAACAATAAAATAATTTAAAATCTATATTTGAAGAGTTCGGATGCAAAAGCCTCTAAATGCCATTTGAAATTTTCTTCTTTAATGATGATTTTTATCAAGCTTGTATATTTAAGTTCAGTGATTTCACTTAAATGGCAATGATAATTACCTATTAATTGTTATTTAAGTGAAATTACTGAACTTAAATATGCAAGTTTGATAAAAATCATCATTAAAGAAGAAAATTTCAAATGGCATTTAGAGGCTTTTGCATCTGAACTCTTCATTTATTGTTATTACAATAATCACAATAATAAACATATTCATCACTCATTTTTATAACAATAATAATATATATTATACATGCTATAACATAATACTGTTGCAATGCAGATAAATTAAAAAGACCAGTTTTTATTAAGCAAAAATTTCAATATTCTTCTCATTGTCTCTTTTTCCATCCAACTCTCTTTCAATCTGTGCCTCATAACCAGCCAAAAACAAACTCCACCCTCTTCCATCCTTTCTAGCCGTCATTCCCAATGAAAGACACAGAGAAGTGGAAAGCAAATGATGGAGGCACAAGATGGAAACAGACAAAGACACTTGCTTCAGGCAAGGTCCTGCTAAATGTCATTGTGTCACACTCTATCCTCTCCCTCCAGGTCCTTCCAGAAATGTCCCCCCCCTGCTGCGCATACCGATGTGATGTTGGTTCCTAGAGCTATGTACCATCTGCCCCCCATTCCCCCAAAACAAATGCCAATCAACTGTAGCCTATGTCTGACCACTCATCTGTGAGGGAGTATGTGTCTGAGAGAGAATGACTGCGACAGACAGGTAAGACATATTTAGAAATGCTCAGCAAGAACAAATGTTCAAAATCCTCTCGCAGTCCACAGGGAAGTTGAAATGGTAAAATAGAGAGCAATGGATCTTGTCACTAAGGCTCCAGTGCTGCACCGTCATAGGCTGATGCAGCAGCCAAAGCCAACCTCCAGTCATTAATCATTCATTCAGTCTCAGCACATTAATCATGAATGACAAACGACAGCAAAGGGGTAAAAAGAAGGGAGAAGAGTGCAAGAGTGAGTTTGGTCTCTCCTCATAACGCTCTGTTCAAAAAAAGAAATAGTCCTTTCCTGTCTTCTCATGCCCAAACTCCTAAAATCGCATAGATTGCCATCATTCCCTTTCACTGCCATCCTGCACGGCGCCACAGCATGTTGAGTGGGCTGCATAAATGCTCTCTGATTGGCTCTGGCTGCTGAGGGATTTTGGGAATTGCCATTTTAGGAGGAGGGGGGTTCACTACTACTGAATAATGTACTCTAAAACTGAATCTGTCAATCAGAGAGAAACACTGAAAGGAAAGAGAGAGAAGCTAAACAAATTAGCTCTGCAATTTGTGGTGTTTAAAGCTCTCTGTTTTGTGCACAAACATTGAATTTACATGAAATGGAAAAAGAAATAGCTTACATTAATCTTACAGATGCATCTACCGCAAACCCAGGCAGAAAAAAAGTGGCAACCTATTTTTTTTTTTTCAAAACATATCTACAAGTAGGCTACTTTTAAATTGGTTTGTTAAGAAGTTGTTATCCTCTGCTTATTCACCAAGGTAAAATGAATACATAATCAATGTAGGCTTTCTAATCAATGTAAATGACTATTTATAAATTCCACATTCACTCAATAAGGGATAATAAAGGATTTATTATAAAGGATTGTTAGGAACACCATACTAATACTGTGTTTGAGCCCCTTTCGCCTTCAGAACTGTGTTAATTCTGCGTGGCATTGATTCAACAAGGTGCTAAAAGCATTCTTTAGAAATGCTGGCCCATATTGATAGGATAGCATCTTGCAGTTGATGGAGATTTGTGGGATGCACATCCAGGGCACGAAGCTCCTGTTCCACCACAACCGAAAGATCCTCTATTGGGTTGAGATCTGGTGACTGTGGGGGCCATTTTAGTACAGTGAAGTCATTGTCATGTTCAAGAAACCATTTTGAATTGATTCAAGCTTTGTGACTGGACATTATCCTGCTGGAAGTAGCCATCAGAGGATGGGTACATCGTGGCCATAAAGGGATGGACATGGTCAGAAACAATGCTCAGGTAGGCCGTGGTATTTAACCCATTTGTGACGGAAGCTGCGCGCCGCAACATTACATCTACCGCCGGTTACTGCGTTGCGCAACTCTGAAACTCCCGCCGGCTGCTGCGTCACGCAGCATTTTGTATTCGTCAAACTTTTCATGACACGTGCAGCATAAAACGCACAGTCATTGGTTAAAATACACATGAGGTGGGTCTTGTCGATTGGTCTCTCATAAAATGAATTGTTCAGTGTTGGCATGTTTTAAAATATTATTTGTGATATTTTATATAATTGATTTATATTTTTTATTAAATTTATTTTTTGAGAATTTTTAGAAAAAATGTTTTGTTATACGAGTTCCAAGGAAGCATGTTTAAATAAAAGCTGTGATTCTTACCTTTAAAATGTATTTTATTTCATATTTCTAAGTGCTACAGAGGCTTAGATATTAAGGTTTTAGTAGACGTTGACAATTCTTAGTATTTTTTCAGAAAACCCTCAGGAGATAAGGACATTTATCCTAGAACAACATAGGTTTTTATAGGCGCTTTTAGCTGACGTTTTAGGAGTAAATGGGTTAAACAATGCCGAATTGGCACTAAGGGGCCTAAAGTGTGCCAAGAAAACATCCCCCACACCATTACACCACCACCACCACCAGCCTGCACAGTGGTAACAAGGCATGATGGATCCATGTTCTCATTCTGTTTACGCCAAATTCTGACTCTACCATCTGAATGTCTCAACAGAAATCGAGTCTCATCAGACCAGGCAACATTTTTCCAGTCTTCAACTGTCCAATTTTGGTGAGCTCAATTTTGGTGAGCAAGTTGTAGCCTCTTTTTCCTTGTAGTGGAGATGAGTGGTACTCGGTGGGGTCTTCTGCTGTTGTAGCCCATCCGGCTCAAGATTGCTGCATACCTCGGTTGTAACGAGTGGTTATTTCAGGCAAAGT